>NC_080539.1:217122343-217432938 GCF_028640845.1 Ahaetulla prasina
GGAGTGCAGTGTAAAATGGAGGTGGATACCGGCTCATCAATCACGATTATGTCTGGGACACATCGCAGGGACCTGCCAGAAGTCACGAAACGACAGCTGCAACCCCAAAAGCTGAGAGTGCAAGACTACCAGGGAAACCGGATCCCCGTTAAAGGAGCCACAACGGTCAGAGTAAGATATGGACAATTCAAGAAAACCCTGCCGATCACCATCGTTGAAGGAAACCTGCTCAGTTTGCTGGGACTGGACTGGTTTCGAGCCCTAGAAATGGGCATAACCGGGATCCATAGCAATGGAGTCAACCTGAAGGACGAATTGTTGAAGGAATTCAAGGACGTTTTTCAAGACAGCCTGGGCAAGTACGTGGGGACCCCCATTTCATTCAATTTGGACCCCCAGGTGGCTCCCATTAGATTAAAAGCTAGGAGGGTCCCGTTCGCCCTCAAACCCAAGATTGACAGGGAACTAGATAAATTAGTAAGCCAGGGAATACTAGTCCCCGTCGACCATGCAAAATGGAGACACCAATAGTGACCCCAGTCAAACCGGACGGATCAGTCCGGATTTGTGCTGACTATAAGGCAACGCTTAACAAAGCATTGCAAAAGAGTGCTTACCCCGTTCCCGTAGTGCAACATTTGTTGCACTCGTTAGGGCAGGGACAGGTCTTTGCCAAACTCGATCTGGCTCAAGCCTACCAACAATTACCGGTAGACAACGGAACGGCTGAAGCGCAGACGATTGTCACACATCGGGGCGCTTTTAAATGCACTCGACTTCAGTTCGGACTTAGTGTAGCCCCTGGGTTATTCCAAAACCTAATGGAACGACTCCTACAAGGTCTACCAGGAGTAGTTCCATATTTCGACGATGTACTGGTATCAGCAGAAAACTTGGAAGAATTAGGGGTCAAATTGCGAAAGATTTTGGGCATTTTCAGGTCTGCGGGGCTTAAGGTTAAACTCAACAAATGCCAGATAGGAGTTGAATCTGTAGAATTCTTGGGTTACCGGATAGATAAGGAAAGCATCCACCCAAAGGAGAGCAAAGTGTGAGCCATTAGAAAGGCTCCAACCCCAAAGAACAAAATAGAATTACAAGCATTTTTGGGGCTTGTAAACTTCTATGCGGTATTTTTAAAAAATAAGGCAACGGTAGCCGAACCACTACATAAATTGCTAGCGAAAAAAGCTGTTTGGACTTGGGGCAGGGTTGAGGCTAAGGCATTTGAAGGAGTTAAGAATCTCTTGTCCAGTGATAGCCTTCTTATTCAGTGTTTCTCAATGCTGGCAATTTTGAGCTTGTGTGGATTTCAAATTCCAGAATTTCCCAGTCAGCAATGGGAATTTGGAGAGTTGAAGTCAACATAGCTTAAAGTTACCAAGGTTAAGAAATGCTGCTCTGTTCTGTAGAGCATAGCCATAGAGCATAAGACAGAAGATAGAAAAAGAAGCTTATTTCTGAAGAGTGCAGGTAGTCTTTGACTTATGACAGTTCATTTAGTGACCATTCAAAGTTACACGGCACTGAGAAAAGTGACTTATGACCAGTAAGTCATTGCAGCCTTCCCCATGATCATGTGATCAAAATTCAGATGCTTGGCAACTGATTCATATTTATGACTGTTGCTGTATCCCAAATTCATGTAATTACTCTTTTGCGACCTTCTCAAAAGCAAAATCAATGGGAAAGCCAAATTCACTTAACAACTGGGTTACTAACTTATCAACTGCAGTGATTCACTTAACAACTGAGGGAAGAAAGGTCGTAAAATGAGGGGGGAAATCACTTCACAAATGTGAAGATCACAAATCACAAACAGAAATTTGGGGCTCAAATGTGGCCGCAAGTTGAGATTGACCTTTTATTGCAAAGATAATATAAATGAAAATTTAGATTATCTTTAAGTCCCAGTGTTTAAGTCCCAGGCCATTTTTGAGTGAATGAGGATTGAGCTGTGAGTGTTAATCAAAAGACAGCCTCTGTTTAGATCAGGAGTAGTCAACCTTTTATACCTACCGCCCACTTTTGTATCTCTGTTAGTAGTAAAATTTTCTAACCGCCCACCGGTTCCACAGTAATGCACCGTGTATCGTCGTCTGTGCATGCCTCTCGTGCATTGTGGATTGGGTTTGAGGGGGCGTGCCTGCTACCATCTCTGCTTGTCTGTTACAGCAGGGTGGTGTGAGGGGAGATGCGTGAGCTATTCTGGGATGAGGTTCTTTTGTTTGCGGTCGCACTATAGCGCCATTTAATTTCACTTACATAATGTGAACTAAACTTATGCGCGGGCGATACAAATAGTATATTTTCAGAAATTTAAATTGTCACGGGGAATTTTATGAAAATCTAATGAAAATGTTTTTAAATAATACTATGAATTTTTTTAAAAAAGTCAATTAAATTAAAAAAAAGGAAAGTGCTTCAGTATCTGACAAAACCCCTACCGCCCACCATGAAAGTTGCAACGCCCACTAGTGGGCGGTAGGGACCAGGTTGACTACCACTGGTTTAGATACTATTTGTCCTATCTGGTCCCTAGTAGTATTCAAAGTTATGTATATGTAAAATAATTTCAAGCTATTGATTCTCTTTATTAGAAGCCCGGACACATCACAACTATCAGTCTGAACACTAGATTTCATTCCTTACAAAGTTTAAAATCATTAGATATTCATTTCCATTTTTGCTGTTTCAAAGAATTTCATATTTATCTGTTAAAACAAACTGGATCAACAATTTGGAATACTTTTTAAAAAAAAGACATTTGCTTTACTTACAATTTATGAATTGTAATTCTAGGACACTTTTTGCTGATAATTGGCGAACATAAAATTTTGAAATTGAATTAATAGCTTTATTAACTTTTCCCTTTCAGCCTACACACTTTTAGTGCATTACTGCATAAATTGTAATTATAGAGAAAATGATGTCCTCTAATCTAAGTTATACTTGTCGGATGCCCTATAATTTTGTCACTGGTATAATGTGCCTCAGGATTTAATAAAAAAAAATTTTTTTAAAGAAATCTTGATTTTATCCTTTGAGCAGGAAGCTGTACATTTACTGTTTTCTTAATAGACCATAAGTATACTTCTGAGTGTATGTGTGATTTATATTATAACTGACATTGCAAAATAGGTATTATTTCAGATTTTCTTGAATCTATAATTACTACAGTGCTTTAAACTAAAGATGAAGTTTAAATGTCATGTACATTATCTTGACCTGGACTATTATTGCAATTTGGAAAAATGTTACTAAAGACTTATTCCTTAAAAGCTAAAGACAGAGGCTTTAATGGTTTAATTGGGGCTTAATGGAAGCTAAACCATACAATGAACAATTGAGGGAACTAGTCTAATGAAGAGAAGGACTAGAGGTGACATGATAACAGTCATTCAATATTTGGGAGGCTGTCACAGAAAGGAGGGGGTTAACCCATTCTCCAAAGCACCTGAAGGCAGGACAAGAATTAACAGATGGAAGCTTATCAAAAGAGATCCAACTAGAATTGAGAAATTTCCTGACAGTGAGAACAATCAATAAGTGGAACAACTTGCCTCCAGAAGTTGTAAATGCTCCAACACTGGAAATTTTTAAGAAAGTGTTGGATAGCCATTTGTCTGAAATGGTGCAGGGTTTCCTGCCTGGGCAGGGGTTGGACTAGAAGACCTCCAAGGTCCCTTCCAACTCTTTTATTCTATTTTCTGTCGTTTTCTTTTCTCTGTACGGCTGGATTTCCACAGCAGCAAGTTGTCTATTAAAAAAGTTATATTGGCTATATGTTTAGTATTGAGCAGTGCTATCAACTACTTACCTTTCAGTAAAATGAGAGCACAACTGATGCTTTGTGGAAAAATGAATGATGCTGTTGACATCAGCCACAAAATAATAGCTGTAATATATTAGAATAAATGCACATCTTTATTTTTTTATTAATCAGTGAAATACCTATCATTGTGACCTATATATTAAATGTCTACAGATACATGTGTATCTGAAAAATTACTACCCGTGTTTCCCCGAAAATAAGACTGGATCTTATTTTGTTTTGGGCTCCCAAATAAGCAGTAGAGCTTATTTTTGGAGGGTATCTTATTTTTTTTTCATGTATGGGAGGCCCACTTCTTCTGCTTGCTCATGGCGGGGCAGGAGGATGGAGATGGGAGGATGGAGCTGCCCCATGCGCCCTGACCCAGCTAACATCAGCACCTCCCTCCCCCCCGCAGCCAGGCCACCCACGCCCCAACATCTGTCTCACGGTGGTGGTTCCGGCAGCCCCATCCAGAAGGACCCTGCATGGCTGCTGGCCCACTTCTGCTTGCTTGAGGCCACAATAGAGCAGGAAGCTGATCATTGCGCCGGTGCCACAGCCATGAGGTGAGGCGGGAGTGGTGGTGGTGCTGCCCCACACGCCCTGTTGTAATGTATTTGAATTTTAGGAGGGAAATTTGGGCTGGAAAATGCACGTTGCTGATTGGCTGATGCCTCAGCCAATATACTATTTAAAGAGGGGTTTTTGCCTGTTGGCTTTTGCTGGGATCACAATAAACTAGAGAGCTGTTGTCATTTGTATTGTTTCCTGCCTCTTCATTGCCCAAACTTAACATTGGCGATGAAGGTGGGATCTTGAAGGCAGTGAGACTAGGAAAAGAGCTGAAGGAGCGACTTAGTTTAAAACCCAGCCAGTATTAAGAGCGGATACATAGCAATGTCTAGCTATATGCCGCCAGCGCCATTCGACCCAGCCAAGGAGATATGGGGGTCGTACATGGCTCGTTTCGAGTGTTTCCTCGAAGCTAACGAACTGCAAGGAGTATCGGATAATCGGAAGCGCGCTTACTTCCTGAGCCACTGTGGGCCAGAAGTCTTCGATGCCGCTGAATCGCTGTCGGAACCAACGCCTGTACAGTCGGTGCCATGGCAAACGCTACAGACGACGCTACGAGCACACTACGCGCCGGTGCCATCAAAGTTTGTACAACGGTTCGAGTTGAGGCAAAGAGTTCAGCGAGAGGGCGAATCGATAAGCGTGTACATGGCCGCAATAAGGAAAGCCGCAAACCACTGTGAGTATAAAGACTTGGAGGACTCTCTATTAGAACAACTCATTTGTGGGGTCAGGGACATCCAACTACAGAGGCGGCTGCTGTCGAAAAGCAACCTAACCCTGGCGATAGCCCTGGATGAGGCCAGGGCACACGAAATGTCCACCAAAGCGGCGGAAACCTTACAAAAGCCGAACACGCCGAATGCCGCGGCGAAAGCAACGCCAGTCCACAGCGAAGAAATCCAGCCGAATCGGACGGTAAGGAAGAGGAAGAGGTTTTCCACACCAGGAGGCCGGAGAGAGGCGACCGGGACGAGTGCGTGAGTTGCGGAGGCCAACACCAACGACAGAATTGCAGGTTCAAAGACGCGATTTGTCGGCGGTGTGAAAAGAAAGGACACATAGCTCAGGCCTGTCGAGCCTCCCAACCTTCCCGCCAAAGATTCAAACCGGCCAATCAACAGGGCGCCGGTTCAGCGAAGCGGCCAGGGATTGGCCAATTCAAAAAAGGCGTGAAGTCGAATCACACCACTGTGCAAGTGGGCCACGCATCGACACGACTAGAAAAGAAAATATTCACTAAGACCTACATCGAAGGAGTGCAGTGTAAAATGGAGGTGGATACCGGCTCATCAATCACGATTATGTCCTGGGACACGGTCGCACGGGACCTGCCAGAAGTCACGAAACGACAGCTGCAACCCCAAAAGCTGAGAGTGCAAGACTACCAGGGAAACCGGATCCCCGTTAAAGGAGCCACAACGGTCAGAGTAAGATATGGACAATTCAAGAAAACCCTGCCGATCACCATCGTTGAAGGAAACCTGCCCAGTTTACTGGGACTGGACTGGTTTCGAGCCCTAGGAATGGGCATAACCGGGATCCATAGCAATGGAGTCAACCTGAAGGATGAATTGTTGAAGGAATTCGAGGACGTTTTTCAAGACAGCCTGGGCAAGTACGTGGGGACCCCCATTTCATTCAATTTGGACCCCCAGGTGGCTCCCATTAGATTAAAAGCTAGGAGGGTCCCGTTCGCCCTCAAACCCAAGATTGACAGGGAACTAGATAAATTAGTAAGCCAGGGAATACTAGTCCCCGTCGACCATGCAAAATGGGAGACACCAATAGTGACCCCAGTCAAACCGGACGGATCAGTCCGGATTTGTGCTGACTATAAGGCAACGCTTAACAAAGCATTGCAAAAGAGTGCTTACCCCGTTCCCGTAGTGCAACATTTGTTGCACTCGTTAGGGCAGGGACAGGTCTTTGCCAAACTCGATCTGGCTCAAGCCTACCAACAATTACCAGTTGGCAACGGAACGGCCGAAGCGCAGACGATTGTCACACATCGGGGCGCTTTTAAATGCACTCGACTTCAGTTCGGAGTTAGTGTAGCCCCCGGGTTATTCCAAAACCTAATGGAACGACTCCTACAAGGTCTACCAGGAGTAGTTCCATATTTCGACGATGTACTGGTATCAGCAGAAAACTTGGAAGAATTAGGGGTCAAATTGCGGAAGGTTTTGGGCATTTTCAGGTCTGCGGGGCTTAAGGTTAAACTCAACAAATGCCAGATAGGAGTTGAATCTGTAGAATTCTTGGGTTACCGGATAGATAAGGAAGGCATCCACCCAACTGAGAGCAAAGTGCGAGCCATTAGAAAGGCTCCAACCCCAAAAAACAAAACAGAATTACAAGCATTTTTGGGGCTTGTAAACTTCTATGCGGTATTTTTAAAAAATAAGGCAACGGTAGCCGAACCGCTACATAAACTGCTAGCGAAAAAAGCTGTTTGGACTTGGGGCAGGGTTGAGGCTAAGGCATTTGAAGGAGTTAAGAATCTCTTGTCCAGCGATAGCCTTCTTATTCAGTACAATGGGACGTTGCCACTAGTACTAGTTTGTGATGCATCACCCTATGGGGTAGGGGCTGTCCTCAGCCACAGGTTACCGAACGGTTCAGAAGCCCCTATCGCATATTTTTCCCGCACAATGTTTGCAGCGGAAAGGAACTATAACCAACTAGACTGGGAAGCCCTGGCTATAGTCTCTGGGGTTAAAAAATTTCATGAGTACCTGTTTGGGCGGCAATTTGAAATAGTCACAGACCACAGACCTTTATTGGGACTATTGGCGGGGGATCGTCCAACACCGGTTGCATTATCACCCAGGCTGACCCGTTGGACTATTTTCCTGGCAGCATATTCGTACAAACTGTCTCACCGTCCGGGCAAGGACTTGGGACATGCGGACGCTTTAAGTAGATGCCCGTTGCCAGAGACTATTGAAGACCCGACCCCAGGGACGCCCGTCTTGATGATTGACTTTTTGGACTCTGGCCCAGTCACCTCTACGGAAGTGACTAGGGCATCTTACAAAGACATTGTCGTAAGAACTGTGATCGGTTGGGTGCAGAGGGGATGGCCCGCTGCAGCAGGGGATCGTTTCAAAGAGTTTACAAAAAAGCATTCGGAACTATCGGTACAAGGGGGTTGTCTGTTATGGGGGGATAGAGTGGTTATTCCGGAGAAATTACAAGGGCATGTATTGGAACTATTGCATGTGGGCCACCCGGGGATTGTGAGGATTAAAAGCCTAGCGCGAAGTTACGTGTGGTGGCCACAAATGGATAAAGACATTAGCGACCGGGTAGGGAAATGCCAAGCATGTCAAGAATCAAGGCCACTACCCCCAACAGCTCCCATTAGGGATTGGGAGAAACCCCAGGGTCCTTGGTCCAGGATCCACATAGATTTTGCCGGGCCGTTCCATGGGCAGACCTTCTTAATTGTGGTAGATGCCTACTCGAAGTGGTTAGAAATTTTACTCATGAAAACCACAACAGCGGAAGCGGTAATCACAGTCTTGAGGCATCTATTTGTGACACACGAGTTGCCCGACACTCTAGTGTCTGATAAGGCCCACAGTTCACGGCCACCCAGTTTGAGGGGTACTTGGCAGAAGAGGGCATCCGACATGTCCTCTCGGCACCTTTCCACCCGGCGACGAATGGACTTGCAGAATGTTTCGTACGCAGTGCCAAGGAAGCGCTATCTAGAATTAGCCCAGAAGATTGGCAATCCAAAATTGATACCTTCCTGGCAGTTCAACATAGAACTCCCTATGTGACCACCAGCCGCAGCCCATCGGAGTTATTAATGGGTAGAAGACTCCGGTGCCCCCTAGATCGGTTAAACCCAACATACTCCCCTGATGGGTACCAAAGCACAAAGGGAAGAACCAGAATAATGACAACAGGTGACCCGGTATGGGCACATAACTATAGTGAGGGCCCAGCGTGGCTTAAGGGAACAATTGTAGGAGTGACGGGACCAAAGTCATACATAGTGGACATGGGGGATGGCCGAGTGTGGAGACGCCACATAGATCAATTACGAAAAAGAATACAAAACAATCCAGAAACCAAACAGCCAGACCCTGACTACCCAATATTTGAACCAACAGCTAACTCAACCCCGAGGCGATCGGAGGACTTAGCTGAGTCTGAAGAAGTCCAGCGACGCCAACCGGCTCCTCCAGAGGACAGCAGGGACGACTCTGCCAATAATCCAGGGCCGGATGGCCCAGAGGAGGAGCTGGGAGGAACAAACAGTCCCTCCGACCAGCTCGACTCACTCCCAGGGAATGAATTGCGCAGGTCAGAAAGAGTTAGGAGACGCCCTGTCTACCTGCGTGACTACATGGAAAAATAACATGCAAAAAATTATGTAAATATGGTGAAATGTGTTCTGGGGGGGAGGAGTGTAATGTATTTGAATTTTAGGAGGGAAATTTGGGCTGGAAAATGCACGTTGCTGATTGGCTGATGCCTCAGCCAATATATTATTTAAAGAGGGGTTTTTGCCTGTTGGCTTTTGCTGGGATCACATTAAACTACAGAGCTGTTGTCACTTGTATCGTCTCCTGCCTCTTCATTGCCCGAACTTAACACCCTGCACTGGCTTTACCTCAGGGCCTCCATAGCCAGGCCATCCATGCCCCGACACCTGCCTCATCTCATGGCTGTGGCACCAGCACACTGCTCAGCCCCCCACTCCATTGCAGCTACAAGCAAGCAGAAGAAGTGGACCGGTGGCCACGTGGGCTCCTGCTGTACATGGTTATTGATGCTGCTGCCATGAGGCAAGTGTTGGGGCGTGGATGGCCTGGCTGCAGTGGCCCTGAAGTAAGCCAATATGGGGTGCATGGGGCAGCTCCACCCCTCCACCTCGCCTCATGGCCATGGCACTGCAAGCAACCAGACGGAATGGGCAGGTGGCCAGCAGTGCAGGCTTTTAAGTAGGGCTTATATTGAGGGTAGGGCTTCTTCTGGACTTTCTGCTTTCTGCTTGAAAGAGAAAAAAATGAAACTTGATCTTGGTTTTTGACAAGCAAGTCATAGTTATAGAAGTGGCTATTACGTACTATTTTAGATAAGTAACAAGTTGATATAATAACTGTATTATACATCTTACTGTGAAGGAAGTTGAAAGTCACTGCTTTTTGTTTCCTTTTTCTTTCTTCCTTTTATCCACTTCTTTCCTTTTCCCTTTTCCTCCCCCTTTTCCCCATTATCTTTATTTCTATTTGAATTTTATATTAAGAAAAAAAACTTTTAATAAAAATATTTAAAAAACACTTCACATAGCTTTTTGCTTGAATTGATAACTTTTTGCTTGATTTGGCTATGCGTAGTGCACTTTCGAAGAGTAAATGCAAGGAAATAATCTCCATATATGATAATTGAAAATGTAATTAAATCAGTAATTTTAAAGAAGAGAACTATTGAAAATACAGTTCAGAGTTCAGAACAGGAGAAAATGGTGACTCACACTAATTATGTGAGAGTTTAACTGCTTTCCATTCATACATCAACCAATCCAGTTGATTTGTGACTTCTATATTTAACATAACATAACATAACAAGAGAGTTGGAAGGGACCTTGGAGGCCTTCTAGTCCAACCCCCTGCCCAGGCAGGAAACCCTACACCATCTCAGTCAGATGGTTATCCAACATTTTCTTAAAAATTTTTAGTGTTGGAGCATTCACAACTTCTGCAGGCAAGTCGTTCCACTTATTAAATGTCTACAGATACATGTGTATCTGAAAAATTACAGCATGCTAAGACTGGATCTTATTTTGTTTTGGGCAAATAAGCTGAGCTTATTTTGAGGGTATCTTATTTTTTTCATGTATGGAGGCCCACTTCTTCTGCTTGCTCATATGCAGAGGATGGAGATGGGAGGATGGAGCATGCCAACAACCATGGGACCCAGCTAACATCAGCACCTCCTCCCCGCAGCCAGGCCACCCACGCCCAACATCTGTCTCACGGTGGTGGTTCCGGCTGCATCCAGAGGACCCTGCATGGCTGCTGGCCCACTTCTGCTTGCTTGAGGCCACAGAGCAGGAAGCTGATCATTGGCATGGGGTGCCACAGCCATGAGGTGAGGCGGGAGTGGTGGTGGTGCTGCTGTAATGTATTTGAATTTTAGGAGGGAAATTTGGGCGGGAAAATGCACGTTGCTGATTGGCTGATGCCTCAGCCAATATACTATTTAAAGAGGGGTATTTGCCTGTTGGCTCTTGCTGGGATCACAATAAACTACAGAGCTGGTCTCACTTGTATCGTCTCCTGCCTCTTCATTGCCTGAACTTAACATTGGCGACGAAGGTGGGATCTTGAAGGCAGTGAGACTAGGAAAAGAGCTGAAGGAGCGACTTAGTTTAAAACCCAGCCAGTATCAAGAGCGGATACATAACGATGTCTAGCTATACGCCGCCAGCGCCATTCGACCCAGCCAAGGAGAAATGGCGGTCGTACATGGCTCGTTTTGAGTGTTTCCTCGAAGCTAACAAACTGCAAGGAGTATCAGATAATCAGAAGCACGCTTACTTCCTAAGCCACTGTGGGCCAGAAGTCTTTGATACCGCCGAATCGCTGTCAGAACCAACGGCGGTACAGTCGGTGCCATGGCAAACGCTACAGACGACGCTACAAGCACACTATGCGCCGGTGCCATCGAAGTTTGTACAACGGTTCGAGTTGAGGCAAAGAGTTCAGCAAGAGGGCAAATCGATAAGCGTGTACATGGCCGCATTAAGGAAAGCCGCAAACCACTGTGAGTATAGAGACTTGGAGGACTATTTATTAGAACAACTCATTTGTGGGTTCAGGGACATCCGACTACAGAGGCGGCTGCTGTCGAAAAGCAACCTAACCCTGGCGATAGCCCTGGATGAGGCCAGGGCACACGAGATGTCCACCAAAGCGGCGGAAACCTTACAAAAGCCGAACACGCCGAATGCCGCGGCGAAAGCAACGCCAGTCCACAGCGAAGAAATCCAGGCCGAATCGGACGGTGAGGAAGAGGAAGAGGTTTTCCACACCGGGAGGCCGGAGAGAGGCGACCGGGATGAGTGCGTGAGTTGCGGAGGCCAACACCAACGACAGAATTGCAGGTTCAAAGACGCGATTTGTCGGCGGTGTGAAAAGAAAGGACACATAGCTCAGGCCTGTCGAGCCTCCCAACCTTCCCGCCAAAGATTCAAACCGGCCAATCAACAGGGCGCCGGTTCAGCGAAGCGGCCAGGGATTGGCCAGTTCAAAAAAGGCGCGAAGTCAAATCACACCACTGTGCGAGTGGGCCACGCATCGACACGACTAGAAAAGAAAATATTCACTAAGACCTACATCGAAGGAGTGCAGTGTAAAGTGGAGGTGGATACCAGCTCATCAATCACGATTATGTCCTGGGACACATCACCGGACCTGCCAGAAGTCGCGAAACGACAGCTGCAACCCCAAAAGCTGAGAGTGCAAGACTACCAGGGAGACCGGATCCCTGTTAAAGGAGCCACAACGGTCAGAGTAAGATATGGACAATTCAAGAAAACCCTGCCGATCACCATCGTTGACGGAAACCTGCCCAGCTTACTGGGACTGGACTGGTTTCGAGCCCTAGGAATGGGCATAACCGGGATCCACAGAAATGGAGTCAACCTGAAGGACGAATTGTTGAAGGAATTCGAGGACGTTTTCCAAGACTGCCTGAGCAAGTACGTGGGGACCCCCATTTCATTCAATTTGGACCCCCAGGTGGCTCCCATTAGATTAAAAGCTAGGAGGGTCCCGTTCGCCCTCAAACCCAAGTTTGACAGGGAACTAGACAAATTAGTAAGCCAGGGAATACTAGTCCCTGTCGACCATGCAAAATGGGAGACACCAATAGTGACCCCAGTCAAACCGGACGGATCAGTCCAGATTTGTGCTGACTATAAGGCAACGCTTAACAAAGCATTGCAAAAGAGTGCTTACCCCGTTCCCGTAGTGCAACATTTGTTGCACTCGTTAGGGCAGGGACAGGTCTTTGCCAAACTCGATCTGGCTCAAACCTACCAACAATTACCGGTAGACAACGGAACGGCTGAAGCGCAGACGATTGTCACACATCGGGGCACTTTTAAATGCACTCGACTTCAGTTCGGAGTTAGTGTAGCCCCGGGGTTATTCCAAAACCTAATGGAATGACTCCTACAATGTCTACCGGGAGTAGTTCCATATTTCGACAATGTACTGGTTTCAGCAGAAAACTTGGAAGAATTAGGGGTCAAATTGCGGAAGATTTTAGGCATTTTCAGGTCTGCGGGGCTTAAGGTTAAACTCAACAAATGCCAGATAGGAGTTGAATCTGTAGAATTCTTGGGTTACCGGATAGATAAGGAAGGCATCCACCCAACGGAGAGCAAAGTGCAAGCCATTAGAAAGGTTCCAACCCCAAAAAACAAAACAGAATTACAAGCATTTTTGGGGCTTGTAAACTTCTATGCGGTATTTTTTAAAAATAAGGCAACGGTAGCTGAACCGCTCCATAAACTGCTAGCGAAAAAAGCTGTTTGGACTTGGGGCAGAGTTGAGGCTAAGGCATTCGAAGGAGTTAAGAATCTCTTGTCCAGTGATAGCCTTCTTATTCAGTACAATGGGTCGTTGCCACTAGTACTAGTTTGTGATGCATCAGCCACAGGTTACCGAATGGTTCAGAAGCCCCTATCGCATATTTTTCCCACACGATGTCTGCAGCGGAAAGGAACTATAGCCAACTAGACCGGGAAGCCCTGGCTATAGTCTCTGGGGTTAAAAAATTCCACGAGTACCTGTTTGGGCGGCAATTTGAAATAGTCACAGACCACAGACCTTTATTGAGACTATTGGCGGGGGACCGTCCAACACCGGTTGCATTATCACCCAGGCTGACCCGTTGGACTATTTTCCTGGCAGCATATTTGTACAAATTGTCTCACCGACCGGGCAAGGACTTGGGACATGCGGACGCTTTAAGTAGATGCCCGTTGCCAGAGACTATTGAAGATCCGACCCCAGGGACGCCCGTCTTGATGATTGACTTTATGGACTCTGGCCCAGTCACATCTACGGAAGTAACTAGGGCATCTTACAAAGACATTGTCGTTAGAACTGTGATCGGTTGGGTGCAGAGGGGATGGCCCGCTGCACCGGGGGATCGCTTCAAAGAGTTTACAAAAAAGTATTCGGAACTATCGGTACAAGGGTTTGTCTGTTATGGGGGGATAGAGTGGTTATTCCGGAGAAATTACGAGGGCATGTGTTGGAACTATTGCATGTGGGCCACCTGGGGATTGTGAGAATGAAAAGCCTAGCGAGAAGTTACGTGTGGTGGCCACAAATGGATAAAGACATTAGCGACCGGGTAGGGAAATGCCAAGCATGTCAAGAATCAAGGCCACTACCCCCAACAGCTCCCATTAGGGATTGGGAGAAACCCCAGGGTCCTTGGTCCAGGATCCACATAGATTTTGCCGGGCCGTTCCATGGGCAGACCTTCTTAATTGTGGTAGATGCCTACTCGAAGTGGTTAGAAATTTTACTCATGAAAACCACAACAGCGGAAGCGGTAATCACAGTCTTGAGGCATCTATTTGTGACACACGGGTTGCCCGACACTCTAGTGTCCGATAACGGCCCACAGTTCACGGCCACCCAGTTTGAGGGGTACTTGGCAGAAGAGGGCATCCGACATGTCCTCTCGGCACCTTTCCACCCGGCGACGAATGGACTTGCAGAATGTTTCGTACGCAGTGCCAAGGAAGCGCTATCTAGAATTAGCCCAGGAGATTGGCAATCCAAAATTGATATCTTCCTGGCAGTCCACCATAGAACTCCCTGTGTGACCACCGGCAGCAGCCCATCGGAGTTATTAATGGGTAGAAGACTCCGGTGCCCCCTAGATCGGTTAAACCCAACATACTCCCCTGATGGGTATCAAAACACAAAGGGAAGAACCAGAACAATGACAACAGGTGACCCGGTATGGGCACATAACTATAGTGAGGGCCCAGCGTGGCTTAAGGGAACAATTGTAGGAGTGACGGGCCCAAAGTCATACATAGTGGACATGGGGGATGGCCGAGTGTGGAGACGCCACATAGATCAATTACGAAAAAGAATACAAAACAATCCAGAAACCAAACAGCCAGACCCTGACTACCCAATATTTGAACCAACAGCTAACTCAACCCCGAGGCGATCGGAGGACTTAGCTGAGTCTGAAGAAGTCCAGCGACGCCAACCGGCTCCTCCAGAGGACAGCAGGGATGACTCTGCCAATAATCCAGGGCCGGATGGCCCAGAGGAGGAGCTGGGAGGAACAAACAGTCCCTCCGACCAGCTCGACTCACTCCCAGGGAATGAATTGCACAGGTCAGAAAGAGTTAGGAGACGCCCTGTCTACCTGCGTGACTACGTGGAAAAATAACATGCAAAAAACTATGTAAATATGGTGAAATGTGTTCTGGGAGGGGAGGAGTGTAATGTATTTGAATTTTAGGAGGGAAATTTGGGCTGGAAAATGCACGTTGCTGATTGGCTGATGTCTCAGCCAATATACTATTTAAAGAGGGGTTTTTGCCTGTTGGCTTTTGCTGGGATCACAATAAACTACAGAGCTGTTGTCACTTGTATCATCTCCTGCCTCTTCATCGCCCGAACTTAACACCCTGCACTGGCTTTACCCCAGGGCCTCCATAGCCAGGCCATCCATGCCCCGACATCTGCCTCATCTCATGGCTGTGGCACCAGCACACTGCTCAGCCCCCCACTCCATTGCAGCTACAAGCAAGCAGCCCACGTGGGCTCCTGCTGTACATGGTTATTGATGCTGCTGCCATGAGGCAAGTGTTGGGGCGTGGATGGCCTGGCTGCAGGGACCCTGAATTAAGCCAGTATGGGGTGCATGGGGCAGCTCCACCCCTCCACCTCGCCTCCTGGCCATGGCACTGCAAGCAACCAGACGGAATGGGCAGGTGGCCAGCAGTGGAGGCTTTTAAGTAGGGCTTATATTGAGGGTAGAGCTTCTTCTGGACTTTCTGCTTGAAAGAGAAAAAAATGAAACTTGATTTCGGTTTTTGACAAGCAAGTCATAGTTATAGAAGTGGCTATTACGTATTATTTTAGATAAGTAACAAGTTGATATAATAACTGTATTATACATCTTACTGTGAAGGAAGTTGAAAGTCACTGCTTTTTGTTTCCTTTTTCTTTCTTCCTTTTATCCACTTCTTTCCTTTTCCCTTTTCCTCCCCCTTTTCCCCATTATCTTTATTTCTATTTGAATTTTATATTAAGAAAAAAAACTTTTAATAAAAATATTTAAAAAACACTTCACATAGCTTTTTGCTTGATTTGATAACTTTTTGCTTGATTTGGCTATGCATAGTGCATTTTTGAAGAGTAAATGCAAGGAAATAATCTCCATACATGATAATTGAAAATATAATTAAATCAGTAATTTTAAAGAAGAGAACTATTGAAAACACAGTTCAGAGTTCAGAACAGGAGAAAATGGTGACTCACACTAATTATGTGAGAGTTTAACTGCTTTCCATTCATACATCAACCAATCCAGTTGATTTGTGACTTCTATATTTAACATAACATAACATAACAACAGAGTTGGAAAGGACCTTGGAGGCCTTCTAGTCCAACCCCCTGCCCAGGCAGGAAACCCTACACCATCTCAGTCAGATGGTTATCCAACATTTTCTTAAAAATTTCCAGTGTTGGAGCATTCACAACTTCTGCAGGCAAGTCATTCCACTTATTAATTGTTCTAACTGTCAGGAAA
The DNA here is from genome assembly GCF_028640845.1 of Ahaetulla prasina. Lineage (NCBI taxonomy): Eukaryota > Metazoa > Chordata > Lepidosauria > Squamata > Colubridae > Ahaetulla > Ahaetulla prasina. The sequence goes on from NC_080539.1 coordinate 217,138,560, forward strand.
TTTCTCCTTAGTTCTAAGTTGCTTTTTTCTTTGATTAGTTTCCACCCATTGCTTCTTGTTCTACCCTCAGGTGCTTTGGAGAATAGTTTGACTCCCTCTTCTTTGTGGCAGCCCCTGAGATATTGGAACACAGCTATCATGTCTCCCCTAGTCCTTCTTTTTATTAAACTAGACATACCCAGTTCCTGCAACCGTTCTTCATATGTTTTAGCCTCCAGTCCCCTAATCATCTTTGTTGCTCTTCTCTGCACTCTTTCTAGAGTCTCAACATCTTTTTTACATCGTGGCGACCAAAACTGGATGCAATATTCCAAGTGTGGCCTTACCAAGGCATTATAAAGTGGCACTAACACTTCACGTGATCTTGATTCTATCCCTCTGTTTATGCAGCCCAGAACTGTGTTGGCTTTTTTAGCAGCTGCTGCACACTGCTGGCTCATATCTAAATGGTTATCCACTAGGACTCCAAGATCCCTCTCACAGGTACTACTATTGAGCAAGGTACCACATATACGGTACTGGTGCATTTTGGTTTTTTGCGCTAAATGTAGAACCTTACTTTTTTCACTGTTGAATTTCATTTTGTTAGATAGCGCCCAATGTTCAAGTCTGTCAAGATCTTTCTGTAACTTGAGCCTATCTTCTGGAGTGTTGGCTATTCCTGCCAGCTTGGTGTCATCTGCAAATTTGATGAGTTCCCCATCTATCCCCTCGTCCAAGTCATTGATGAAGATGTTGAAGAGTACTGGGCCTAAAACAGAGCCTTGGGGTACTCAACTGCATACTTCCCTCCATGTGGATGTAGTTCCGTTGAGGACTACACGTTGAGTGCGGTTGGTCAGCCAGTTACGAATCCATCTGGTGGTGGTGCTGTCTAACCCACATTTTTCTACTTTATCTAATAGTAGGTTATGGTCTACTTTATCAAATGTTTTACTGAAGTCCAAGTAAATTATATCGATAGCATTCCTCTGGTCTACTAATTTTGTCATTTTGTCAAAGAATGCGATAAGATTAGTCTGGCATGATCTGTTTTTGACAAATCCATGTTGGCTTTTGGTTATTACTTTGTTTGCTTCTAGGTTTTTGGTGATTCGTTGCTTGATTATCTTTTCCAGAATCTTCCCTGGTATTGAGGTCAGGCTGATAGGTCTGTAGTTTCTTTGATCTGTTTTTTTTTCCTTTTTTGAAGATGGAACTACATCAGCTCTTTTCCAGTTCTCTGGCAGTTCCCCTGTGCTCCAGGATCTTTGAAAGATATAGTTCAGTGGTTCTGAAATCACGTCTGCCAGTTCCTTCAGAACCTTGGGGTGTAGTCCATCCGGTCCTGGTGATTTGAACTTGTCTAGGGTAGACAGGTGTTCACTTACCATTTTCTTCCCTATTTTAACTTGTGTTTCTAATCTGTTTTTTGTAGTGCTGTTTTTGATAGGTTGGATTTTTTCCTTTTGTGTAAAGACAGATGCAAAATATGAGTTAAGTAGATCTGCTTTCTCTCTGTTGCTTGTCATCTTCTTGCCACTTTCTCCCAGCAATGGGCCAATTGTTTCCTTGACTTTTTTCTTGTTTTTAACATGTTGGAAGAAGCTTTTTTTGTTATTTTTTACTTTTGTACTTTGTTCATTGTGAGCCTTAGCTTTCCTCACTTCATCTCTACAGGCTCTGGCTATTTGCTGATATTCTGCCTTAGTTATTTGCCCCACTTTCCACTTTTTATATTTGTCCTTTTTGTCTTTCAATTTGTCAGATAGTTCTTTATGCATCCATGCTGGTTTCTTTTGAGATCTATTATTTTTCTTCTTCATTGGTATTGTGTTAGACTGAGCTTTTATAATCTCACTTTTCAAAATTTCCCAAGCTTCTTGAGTCGTTTTCCCCCTGAGGATTCTCATCCATTGAATCCTTCTCAAGCTCTCTCTAAGTTTATTGAAATTAGCTCTCTTAAAGTCCAAGACTCTAGTTTGACTTTGTTCTACTACTTGTATTTGCTTAATGTCGAATTTCAATATTGTGTGGTCACTTGCCCCCAAGGTTCCTGTAGCTTCAACACCTTCTATCATTTCATCTCTGTTAGTGAGAATTAAGTTCAGTATGGCTGATCCCCTTGTTGCATTATCTATTTTTTGGGAAACAAAGTTGTCTGCTAGGTTTGTTAGGAGCCTGTTGGATCTTCCACTTGGTGCAGAGTTTGTTTCCCAGTTGATGTCAGGGTAGTTAAAATCCCCCATTACTACTGTGATGTGCTTCCTACATAACCTTAGTTAGCTGACTAGCAAAAAGTTCATCTACTTCCTCTGTTTGGTTGGGTGGCCTATAGTATAGACCTATGGCAATATCGTTTTTCACCCCTTTTATATTGACCCAAATACATTCAAGATGATTTTCATCATTGTTGTGCTCTATTTCTGTAGAGATGTAGTTATTTCTTATATATAGTGCAACTCCACCTCCTCTTTTATTTGGTCTATTTCTTTTAAATAATTTATATCCCTCTAGCTGTATGTTCCATTTGTCAGTTTCATCCCACCAAGTTTCCGTAATGGCAACAATATCATATCTGCCCTTATTTACTTGAATTTCTAATTCACTCTGTTTATTCCTCATACTCTGTGCATTGGTGTATAGACATTTGAGTCCATTTGGATTGACCTTGTGTTTACTTTTTATTTATTATTTTTCTCAGATTGGTGTTTTTTTTAACCTTTCCTTTTCATTCCATTCCATTAAGTAGCTGTACTCATGAAATATATTCAGCTATGAAAAAAGCCAAACACCTTTGATCCTAATGTATTTTGCTAACCCAACTGTTGTGATTAATTTATGGTTCATTGTATTGTCTGGATCTTGGAATCTGGGCTCAGTATTTTTGTTTTGTTTTTCCACCAAGGACTCTTGATTTTTGTTTAAATCGTGTGTGTGTGTGTTTGTGTGTGTGTGTGTGTGTGTGTGTGTGTGTGTGTGTATAATATGGGGGGATGGAATACAACATGGTACAAAAACAAAGCCTGTCTTAAATAGAAATGAAATAAAATGGACTTGTTTGGAGAAAAGGTCAGTCACAACCCATATAACAGTATTGCCTGAACTTTCAGGTAATTCCACTATGAAATCCATGGATATTTCTTTCCATGGGGTTCCTGGTCTGGCTACCGTTTGAAGTAGTCCAGGAGGTTTTCCCGGAGGCCTTTTGGATGATGCGCAAATAGGGCAACTTGCTACATATGCCTGAATGTCTTTTTTAAGACCTGGCCACCAAAATTGTCTTTTAAGAAGATGCAAAGTTTTCACAAATCCAAAATGTCCTGCCATTTTGGCATCATGGCATCGTTGTAGGATGGTTTCTCTGAGTGAAAGAGGAACATATAGTTTTGTTCCAATCCAAGCTAGTCCATCACGAAGTGTGCATTCATGGGAATGCGCTAAGTACCAGTCATCGGTGTTTAAAGCTTCTTTAAACGACTTGGTCAGTTCATCTGGGAGTGGGGGGTCAGATTTGGAGAGGCTTCTAGTTATTGCTGGGGCTGCCAACTGTTGCACGGGAAGTATTGGTTGAACCACCTCGGAGAGTGCAATTGTATTGGGGTAGCGTGAGAGAGCATCCGCTAAAGTTTTCCCCAGGAATGTAATGTAAAGTGAAATTAAAGCGGTTAAAATATTGAGCCCAGCGGGCTTGTTTAGGTGAAAGTTTTCTAGGAGTCTTTAGGGCTTCTAGATTTTTGTGATCAGTCCAAACTTCAAAAGGATGATTTGAACCCTCTAAGAATTGTCTCCACGTTCGTAGAGCCCAATGAACTGCAAATGCTTCCTTTTCCCAAATAGCCCATCGTCTTTCAGTTTCAGTCAATTTTCGAGAAGTGAAAGCACAGGGTTGTAGTTTACCATCAGCATTGTTTTGGAGCAAAACGGCTCCGACTGCTACATCACTGGCATCAGCTTGTATTACAAAAGGAACATCCATGTCAGGGTGTTTTAAAATAGGTTCGGCGGCAAAGAGTCGTTTCAATTTTTCAAACGCTGCCTGACATTCCATTGTCCATTCGAGAGGTAATGATGGTTTGGGTTTTGTGTCTCCTTTAGTTTTCAAGAGATTGGTGATTGGTAAAGCAATTTGAGCAAAGGAAGGGATGAATTGACGATAGAAATTTGCGAATCTTAAAAAACTTTGCAGTTGCTTGCGTGTGCGTGGGGGGGCCCATTCCAAGACAGCTTTCACTTTTTCTGGATCCATTTCTAATCCATCAGCTGAAATGCGATACCCTAAGTAGTCTATTTTAGTTTGATGGAAATCACATTTGGATAGCTTGCAATACAGTTCTGCAGATAATAACTTTTTGAGAACAGCTCTTACTAGTTTAATATGTTCTTCCATTGTTTCTGTATAGATAAGTATGTCGTCAAGGTAGACAACAACCCCTTTGAACAAATGCTGATGGAGTATTTCATTTATTAGTTGCATAAAAACTGCGGACGCCCCCTGCAGTCCAAAGGGCAGTACTCGAAACTGGAAACATCCTAATGGACAGTTGAAAGCGGTTTTCCATTCATCCCCCTCCTTTATACGAACTCTGTAGTAAGCTTCTCGCAGGTCCAGTTTGGTGAAGAACTTTCCCTTCGCTAAATGTGCTAACATATCTTTCATGAGCGGCATGGGGTATATGTTTTCGGCGCACACCGCGTTTAGGTTCCTATAGTCAACTATCAGACGAAAGGAGCCATCTTTCTTTTCCCGGAACATCACTGGCGCAGCCACGCGAGGCCTAGCCGGTTGGATAAAACCCCGCTCTAGGTTTTTGTCTATGAATTTACGTAGCTCCCCCAATTCCTTTTGGGTCATGGGATAAGCTTTTGGTTTTGGAAGCTTTACCCCCGGAAGGATGTCTATGGCACAGTCAATAGGCCTATGGGGAGGAAGTACGTCTGATGCTTTCTCACTAAAGACTTCTCGCAAGTCCCAGTATTCCTTGGGTATCCTCTCCTCCCCGTCTATCCGTTCGATCATTGCCCCCAACGTATCCTGGAACATGGCCACGGTAGATCCTTCCTTGGGTTCTCCCTTTTTCCCTTTTAATGTTTTGGAGCGGAAACGTAGGACTCCCGTTCTCCAGTTAATATGGGGGTTCCATTTTCGCAACCATGACAGGCCTAGCAACAGGGGTTGGTCCATTCCTGGGGCTACTATGAAGTTCAGAATCTCGCGGTGGTCTCCTATTATCATTTCTATGGGTTCTGTTATGAAATGGGCGGGTCCTCCCCCTGCCACAGAGCCATCCAACTGGGCAAACGCTATGGGCCTACTTAGGGTTCTCAATCTTAGTTCCATTTTTTCTACTAGTTCGGGACTGACCATGCATCTAGTACATCCAGAATCTAATAGTGCTAGCAGTTCCCCCTTATTACCCGAAGAGGGTACATGTAGATTGACTGGAATGTCCAAGGGGCCCCGTGCCCAACTCACCAGAAGGTCTTCATCGGACTCTGATGTGGTTTTGCTGTCATCAGTATCGGTCGACGCTTCGCCATCCTCCTTGATGGGCGTGCCCTTTTTGGCAACGCCCTCCCCCACTTTTGCCGGCTTACGCGCCTTAGCCGCTGGTTTCACTGGTTCCTTTTCACCACCAGAGGTCGCGCTTGGCACCAACTTAACCCGACAGTCGGCTGCTCGGTGGCCTTCTTTCCCACATCTGTAGCACGCAGACGAACGTGGTCTTCCACCCTCCGATCTAGGGACGTCCCTATAGGTGCCTCCTGGAGAACGGCCAGGGTATGGTCCTCCAGTGCGCTGTCTTCTGCCACGGTCCTTCACTAGTTCGATTTCCATCTCTGCTGCCAGGGTGTACCAGCCGTACAACGTAGTTGGAGAGGCTCGTGCTCGACACAGTTCATAGAGATCTCCATTCAGACCATCTTTGTAAATGTCCACAAGGGTCACCTCCGACCACCCTCTCATCAAGGGAACTAAATCACTGAACTCCTGGTTATAATCAGCCACCGGTCTCCTCCCTTGCCTGATGGTTTTCATTCGACCTTTGGCCTTCTGCTCTGCCAGGGGGTCCTCAAACCTCCTCCTCAGTGCAGTAATAAAATGCTCGTAGTTTTGCAGTAAGGGGGAGTGGTTGGTATATAGCGACACAAACCATGCAGCTGCTCTTCCGGTCAAATTGTGGGTCACAGCTCTAACTTGTGCTGCCTGTGACCAATAATCTTCCCCCCAGTCTATCATGTGGTCATTCACTATCGCCAGGAACAGTTCCAGCTCCTTCGCATTTCCATCAAATTTCTCTGATATGGGGGGAATTTTTGGCTTTTTCCTTCCCCTGCGCAGCCTTGCTTGATCAGCAGGTGGCGCGCGACCCCCATCCAATTCAGCTTCCTCTGGGGAGAGGGTTCCCGGCTCTGGCTCTTCAGAAATCTCACCGCCCTGGGAATCACCTCCAGCTGGCCCCTTTGTATTATCTTCCTCCTCTTCTCCCTCCCACCTGGAGGACCGAATAGGGGATTCATACCTTTGGCGAGCTGCTTGTCTTACTTTCACTTCACGGAAAAGACGCAATGCTTCCTCCAACTGGAGTTTGTCTCTTATCTCTTGCTCTTCCTTCCAATCCGAAAGTCTCACCGTCCTTTTTTCTTTTCTTTTTGTTACTCCAGACGGAAGCTCTTCGGTGCTTGGTTTCCACCCTTTCTCTTCCAGCTTTAATTGCTCAATCCACCGAGCTCTGCAATCTTCCAGCTCAGGGTTAAAAGTGTCAGCAGAAATTCCTCCGGACGCCTCCCCCAGCTCAGCCGGCAGCTGGCCTTCCATCACATTTTTTCTCTCTCCCACCTCGGTATTGCGATTGCAATCCTGGTTGGTAGACATGATGATGAGATCCAACTTAATGTCAGGCTACCTCTGATTATAACTAGGAAAGAATTCACCTTGACTTCATTTGGAATAAAGAAAAGTACTTTTACTAGTTACAGTCTTGATGGCAGCTTAGCTAAGTTGGATCTGAGACAAAATATGGCTAACATATCATATCCCCCCAATTGTCCCTCCTCCTTCAGGAGGTCAGGCTGGTCTGGTCCAATGCCAACTCCTTCTCAGCCCCTCGTGGTAATCTTCTTCCACAGGTCTCTAGTTGTCAATCATCTTAGGAATGCAGTTTCTGTTTTCCCCCTCAGCTGTTAACCCCCCCTCCCACACTGTTATGTCAGCCGACACTCTTAATAGGCTCCTTTCCCTTACCCTGTACGGTGGTATGATACATCTCATTTCCTTAATTGTTTTATAATACAGAAATAAACAGTTCACATTCTATCTACTGATATAAATTATTCAAAAGTATACGAAGATTGGAGTGGAGGCTGACAGGTACTACTATTGAGCAAGGTACCACATATACGGTACCAGTGCATTTTGGTTTTTGCCTAAATGTAGAACCTTACTTTTTCACTGTTGAATTTCATTTTGTTAGTGCCCAATGTTCAAGTCTGTCAAGATCTTTCTGTAACTTGAGCCTATCTTCTGGAGTGTTGGCTATTCCTGCCAGCTTGGTGTCATCTGCAAATTTGATGAGTTCCCCAACTATCCCCTCGTCCAAGTCATTGATGAAGATGTTGAAGAGTACTGGGCCTAAAACAGAGCCTTGGGGTACTCCACTACATACTTCCCTCCATGTGGATGTAGTTCCGTTGAGGACTACACGTTGAGTGCGGTTGGTCAGCCAGTTACGGATCCATCTGGTGGTGGTGCTGTCTAACCCACATTTTTTCTCTCCCTCGGTATTGCGATTGCAATCCTGGTTGGTAGACATGATGATGAGATCCAACTTAATGTCAGGCTACCTCTGATTATAACTAGGAAAGAATTCACCTTGACTTCATTTGGAATAAAGAAAAGTACTTTTACTAGTTACAGTCTTGATGGCAGCTTAGCTAAGTTGGATCTGAGACAAAATATGGCTAACATATCATATCCCCCCAATTGTCCCTCCTCCTTCAGGAGGTCAGGCTGGTCTGGTCCAATGCCAACTCCTTCTCGACCCCTCGTGGTAATCTTCTTCCACAGGTCTCTAGTTGTCAATCATCTTAGGAATGCAGTTTCTGTTGGAAAAGCCCGCGCTGTTCACACTCAGCTGTTAATCACCCCTCCCACACTGTTATGTCAGCCGACACTCTTAATAGGCTCCTTTCCCTTACCCTGTACGGTGGTATGATACATCTCATTTCCTTAATTGTTTTATAATACAGAAATAAACAGTTCACATTCTATCTACTGATATAAATTATTCAAAAGTATACGAAGATTGGAGTGGAGGCTGACAGGTACTACTATTGAGCAAGGTACCACATATACGGTACCAGTGCATTTTGGTTTTTTTGCCTAAATGTAGAACCTTACTTTTTTCACTGTTGAATTTCATTTTGTTAGATAGCGCCCAATGTTCAAGTCTGTCAAGATCTTTCTGTAACTTGAGCCTATCTTCTGGAGTGTTGGCTATTCCTGCCAGCTTGGTGTCATCTGCAAATTTGATGAGTTCCCCATCTATCCCCTCGTCCAAGTCATTGATGAAGATGTTGAAGAGTACTGGGCCTAAAACAGAGCCTTGGGGTACTCCACTGCATACTTTCCTCCATGTGGATGTAGTTCCGTTGAGGACTACACGTTGAGTGCGGTTGGTCAGCCAGTTACGAATCCATCTGGTGGTGGTGCTGTCTAACCCACATTTTTCTACTTTATCTAGTAGTAGGTTATGGTCTACTTTATCAAATGCTTTACTGAAGTCCAAGTAAATTATATCGACAGCATTCCTCTGGTCTACTAATTTTGTCATTTTGTCAAAGAATGCGATAAGATTAGTCTGGCATGATCTGTTTTGACAAACCCATGTTGGCTTTTGGTTATTACTTTGTTTGCTTCTAGGTGTTTGGTGATTCGTTGCTTGATTATCTTTTCCAGAATCTTCCCGGTATTGAGGTCAGGCTGATAGGTCTGTAGTTTCCTGGATCTGTTTTTTCCTTTTTGAAGATGGGAACTACATCAGCTCTTTTCCAGTCCTCTGGCAGCTCCTGTGCTCCAGGATCTTTGAAAGATATAGTTCAGTGGTTCTGAGATCACGCCTGCCAGTTCCTTCAGAACCTTGGGGTGTAATCCATCCGGTCCTGGTGATTTGAACTCGTCTAGGGTAGACAGGTGTTCACTTACCATTTTCTTCCCTATTTTAACTTGTGTTTCTAATCTGTTTTTGTAGTGCTGTTTTGATAGGTTGGATTGTTTTTCCTTTTGTGTAAAGACAGATGCAAAATATGAGTTAAGTAGATCTGCTTTCTCCTGTTGCTTGTCATCTTCTTGCCACTTTCTCCCAGCAATGGGCCAATTGTTTCCTTGACTTTTTCTTGTTTTTAACATGTTGGAAGAAGCTTTTTGTTATTTTTACTTTTGTCGCTAGCCTTTGTTCATTGTGAGCCTTAGCTTTCCTCACTTCATCTTTACAGGCTCGGCTATTTGCTGATATTCTGCCTTAGTTATTTGCCCCTCTTTCCACTTTTTATATTTGTCCTTTTTGTCTTTCAATTTGTCAGATAGTTCTTTATGCATCCATGCTGGTTTCTTTTGAGATCTATTATTTTTCTTCTTCATTGGTATTGTGTTAGACTGCGCTTTTATAATCTCACTTTTCAAAATTTCCCAAGCTTCTTGAGTTGTTTTCCCCCTGAGGATTCTCATCCATTGAATCCTTCTCAAGCTCTCTCTAAGTTTATTGAAATTAGCTCTCTTAAAGTCCAAGACTCTAGTTTGACTTTGTTCTACAACTTGTATTTGCTTAATGTCGAATTCCAATATTGCGTGGTCACTTGCCCACAAGGTTCCTGTAGCTTCAACACCTTCTATCATTTCATCTCTGTTAGTGAGAATTAAGTCCAGTATGGCTGATCCCCTTGTTGCATTCTCTATTTTTTGGGAAACAAAGTTGTCTGCTAGGTTTGTTAGGAACCTGTTGGATCTTCCACTTGGTGCAGAGTTTGTTTCCCAGTTGATGTCAGGGTAGTTAAAATCCCCCATTACTACTGTGATGTGCTTCCTACATACCTTAGTTAGCTGACTAGCAAAAAGTTCATCTACTTCCTCTGTTTGGTTGGGTGGCCTATAGTATAGACCTATGGCAATATCGTTTTTCACCCCTTTTATATTGACCCAAATACATTCAAGATGATTTTCATCATTGTTGTGCTCTATTTCTGTAGAGATGTAGTTATTTCTTATATATAGTGCAACTCCACCTCCTCTTTTATTTGGTCTATTTCTTTTAAATAATTTATATCCCTCTAGCTGTATGTTCCATTTGTCAGTTTCATCCCACCAAGTTTCCGTAATGGCAACAATATCATATCTGCCCTTATTTACTTGAATTTCTAATTCACTCTGTTTATTCCTCATACTCTGTGCATTGGTGTATAGACATTTGAGTCCATTTGGATTGACCTTGTGTTTACTTTTTATTTATTATTTTTCTCAGATTGGTGTTTTTTTTAACCTTTCCTTTTCATTCCATTCCATTAAGTAGCTGTACCCATGAAATACATTCAGCTATGAAAAAAGCCAAACACCTTTGATCCTAATGTATTTTGCTAACCCAACTATTGTGATTAATTTATGGTTCATTGTATTATCTGGATCTTGGAATCTGGGCTCAGTATTTTTGTTTTGTTTTTCCACCAAGGACTCTTGATTTTTGTTTAAATCGTGTGTGTGTGTGTGTGTGTGTATAATATGGGGGATGGAATACAACATGGTACAAAAACAAAGCCTGTCTTAAATAGAAATGAAATAAAAGTTAATTGATTGAATAATTGGCTTAATTCAGTGTGAATTGTGCAAATCCAGCCAGAATGTTTCCCTTTCTTGGTACAAGTAACTACCATGGTACCCGAAGGGTTTCCCCCAGGGGTGAAATGTAAAATTTGTTACTACCGGTTCTGTGGGCGTGGCTTGGTGGGGGGTGAGTGTAATATGACTGGGTGGGTGTGGCCAACTTTAAAAAAAAATTAAAAGCATTTTTTCTACAACGTCTTCGGCTGAAGAGGTTGTATAAAAAAATGCTTTTAAAGGGTTCTGATGATCCCAGCTGAACTGCGCGATCATCAGAGGGTTTTTTTTTTACTTTTAAAAGCATTTTTCAGCCAAAGCAAAAATGTTTTTAAAAGTTAAAAAAAAACCCTTTGATGATTGCGCAGCTCAGCTGGGCATGGGCAGGGGTGTGTGGGAGGGATTTTTGCTCCCGGTTCTCCGAACCACCCGCCACCATCACTACCGGATCAGGAATCCGGTCTGAACCGGGAGCATTTCACCCCTGGTCTCCCACCCTTTTTTCCTAAGTGGTAATGAACTGATGGAATTAACAGGTTCTCCTTTATAGTCTTGATACTGGGATTGCTGTCCAATTACAGGACCACACCTGTTTTTTCTCTTTTATTATTGGGGAGGGGAATTTAGTTTGCATAACGTGGATGAGAATTTGCACAAAAAGGAAGCCATTTCTTACTATTGACCGATCTGAAATGCAATAGCTTCAAATGAAGGGATGGCAAAATTTGAGAGACTAGCTCTCCTGAAGCTGATTATCAAAGGCATTTCCCACCCTCCTCCAAATATCTACCGGTTTCCGGGAAGAAAGGCCCTTTTAATTTTTTTTTAATTTTTTCCACAGACATAAATGAAACACTGAGAAAGATTGGGTATTTCTTTTCACGCTACCTGTTGCTCTTAAGAAGAAACTTCCCGCTGATTTAACTTGCTCTGTTCGGAGAGAGATGCAAAGATTTACAAGACTGCCAGAAGGAGCAACTTTATTGGGCAGAAGGATGGCTAATGGCTTTTCCCCCAGGGAGAGAATAAAAGTAAATAGAATGGGAGCTAAGCAATACTATTGTTCTATTCAATTATTTTCTGCAAGTCACAGTTTTGGGTTCTGCTGCTGCATCTAATAAAAGCCAGAAAAAAGGCCTCTGACCTGGAACTGGTGGCCTAGATTAATAAGGGAACAATTTTCATTTCTGCATAAAACCATTTGTAATTGTTGTCATTTCAGCAGGGTTCCTTTGACTAAAAATCTGATCAGACTGTAATATATAGCAAGCATGGAGCTAGCCATTAAATTTCGATAAATCAGATATATTCATATGTAAGTGATAGAGATGACACTGTAATAGTGAAGATGAATATCATTTTTACTTACCCAATTTTTCATGTTTCTTCTTTTTTAATGTATGCTCAGGTGTTAACCTTTTAAAAGATTACCATAGATTTCTAAAATAAGCTTCTTATTCATCTTTTTGCCCTATTACAGCTCTCAAGGGGAGAATAAAAACAACCCTAAAAATGGGCATAGTGAGGTATAATAAAAAAACACACAACTATCAATTAAAACAGCTACTAAAAGTGGTAGAATTAAAACTAGCAAGAAACACTGTACCAAAGAGAGAAGGCAGAAAATGACAAAGCCTATGAGATAACAAATTGAAAAAAAGACAACTATTTAAAATATACATTCTATGACTTAGGTAGGTATTTCTGGGGAACTGCACTATTGTATGCTCATTTCTTTTTAATGTCAAATCAAGACATTCTTGTAATCCAAAGTAACCTGATTTTTAATCACCTTATCGTGTGTGCATCCCTTTTTTGATACCTGCAAACTAATTTGACTTCACTTTTTTCACTTCAATGTTCAACTAAATCTGTATTTTCACTGATCCATCTCACCCATGGGGTTCCCTCCCTGTGGACCAACAAAACTAAAATAATCAAGAACATCGGACTAAACATATCCTGAAGGCAGCTGACATTCTAACTATGAAGAAAGAAGCATAAATAGATAATATATTGTTGTTCAGTTGCTAAATCATTTCTGACTCTTTGTGACCCCATGGATCATAGCATGCCAGGCCACCCAGACCTGGGATGCTCTGCACTGACTATACTGTCTCTCAGAGTTTATCCAAATTCATGTTCGTTGCATAGATGACATTATCTAACCATCTCATCCTCTGCTGTCCCTTTCTCATTTTGTTTTCAAAGACCCCGACACCAGGGTCTTTTCCAATGAGTGCTCTCTTCTCATTTGGTGGCCAGTTCAGTGAACTTTAGCTTCAGTATCTATCCTTCCAAAGAAAATGGAAAATATAGGCCAGGGTTATAGACAACCTGATGCCTTCCAGATGTTTTGGACTTCACTCTCCATTAATAGTACTCAGAAAATTCAGGTACAAAGGATTGTAGGTATTACAACTCAAAACATCTGAAGATCACTGGGTTATTTATAGATACATGGTTATAAATATTAGTGTAACAATTCTCTTTTTTATATTTTTTATATTTTCAAGAGCAGGGGCTTCTGAGGTCTGGAGATAGCTGATAAACAAGCTTGATAATGCTTGCCATCTAGTGGATATTATTTATATATACACTAAATAAAGATATATAACACATTGTGTGTAACATGAAACAGTGGCTGATTCTCTATCTGAAGAAATTAGGCAAACATGATGATGATGACAATTTATCCAGGATTGGTTTTACTATATGAAAAAAATACAACAATAATGAAATACAGTAAGTAGTACAGAGAAGCTATTATTAAAAAAATATAAAAACAGTAGTGCTTTTGCACTTGAAGACTGCAGGCCTTAAAAATAAAAAAATGATTGGGAGAAGAGGAATGCTAAAAGATTACCAACTTGGGTTGTTGGAGCTATTTCACAAGCAAATCATACAAGTGAAGAGGAATTCTAATCTGATCTCAGAATGCTAAGTACACTTTCTTAATGGATAGAGGAAAAACCAAGAAATGTCAAAATTGCAGGCTAGTTGATTAAAAACGTTCTGCAGATAGCCTACCACACTTGGGACTGGTGACTCAGTCATTGACTGTGCTCACAATCTTACTTCAGCTTTTCTTTGCTTTAGTGAATGACTGTAAAGGTTGAACATATGAAAATTGATTGCAGAGTTACATTTTCATCATTGTTGTAATTGCAAACAGTTGCTGTCCAAGGCTGTTGCTAAACTAGAATTGCCTATGTAAATAAGGTACTATCATCTCCAAGAAAACTTTATTAATATACCCATGAATCAGTGGTGGGTTGCTACCGGTTTGTCCCAGTTCGGGTGAACTGGTAGTAGCAGCAGCGGGAGGCTCCGCCTACCCACCTGGAAGTTATCAAATATGCTTTGCGCATGCGCAGAAGTGGTGCACGAGCAAACTGGTTGCAAAGGTAAGTGAAATCCACCACTGCCATGAATTCACCAGAGTAAAGCTAAAACAGGGTCCTTGCTCACTGACTGTTGTGGCTCCTGCCCCCGAACCTCGCCCCATGCCCGAAAGTGCCTTGGAGCCGGGCCTGCTGCCAGAAAGTGACTCGGAGCCGGGCCTGCTGCCAGAAAGTGACTTGGACAGTGAGGGGGAAGGGCCGTCAGGACTTACCTCGGAAGCACCGGCCTCCCTGGCTCAGCTCCAGGAGCTAGAAGCAGGCCAGGTGAAAGAGATAACGAGGCCTCCTTCCCCTGAATCTTTCCCCCCCCCAGGCCACGCCTGCAGACCCAGCTGACAGCAATCAGGCTTGGCTGAATCCTAGGTTTCGTAGGCAGGAGAGAAGGGAATAACAGAAGCAGGGGAGGGGCAGGCCTAGGAAGTGCTGAGTCATGGAGCCACACCCCACAGGATATAAAAGGCAGTAAGAGCTGGTGTGTCTCTTTGTATCAGGCAAATCCACTGATTGACTAGAGCTGAAGGTTGTGACTCACCAGCATCTTGGCAGCTAATGAGGGCTCTTGGCAGACGCTGGCTCTTTTGCTGCCAGAGCTGACAAGAGCCGGTTAATTAAGCCATCGTTCGGACGGAGGCGAGGAGGACATAACACTGACCATTCATTTAGTGAGTGTTTGAAGTTAGGGTTCAAGTTAGGCACTGAAAAAAGTGACTTAAAACCGGTCCTCAGATTTGCGACTGTGGCCTCATAATCATGATTTGGACGCTTGGCAACCATTGTGTATTTATTGTGGTAGCACTGACCAGCAAACAATGCGATTGTCATTTGCAACCTTCCCACCTGGTTTCCAACAAGCAAAGCCAACGAGGAAGTTAGCAGGAGGTGACAAGTTCTGGTCACACATGTTGTTTCATTTAAAAATTGTGGTTCAATCACTTAATGACTGCAGCCTTGGACTGCCAAAATGGCTGTTGCTACAATAGTGGGGTCATCTGATATTTCACTTACTGGCCACGTTGCTTAGTGATAAGAGTTGCCAGTCCCAACTGGGGTCATAAAGAGAGGATTACCTGTACTAAATTACCTACCTTAAGTCAAACTCAGTTCCTGGTGGCTATATGAACACAATCCTGTTGAGTTTCTGAGGCTAGATGACATTGACAGTATGCTACCTGCTGACCTTCTCCCTTGCAGCTGCTATTCCATCAACTTCTATTAGCAGGAGACCGAAAGGAAGATCACCGAGGATAAGCAGAATATTTGAGCAAAAGCATTTAGGACCATCACAGAGTTTAGCTCTTATTGTTATGTACTCTGCTGCATTTAATCTTTGTTCTAGAGATTTAATACCAAAAAGCAGGAGCAGGTGACATTCAAATTGGTGAGATCTATCCATATTTTCTATCTTTGTACAAAATAAACAGTTACGATGTCACAAAAGATTTTCGTTCTTAGAATAATTTCGTATATGTCACTAGCCTATGAAACATTGAAATAATATTAGAACTTGGGCATGTTGCTGAGGGAAATTCACCATAGACAGAAGCCAAAGAGAACTTAACAGGAGAGATTACCGTATTTTTCGCTCCATAAGACGCACTTCCCCCTCCCTAAAAGTGGTTGGAAATGTCTGTGTGTCTTATGGGCTGCAGCAGCGGGGTGGGTGGGTTGGTGCGGCGGCAGAGATAGGCAGCAGCGGCGAATGGCCTGTTGCCACCGCCGTTCACTGCCACCGCAACCTATCGCTGCCATTCCCCGCCTATCGCTGCTGCTGCTGTTCGCCGCCGTTGCTGTCTATTGGTGGTTGGATTGGCCTCCTGGAATATCACTGATCGCTGCTTCCGTTCGCTGCCTGTTGGTGATAGGCAGCAGTGGCAACAGGCAGCGGTGGCAATAGGTGGTGGTGGTGATAGGTGATGATGGCGAGTGGTGGTGATAGGTGGCAGCAGTAACATAGGTGATAGGTGGCAGCGGCAATAGGTGGTGATAGGTAGTGGCAGCCAGCAGTGGCGATAGGCAGCAAACGCTGGTGAAGGCTCAGGCGTTCCCTGGTGGAGGCAGCAGACATGAATGAGCCAGCAATGGCAGGGCTACTGGAGGCCGGGATCCAGCTGTTGCTCAGCTGACCAGGGGTGGGCGCAATGGATGGAGTCCTGATGAGCCACGTCCTAGGGCTGGGAGGCAGAGAAAGATTTTTTGTTTTCTTGTTTTCCTCCTCTAAAGCTAGATGCATCTTATGATCGGGAGCTTTTTATAAAATACGGTAATTATGTCTATCAAACTCATATTGCATTAAGGTAATCCTCAGTCTATATTGAATTTTGTTTATTGAGAGGACTATTTTTAAGTGAAAAAGAAAAGTTTCATAATCTTAACAGACTTTAACTGTTGGGATAGTTCATATCTCAATTGTTCGTAAAAAAGGATAGTTCACTCACTATCAATACAAGTGAAAGGTATGTTTCATTGAAATAAGAGAATTGGTTCTTGCTGGATTGTAGAGAATGGGATGTGCCTTATCACACATTTGGCATCATGAACATACTGAAATTGTTTAATGGCTCATCTACTCCATATTCCATCCCCCCATTTTTGTCTTTAATTAATTGAAGTAAAAAACAGGTATAACAAACCAAAAGGGGAAATGATACAATGTCCATATATATATACATACATATTATAGTCCCTAACTCATCTGCATTGAGTTGTTTATCCTTTTTTTGTTAAGAATATTTTTGCTGCTGCATAAGCTTTGCACCAAGATGAAGATTGAAGTGAAAATTCAAAAGATGAGATTTGATATAGTGACTTAAACATTAATTAGAAGGAAGTAGGAATGATTCCGTTTTTATTTACTAGTGGCTTGCCCTATCAGTGTTGGTGGGGGCCACTGGTGGTATTCAGCTTGTTGGGACCGATTCAGGCGAATCAGTAGTGGCGACCCCCACCCCAGCGCTATGCCATTCCATTTAGCCACGTTTTCTAAGCCGTGTGGAAACTACGTGTGCGAGCAAAGTGCAGGCGTGGAAGGCTGTGCTCCCATTTTCAGTGCACGGAAAACCGGTGGTAAAATTATGTGAAACCCACCTCTGGTGGGGGCATTTTTGGTGCTTCCTTGATTAGGCTGTTGTTTACTGATAGCTTGTTTGTCTGAGATTGTCTCTTTTGACTGGTATATAGTTGCTGTTTATCTTTATGTGCTTGTTGATGGCTGATTTGTCTGAGTGTCAGGCTTCTGGAATTCTCTGTTGCTAGAGCATTCCAGCAGGGCTGGACACATTCCAGACATTCAAAAAAGATAGCCAAAAGCCAAAAGGAAGCAAAAAGACCAAAACACCTCCCCACCAGCAATCACGATCCTGATGAACAGAAATGATAACCAAGATTAACACTAGGTCAACAATCAAGAAGAAAATACCCCAATCAAGCAACTACGAATTCACACAACAAGTTATTAGTAAACAACAGTCTAATCAAGGAACCACCAAGATCACATTGACAGGGCAAGTCATAGTATATAAAATGAGAGCAAATCCCTCCTAGTACTGATGACGTTAACTAGTTTGGTAATGAAATGTCTGCAATCAAACAACCAAGCTCAGAGGGCACCCAAGGACCCCACAGTTCAACCCTGAGCTACAAATATTCTCTTCCAAAAATATTTGTGGTTTCACAAATGCCCACATTTATCCAAGTTCTGTGCTTTGTTTTAAATGTTTGGATATTTTCCTAGGGCATCTTAGTATATGCTGGCTTTCTTTGTTCATCCTTCTGTGCCATGACATTGCATTTAGGGGATTGTTCTTTCTGTTCTTGGCTCTACGAAGTGGTCTTCAACTCTGGGAGACACATGGTAAACTTTGCTGTATTAGGAACTGCTTTTCCCAGTTAGTGCATTTTTAAGACTCGCTGGGAATCTAAAAGGAATCAAAATGTCTCGGATTGCTGGCCTGTTTTAAAAAGGCGGGAGCAGTGTGTGAGCAGCTTCTTCCTCATTCCATATCTTCACGTCAGTTTGCTTCCTTTCCCCATACCCCTGTCCTCTTCTATTTGCTCTCCATTGCCTTTACATTAATTCTCCTCTCTCAGGACCCAGACTTTTTTTGGGGGGGGGGGTGAGGGATGGGGAGAAAAGTAATCTCCCTCAGGCACTGAAATATCAATAAAGATTTCTTGGCAAGGGAATTTTATGACTGCAAATATGGGCCGTGATAGCTCAGGCTGTTAGAAGCCTGTTATTAGAACACAGCAGCCTGCAATTACTGCAGGTTCAAGCCCGGCCCAAAGTTGACTCAGCCTTCCATCCTTTATAAGGTAGGTAAAATGAGGACCCAGATTGTTGGGGGGGCAATAAGTTGACTTTGTAAATATACAAATAGAATGAGACTATTGCCTTATACATTGTAAGTCGCCCTGAGTCTTCGGAGAAGGGCGGGATATAAATGTAAATAAATAAATTAAAAAAAATGTATCATTTACATTCTGCTGTTACCCTGATTAAGAGTTTGCACTTTGTTATACACACACACACACACACACACACACACGGGATGATCACTAAGGTCATGACCCTGATCTTACTCATTCTTACGATAGAGAATTCTTACGTCAGGGTTTCTGAAAAAGTACCTATGATCAATGCAAAATAAACTCGATTGCTTTAATTTTTTTGCTGCATTAAAAAAGTATGGTACTTTAACCTATTTAAATTGCAACTGGGAAAATAGAGGGAACTGGTATGATAAATAACCTAGAGTTTAATTATCTTCATGTGGTTCAGTTACCATACACTGCTGGTAGAATGGAAATCATTGTAGTTTATGTAACTGTTGGGTTACTTCGTTTCCTTGTAATTTCTTGTTGTGTGAAAGCTAATATTCAGTTTAATATATGATCGCCAGTAAGGTTTTTTTTTCATTATAGAAAAATAAATCAACACATATACATTATCTTATTTTAGTGGCATTTTGCCATCTCTTTCTCACCAACTGAAAAAAAGTGTCTTCAACTACTTTTGGTATTACAACTTTAACAATGTTAATAAACTGCCTGTATTAATTCCTAAACAGCCCTTGAGTGTTTAATATTCAATATGTCTAACTGGCTATGGTTGTTATGCATTGTGTTCAGATCCTGGAGGTATCATGACTCCTTGGCAAACAGGATCTTTTTTTCTTCTTCTATAAATTGAAAAAGAAAATGTGTCTAAATGATGAATTCAGCTGAAATTTTTGTAATTCTAGGACAAAAATCCAACATTGCCCAAGTAAACTACCGATATTAGTATAACAGACGTCTCTGTTTATCTTCAAAATCCACTCAAAGGCTCAGGAATCAACTCATCTTAATAATATTAGAATTAGAATTGCCACCTATTCTAACAGAGAAAAAATTATTGTCATACATCCTCTGCGATTTCCACATTCTATTTCAAATCAGCCATTTGAGTTTAGCCATTATTACTAGCACAGAACGCTGTAGATTCTTCAATAGTTTTTATTGTAATATACAAATAGTTACAAAATTTTTACTTTACAAAAGTACTACTTATCCCACATATTCAAATGGATTTCCAAATATTTCTACGGTAATATTGGCAATATCCAAGTTCGATTTTTATTAAAATTATATACTGTTTATTCTAATATATAATACAGCATGCATTCTTTTAGAAATGTGGATCACATACAGCCACTGATAGAGAAGACTGGTGTTTTTCAGCCTTGGCAATTTTAATATGTGTGGCATGCTGGCTGGGGAATTTGAGATGAAGTCCATACATCATAGAAGTTACCAAGGTCGAAAAACAAACACTCCATAAAACAATCTTTGGTGTCAATAATTCTGCTGTTTAAAAATTCAAAATATAAAGGCTATCATAATGTACATTCGTCTTTTCCACTGTCTTCTCTAGAGATTGGAGTTTGCCAAGTTTTACACCTACCGTTACCCTACTGAGCATTCAGGTTAATATGCTGAGAACCTTGGTTTCTTTAAAGCTGTTATTCTTGAAAATGGCTATGAAGAAGTTTGGGGTGGCCCTTATCATCTACAGTACAGCAGTTCTCACTTAATATTGAGATATCAACTCATTATCTTTCATTTTGGAAGTTGCAATCCCAACTTGTCTGTAAAGCAAGCGAGGAAGTTTCCTAAAATCGCTCTTACAATGGCTTACAATAACACTGCAACCAGCAGCAAATCAGGATAGAAAAGACAATGTCTGGCACAGAAAGTTGACAGATTTAACTTCTCACTTTCTTTCCCTGTCCACAATAGCAGACTTGTCAGGATAAGGACACTGACATGAAATATCTTCCCGTTTTCTTTCAGAAACGAAGTAATAATTTTCTGAGATGCCACTAGAATGAATGTTTTAATTTACATTACAAATTCGAAGCAATTTTGGAAGTCAAGTTAAAAGTATTGAGAAAAGAATACTTTTTAAAAAGGCTCTGTTTGCTGCTGTAGTTTTGATCTTTGCTCCAAATGAGCTGCAATGGTAGCTCAAAAATCGGATTAGCTTCCCTGAAGTCCAATTACATACTTCATGCCATACTGTCCAGATATACATTTAGAGTTTTTTCAAAATGTAATCAAGGATGTGCTGAATACATTTTCTCAATATTGCCTAGAATAAGATTAAGTTTTATCTTTTATTCTGTGTAACATCTTCTATAACAATAGCTAAAGGGTTCCTCCAACGGTCTAGCTCAGGGGTGTCAAATTCAATTTAACTGAGGGCCGAATGAGGGTTGTACTTGACCTCAGGGGACCGGGATAGACATGGCCAACTCAACGTCGGGGGCGCCTGTACTGGCCCGAGCACTTTGCCAGCAAAAAAAGCCCTTGCGGGCTCCATTTTTGGCTGTGATGGCCTTCTGCAACACTCTGCCAGCGAAAACAGAGCTGGCAGAAGCACCACAGGCTGGTCCTTCCCTATTTCCAGGGTGGCCCCATGGGCCAGATCTAAGCATCCAGTGGTCCAGATCCATCCCGCAGGCCTTGAGTTTGACCCCTGGTCTAGCTATGTAGTTTTTATTGTTAAGCTAAAAAGTAAACGTAGATGGCATTTTTAGCTTCAATAATTTCTAAATAAAGTTATTTAGTGCAAAAATAAAATGCCATGAATCCTCTAAATAAGCCTGTGTTAAATGTCCTTGGAAAAATGGAAGCACTACAGATTTGGCATATAGCTGGCAGTGTCACAGGGAGGGCTGGTTTAGGATTAATGATGTCACCTGACACTCTAAAAGGAGAATCATGGAGAAGAGATGGAAGAAACTGAGGGTGGAGTGAAAAAGTCTAGAATCTCCAATATAGTTACTATATAAAGCTAATATTCATTTAAATGTGGTTGTGCAAAAACAATACTGATTGCCTCATAGCAATAACATCTGAGATTGCTGTGCTATCAGATGATGTGTTCTATGAGAAGCTGGCACCTATGTGAAAAAAGAAGCTAGACAGGGTAATCAAATTATCATCCACACAACCACCTGCTTTGCCTCTTCCTTCCTTCTCTTTCTGGCCACCAGAAGCATAATACTGAACTGCAAAACACACAGTTCTTCTCCGGTGCCAAAGGAAGGCAACATCAGAAGTCAAGAGAAAATGAAGAAAAATGAATTGTGGAATCAATCATTCAGCTTTCCAAGATGGCCAGAAGTCCCATAGTGTTATGGAAGCAAGTTTGAACAACATTAAAGAAATATCAAGGGTTTTAGCCATTTTATTCAATGGAGTCTTCCTCCCTTTCTTCCAATATTTGAAATCTAACTGTTCATCTTGTACTTCTTCCATCAGTCAATATCAATAAAAAAGCATTTCATGTGGACTTGGTGATAATTTCAGGTGTTTCCCCCCCCAAAATTATCAAGAAATACAGTGCAAGTTACCATAGTGGCACCATATGACCATAGATACTTCTAAAATTAAACTCTTTACTAACTCTTCTCATTTATTCAGAAAATTCTAACAATATTAATAAAGCGAAGTATAGTGTGTCAAAGAGCTGGGAGAGAATAGGGAGAGTGAGTTTTCTTCATTGCAAATTTTGTTATATACTTTCTTAACTAGTTGATCTCTGTTCAGCTTCATCAGATTTGGGGGTTCTTTTCCTAGCGGCTCCTTCACTGTTGAACTCCAAATCTGAACTATGACAGTCATCATCACCGAATCCTTCTCCAATTCTTTGATGGGTTTGGAACATGTGTTCGAGTGGGCGCTTCCAATGAGGCCTTGTAGCCATCCACAAAATTACAGCCCCATAGGCGACAATCAGGACACCCAGAACATTGACAAAAATAGCTTCTTCTGGGGAATTGCTATAGGAAGGTGTTCTCCTTCAGGGAAAAACAAGTTAAAATTAAGGAAACGAAATTTAACAATACTCAATTAGTAAATGTCATTGTAAAAATAAATAAATTAGTGACGTCCAAATAAATACTTACAGACTAAAAATAAGTTTTTCTGTAATTCCCATTAGGGCTGTGGCAATCACTGTTCCAAAGATGAAAAGACCTGAATATGTGTGTATTGGCATAACAGCTGTCCGAAGAGAAGTCGGGGCAAAGGGAAGTAGGAAGACCACAAAGCCTAAAACAAGCTGATAGACAGATAACACTTAGTAAATGGCAACAGTATACATTATTTTAAAAACAAACATGAAAATAAATCTTTATGAGGCAGCAAATTATCTGCTGAAATCTTTTGAAAACCCATCAGATATTTTATACCATCCATCACATAATGATATAAAAGCTTTAGTTAAAAAACAAGCTAAAAACCAATTAAAACAAAGTTAAAAGGGAAAACTGTGGAAAAGTTTTCTGCCTAAAAGGCAGAGGGAGAACCTTCAGCCCATCAAACCCAATCCCCCCAGAATTGCATAGCATTCTTGGACCTTAGGAGTGGTTGGCAGAGCCTGGGCTTGACATTCTTCTGGAAGGCCAAGAGTCCTACGGCTAATCTAAACAGACAGGGCAGAGGCTATTTCTTCTTTTCATTATTATTTTAAAAATATCTTGCTATTTCTTTTATTTATCTTATTTCCTATTTCTTTCATTTATCTTAACACAGTAAATGTTTCTTCGGTGTTAAATTAATAACTATCTGTCAGTAGCATTCCCCACTAATTTTAACCATCTTAAATTGTTACTCTAGCTAGGAAGAACAGGTAGTCCTCGACTTACAACAGTTCATTTAGTGGCCGTTTAAAAAAGTTACAAAAAAGTGATATATGACCGTTTTTCATACTTTTACAGCATACTATTACAGCATCCACATGGTCATTTGATCAAAGTTCAGTTGTTTGGCAACTGGTTCACATTTACGACGGTTGCAGTGTCCCGGGGTCATGTGATCCACTTTTGTGACTTTCTGACAAGCAAAGTCAATGGGGAAACCAGATTCACTTAACAACTGTGGTATGAAAAGTTGTAAAATGGGGCAAACTCACTTAACAAATGTTTCACTTAGCAACATAAATGGTGGGCTCAATTGTGGTCGTAACTCAAAGACTACCTATATGGCCATTTTTATTTACAATCGTTTTTAGCCCATTCCTGAGAATGTGAATTCTCAGACTGGAGAGGAGCTTGATACTATGGAATTAGGAACACATCCAC
This sequence comes from Ahaetulla prasina, assembly GCF_028640845.1. Taxonomy (NCBI): domain Eukaryota; kingdom Metazoa; phylum Chordata; class Lepidosauria; order Squamata; family Colubridae; genus Ahaetulla; species Ahaetulla prasina. The sequence goes on from NC_080539.1 coordinate 217,162,436, forward strand.
AGAATTCAGTGACTGGTTGTGAGTGGATAAAGGACTACAATTTTATGTTCCCAATCAGGCCATCTGGCATGAAGTGCAGATTAAACAGAAATAAATTGCATAGACTATGTGTATTATTTTGATATACCGGGCTGCAAAATCTTGCATCCATAGAATCAGAATAGAAACTCCCTAAAAATACTGCCATTAAATTTGTGCCTTTGGGCCACAATCCTGAAACTTGGAGTGGCTATGTGTGCCAAATCTTTTGCCACCTTTTTAAACTGTGTGCTTTCTAATACAATGAGCAATTAGTTGCTTATTGGGGCAAACTGCTCAGGACTACAATCATCCTTTCGGACCCTATCCTCTTCTCTAGATGGATTTAGAGAAGAAGTAAGAATGTTTTGGATCTCCAAATTCTGTTGAACTAAACTACATTCCTCACCATTACCATGCAGCTCTTCTAGAGGGCAACGGCTTCCCCAACTTATATATAAAAATTTTACGTTAAATGATACACATTTTCTTCCTTCCCTACTATTAAAAACAAGGAAGCCTGAATGTATTTCTAGGATACGCTGTAAAAATTATATGAAAAACACTCTACAAAGGTGGTAAAATGAAACACTTCTAAATATAGAAAGAGCAACGTTCTCAAAAAAATTAATAAAAGCTGGAGAACCAAAAATTTCCTTACTAAAAGTACCCAAAATAGAAATACTGTTTTCAGAGACTACTGAAACAACACAAAATGACGTGTATAATATTGTCTTTTTAAATTTACCTCTTATGAAAAAGATCCTTTTACAATACTTATGCTGGCTTCATTTCTTGGCAAATAATTTGTCTCTTCTCATATTTTTTTAGAAGCTAAACAACTGCCTTTATGTTTAAGTGTTATTTTACAATCTGCAAGATATTGGCAAACTAGTTTTTTTTAATTGCAATTACAAAATGTTTATTAAGAAAATATTTTTAGTTCCTGGACAGATTTCTGCAGCAGAATGCCAACCACTTAAAGGTAAAATACCTTATATCTCCTATTTTGTTTACAATGAACATAAAGATTAATGAAAGATTCAATCTGGGTCAGTCACTACGGCCGACGTTTTGCCTTCCAACTTTCGGGCTTGTGCTGGAGCCCGTCTTCAGGGAACTTCTCTCTATAGGCTCCAGCACAAGTCTGAAAGTTTGGAAGACAAAACCTCAGTCCCGGTGATCAACCCAAATTGGATCCTACAACGTTATCCTGGGACGCCTTCATTTGACAAAGGTTAATTTATCGAGTTGTAAAGTTTATGTCTAAGGAGTGCAAAATACAAAATCCCTCATTAAAATTAATGTATACACAGCACATTTTGATAGAAGTTAAAACAATCTTATTCTGTTTTTAAGTATAGTTTATAAATGACATCTAACCTGTAGAGCATAAAGAATTACAGCAGTCAATCCAATCCAGCTGTGTAGACTGTACATGTTAGGAATCATCTTAGCATTATGGTAATCAAAAACAGCCACCAGGGAAATAATAGCAAGTGTCAGAGCAACGGTATGTAACCCCGCATGGATTAATTTCATCAAAAATTTGCTGCATTTCCAGGTCCATGGTAACCTGTATACAATAATTCCTGCAATTGGGAAATAAGGAAGGTTATTAAGGTTAAAACAAAACAAAACTAATTTTACTAGGAACATTAAAACTGTTCTTGCATTATTCTAATGACATGCAACATTTTTGAGAATTTCCTTCAATGAATAGGATCATGCTTTCTCATTTTACTGTTTATCCCTTTTCTGAGGGAAAGAATTCAGTTTAATTGGAAACTAAAATATTGACACATATACAAACACCTTTTAAAATGATCTTGTTTTAGAAGAAAAAAGGCGTATCTTAGAGACAGAGTGATAAAGTTCTGTGCCTAAGTTTTTGGAGACTGACTGGCAATCATGCCAGATTAGATAGATGGCCTGACTCAACACATTGAACAAATATTTTTTCTGTTTTTTTTAATTAAAATTTCTGGCTTAGTGTGCTCCTTCTAAACCAGATTCAACCAATAAAGTTAGCTCTTGCTTATATATTCTGGGATGGTTTACAAATCCTGAACTGTTAGGATTGACAAACCAGAATCTCCAGTTGTGACAATTTACTAAACTGTTTGGGTGAAATCAGCTATGTGCACATTGGAAATCAGATAGCACACCCATCTTCCATAAAACAAGGAACTCTGTTAAAAAACAAACAAACCTGCTCCACATTTCACCTTAAAAAGGCAGAGATAGGCACTTTGTATAACCTCACTGGATTATGCAAAGTAAGTAAATGGCTACATTCTAGTAGTAGATTGGACAAGAAGAATTTTGGGGTGACTTTAGGGGAGAAATAAATGGCTCAACCTTCTGCAAATAGGATCCTTAAGATAACTTAGCAAAATATGCAAAAAAGGAAGGAAAACTGAGTTTACTCATTGAGAGGAGGGTTCTGGGGGACAAAGCTGCAGAACGGAACCTGATGAATCACTGTCATTCTTCCACTAAAATTAACAGGGGTGGGGTTACATTTTTACCTCACTTTATTATTTTTATATGTAACTCAGGGTGGCAAATATCCCTAATGTTCTTTCCTCTTATTTTCCCCACAACAATCCTGTGAGGTGAGTTGGGCTGAGAGAGAGTGACTGTATAAAAGGTATAATTTCATGCAGCCCGTATGTCACAGAATGACCCGAGTACATAATTTTATTTATCTTCTAATTAGGCCAGTAAAAAAATAGAAGAGAATTTAGCAGCAACGCATAATACATTGGTCATAATACATGAGTAGGTAGATATTAACATTAAGATAAGCTTTTTGATAACAAAAAGAAAGGAACAAAGTACTCCATTTGGACTAATACATATTTTCTAAGAGCCATATCTTTAAATATTTACTAACATGCACATCACCTGTGCGAAGGACTTGTGCTATAAAAGTCATAAATAAATCTCTGTCCCCAAATGGAATGTCCTGGAAAAAGACTCAATGTCCATTTTCCCATGCCTATATGAAATACAATATTGACATCTGACACCGTTTAAGTTAATGGCATTCACTCAAGTTTCAGTGCTTTCCCCAAAATTAGACAAAAGTCCACTCAAACTGAAGGGATAATTTTGTGTTAAAATCTTTAAGAGGTTGATAGGAAAAATGGTGGTTTTAAATACAGTTTGTATTTTGCTACCAAATCATATTTTGATAAATCAAGCCGTTTGCCTTTTAATAGCACCACTGTAATATGTATTACGTAAAGAAGCATAAAACAACTTACCACTTATAACCATCCATTTAGCAACTCCTAGAAATTACAATGGCACTGAAAAAAAATGACTTACAACCAAGCCTCCCTCTTAAGACCGTCATGGCATCACTGTGATCACATCATCAACATTCAGGTGTTTGGAAATCAGCAAATATTTATGATAGCTACAGCATCCCAGAATCATGTGATTCCTATTTGTAACCTTTCCAGACAGCTTCTGACAAGCAAAGTCAGATTTATATAAAATCTGTTATAAAATCAGGCATGACTCACTTAAGAACCACGTTACTTAGCCACAAAAATTCTGATTTCAATTCTGGAATGTGTACTTCGTGTGTGTGTGTGTAATTCTGCCTCATGTGCCCTCCAATACTCATAACATTTGAACATTCAGACTATCCTTTCTTAGTATGATCTTGCCAAAATATACTGGGATTATCATAACAAAAGCTGACACTAATAAAAACTGAATCACAAGTTTTCCTAAATAGTAGCACCTTGGCTGAACTGAAAATAAACTGTTACACAAAAAATTCACTACTTAGCCATTTTCCCCATTCTCTTGTTTTTTACAACTCAGGAGTCTCTTTGTTTTCACAATCATGCTATGCACTTTTTCTTCCCTTGTGTAAATAACTTCTATTATATAAGTATGGTACTATGTTAGTACTTAAGAATTATATATATATTTACAGTAATCCACTATATAGTGCGAGTGTTATAAACTCAATCCACTTCTGTCAACCTTCAACAAATGTATTCTTATATGAATTTATACTGCTTTTATTTGTTTTTTTAACAGTACTTATAATTTACCCCAGTCCCCACAGACCTGGGTAGTGTATAAAAACAAATAGAAACCAAGACAAAAACAAAACAAAACCCAACTTCAGTATCACAGTAATCCCCAACCTTAAATCAAGGATAAAACACACCTGCCAAATTATTTACATCATCACAGGCTTGCAAGTTTGCATGTTTTTCCATCCAAATTGTTTTACTGGATGAATAATGTACAGGTAAAATAATATTAGGAGCAACATACTGGATATACAATAGATATTGCTTATGTAACAATGGGAAACCAAAATAAGATCCAGTTGAATAGGGGGGAAAAATCCCTTAAGAATGTTAACTATTGCCAGCATATCTGCTTAAAGTGCCATTCTAACCCCAATGAATGAATGCGTATGAATGTGTGTGTGTGTATGTGTATTTGTATATCTGTATAAAGAGAAAAATAAAGAGAACTAATAAGATCAGGCAATGATGGGATGGGACACATCTAGTGACTATATTTGAGAATATGTTGTGTACATTTTTCATAAGTAGCTGCCATGGTGACATAGCCACTGGCAACACTCTTTATTTACCAGGAAGGAAATTGTGACTTTTTGTTCCTCTTTAACCTGAGAATGCACACCCCTACCTCTCTTTGTATTTGTTTCTGAATAGGTGAGCATAATTTCATACAAAACTGCAACATACCACATTTCTTTTCTAAAAATATCTGATTTCCAGAGGTGTTCTTATAAATGAATATAATATCAGGGGGCCATTGAGCAGCATGTCAGGAGGAAGAATCAATTCAGATCTGGCTGTGAGCGTGACCAGATGCCAATGGGCAAGGTATAAAGTTTCCATCGCCTGGCATATTGCACACTGTAGTTTAAAAGATTTAGCAGTCACGCCTTCTAACAGGTGAATGATAAATTGCACACTGAACCTTCCATGAACAGAAATGTATTTGTTAAAATTAAGCACACAACTTTTCTTACGGTTTGCTTTTACTTTTAAAATCTCTTGTTTCTTCTTCTTCTGGACTCTGAAGACCTAACAACTCCCATCTTGTGCAATTAATTTACAAGCCCAAATCTGATTCCCTATACTTATCAGAAATTATATACCTATAGTATAAACAATACTATACACTGTATGTGTATTTATTTTTAGAGTTTTTTGTCCTACTAGAGTTTTTCTACCATTAAGACTCCTTTCTTTCACCATTCATATTACTTTATCAGGTTTTTAGTCCAGTGGTTAAATCTATTTTTTTCTTACTACCGGTTCTGTGGGCGTGGCTTGGTGGCCATGGTGTGGCTTGGTGGGTGTGGCAGGGGAAGGATACTGCAAAATCCCCATTCCCTCCCCACTCCTGGGGGAAGGATACTGCAAAATCTCCATTCCCTCCCCACTCTGGGGCCAGCCAGAGGTGGCATTTGCCAATTCTCCAAACTGCTCAAAATTTCCCCTACCGGTTCTCCAGAACCTGTCAGAACCTGCTGGATTTCACCCCTGGTTTAGTCGCTAGCTGGGTTTTCCTCCCATTACAGTATTAAATCTATTTTAAATAACACAAAATCTAGCATTCAGTACAAGATGATTATTAATTACAAGACATTCTACAGAGCTGATTCCTGCATCATTACTGTAAGCTTTTACGAACTAGAATCAAGATGGTCACATATATATCAAGACAACAATCCTACAGAAACTGACGTAAGTATTTAATCATCAGAACACAATGGGATTTTTCAGTAAACCAGACACTGTGGTTTCTTTTGCACCATCCCGATTAGTCACACTTGTAGCAATCTTCCCTCTCCCCGCCCATATTTTACAATGCTTGCGAGCTAGCATTTTCGAGTTGTGACGTTTGCGGTTTTTTCAAGACAGGTAAGGCGTCAGCAAAACAGCCGCCGCAGAGAATTAACGGTTCCAAAGCCATTGCTCTTAAAAACGCAGAGTCACTGAGGGGGCAAAAAAAAAAAAAAAACCAAAACAGGGAGGCCTGACTACCCCTCCCCCGCCCTTCTTGCTCTGGACGAGATACGGTCAATTCTACGAGTAAACAGAAAAGCCGCGGAAAAGAATATGCGCGTCGCGACAGTCCTCTTTCAGAATCTGGCTGGCAGTTTTGCAACACCTCTTTAAGTTGTGTTTACCCAGCTGGGTAATGAAGCGTCTGCAAAGCCAACTCGGGGAGCACCAAAGACTCCCCAACTCCCAATCGCAAAACTCAAGAGGTTGGACACAGTGGGAGCGAGGCTTGCTTTCTAGCTAAAAGGCGCCAGCAGGCACCATTCCCGGGCCAGCGGGTCTGGAGAGCCTTTGCGGGTTTTCCCTCCATCCTGGGAAAGGTCCAACTTGCACGGCCAGCGACGAGAGAGAGTTCTGCTCATCTTGGAGCTGCGATCCTAAACTTGCCCCCGCGAGCGCCGCCTTGCCACCAGTCCAAGCCGCCTTTTCAGGTTGCAGTGCCAACCCGGGACGGGAAAGCTGACGACCCCTGTCAGTCTGCCAGAAGCCACACACACACAAGTTAACAGAGCCCGCATAGTAAGAAAGTTCGCTTGCTTCTACGTGCACTGCCGCGTTTGCAGGGAAAATAAATAAATAAAATAAAGCCCCAGCAGCCTTTTCTCGCGCCCTCCTCCCTCTCCACCTCCGGCCCCGATCGCTCGGCTGCTCAGCCACCCACCCACCCACTCCGTCCCCCTTACGCACCGATCCCTTGGATGAACACGAAGCCCGTGATGATGAGGACCGGGTGCCAATTAAACTCGGCCGAGTCCCCGTCCCAGGCGAGCCCCTCGCGGTAGTGAAGGACCCAGACCAGGGCGAAGACGACGGAGAGGACGCCGAGCAGCAACGCGGACGCGAGGAAGGCCAGGAAGAGTTTGTAGCCTTCCATCTTCCTCCACACCAGGACGCAGCGGCAGAAGACCCAAACAAACTCGGGAGAGGGGCGGAGACGGGAGACGGAGCCCTCGGCGTGGCGCTGCCTCCTCTTTCGTCCCCTGGAGGAAAAGAAAGAAAGAAAGAAAGGGGTGTGAGAGAAAGCCAAGCGATTCCTCCCACTTGGACCGGGCTGGGAAATCACGAGGAGGTCGAGAAGGAAGTTCAGGCACTTGCAAGACTGTAAGGGGCGTGCATAAGAGCACCAACGTATCTACCATTCCTGTCCTCATGTTCCCCTTGATTGTATCCAATTTTATATAATCATTACATTATTATGATTATATATATGCTTATATATCGTTTAGTTATTTCATGCTTATGCTTATATATACAGTTGTGACAAATAAAATAAATAAAATAAAATAAAGACTCGATCCTCTGTTTTCTTCTCCTTATCCCCTAGCTTATTTCGGCGCCTCCTTTTTCCCTCCGGCCTCGAGATCAGCTGAACTCAAAGTTTGCGCTCCTAAATTGCTCTGCCTTAAGAACCATTAGGCTCTCCAGGCGGTTGGTTCCCCCCGACCCGGACCCCGAGGCTGCTGGCCTTGATATTGGTAGCCCGAAAGCAGCAGCGTCGAGTTCAAGCCTGTGGTTGGCTATTGAGGAGTAAGGCCAAGGGAGGAGAAGGCGACTTATTTTGGATGCCGTTTGGACTTCAGCTTCAAAGACCCACCGATCCCCTCCCCGCAGGGAGCTCTCGGTGACTGGAGTCCACCGTATCCTGGCCTTTCTCGACGCAACGTGAAACTTGTAGGGTTGCCGGTGCCAAAAAGACACTATTTGCATCAGTGGTGGGTTTCAAAATATTTTACTACAGGTTCTGTGGGCGTGGCAGAGAAAGGATACTGTAAAATCTCCATTCCCTCTCCAATGCGGGGGAAGGTTACAGTAAAATCCCCATTTCCTCCTGATCAACTGGGACTCGGGAGGCAGAGAATAGATAGGGTGGGGCCAGTCAGAATTTTTACTAGCGGTTCTCCGAACTACTCAAAATTTCCAATACCGGTTCTCCACAATTGATCAGAACCTGCTGAAACCCACCTCTGATTTGCATTGGTTTTTAACCTCTTAAGCTATCGTGCTTTTTGCTTAACCGGTAGGCCTTATTGGGTCTACCTGTGATATTGTGCTTTCCCCCCCCCCCTTGTACTGTCTATACCTTCTGATGCAGACTTGACAGCCTTTCCTGTTGTGCTGCTGTTTCTGCCCTGACATTCTAGTATGTAGCCAGAATCCCTCCACACCTTGTAAGTATTGGGTATAGGATTAGGGTCCAATGTTGGCCCTGATCGCTGTGCACTAAAATATAATTTTTTATTGGCCAAGTGTGATTGGGCACACAAGGAATTTGTCTTGGTGCATACACTCTCAGTGTACGTAAAAGAAAAGATTCGTCAAGAATCATATGGTACAACACTTGATAGTCATAGGATACAAATAAACAATCAAATCATATTAGGAAACTGTCAATATAAATCATAAGGATACCAATAAGGTTACAGTCATAAGTGGAAGGAGATGGGTGATATGTACATATATGCATACCATACTGTTCCCTTTGGGGGGGTGTATTACTATTCTGAGCACAGGAAAAGAGTTAAATAATAAGTGTAGGAATAAAGAGCATGAAATAAAAGGAGTCTGATTTACACCAACAGAGCGTGCTATACTTCTTAATGCCTTTGTATCCTTGCTTCCTTCTCATTTGTACATTATCTTTTACTCTTTAATCTTAGCACTTTTTTCCTTTGTATCTCATCAATTCCAGCTATTATTTTCAGTTGTCTACTTCATCTCAACCTGTCCCACTCTTTCATTTACTCTTCACTTAAATTATGTAGTTACTAATTTAGCATGCTGTATGCTTTTTCTACTGGTCTCTCACTTGTATTCAATTCACCTGCATTCCACATTCATTTTTACCACTTTCTGTTTTAACAGACACACACACCTGGAATCCAACCCTGTGCATTCAACTTTATTTTTTTTCTTTCTCCTGACATAAGCCAACTCTTCACATAACAAAGAGGCAGAAGTACACTTTTACATTCCTTTTTGTTCATTGTTTGTTGACAAACATTCCCTGCAACAAACCATAAAGCACCTATTCCCTTTCTATGACCATTTGAACTATCCTTAAATTTTTTTTTCATGAAATTTTCTATCTTTAGTCAATATTAAAATACACATTTTAATCAGCTTGCTCTAGCTGTTTGGTATTTATATATAACTTGCAATTTGTTCACTCCATTTTTCCTATCAAGCACAACCACCTTGGTCTTTGATACATTAATTTTCAGATTCATACCTCCTGCTGCAGCATACAATCTAATATCTGCTTCAAATCATTTGGATGCTTGGCTAGCATAGCATCATTTGTGCACAAATTCTTGTCCAAACCAAACACATCTGTGGCTTCACCACAAGTATTTCTCCATAAATTATAAACAAACAAGGGAATATGAATATTTGAGGGGCTGTCACAGAGAGGAGGGAGACAATCTATTTTCCAAAGCACCTGAAGGCCGGACAAGGAACGATGGATGGAAACTGATCAAGGAGAGATTCAGCCTGGAAATAAGGAGAAATTTCCTGACAGTGAGAACGATTAACCCATGGAACAATTTGCCTTCAGAAGTTGTGGGTGCTTCATCAGTGGAGACTTTCAAGAAGAGACTGGATAGCCACTTGTCAGAAATGGAATAGGGCCGTGATGGCAAGCATGCCAGAGGTGGCACACAGTGCCCTCTGGGCACATGAGCCATTTCCCCAGTTCAGCTCCGCCGTGCATACGCGCACAGGTCCCATCAGCTGGCTGGTCTTTGGGTCTCTGCTGCGCTGGGGGAGGGGCACATGCTGGAGGGGCACACATGCATGCACGGGGGTGGGGTGTGCATGTATGAGGGTGGGGCGCATGTGCAGGGGCCACATGTGCATTCCTTTTTGGGGGTTCGGGCGCACAAGCGTGCATTTGCATGTGCACTTGCGCTTTGGGCACTTGGTCCGGAAAACATTACCTATCACTGTTATAAGGTCTCCTGCTTGAGCAGGGGGTTGGACTAGATGACCTACAAGGTCCCTTCCAACTCTGTTATTCTGTAAACAATGCTTGACTTATTCTATGCATAATGTTTAATTATTTGCTAAGCAAACCTCCTTGCCTAATTTTCCAGACTTTGCTCTTTGTTACCTTTTGGTCAGAATTCTGTTGGACATTTTTTTGAGCATGTTAACAAACCTATTCCCCTGCAGTTTTTGCACTCACACTTGCTACATTTCTATTTACAAAATTTCCCAAAGGTTATTGTTCCAAGCGTCAGATACAAATGCAATCTTCACACATGTGTACACACACACTGTCATACTGCCACTCAGTAAGCCAACCACACATGTATTTTATCATTTCTCAAGGTATATAACTTTTACTGTTTTTCAATATTTTTATCATAGTTATAATTGGCTTTTCATCTGTGTTATAGTGGATACTAGCATTTATAGTATTCATTTCAATGCCACTTTTTTATCTAAATCGTTATTAACTATTTTTACAAAATTTTAAAATAATGCCTTCCAACATTTCCTCATTTCAGTTTCATTCCAAATTATATCCTCACTTTTATTTTTAATCTGAATCACTCTGCTGGAAGCTCTTTTGCATAAATCTTTCATCTATTTCCAAAACATTTATTTCTTGTTCTGTTTAAATATATTGTTTGCAACCATATTTATTAGATTTCTGTCTGTCATTCTAATTTTTTGCAGCAATCATTCTCTTCATTTCATTTCAATTTTCTACCAAAAGTAATTTTTCAAATTTTCCATTAGCATAACTCAACACTCTTCTTGGCATCCTGTAACATTGTTTTTATTCTGTTCCAAACAGTTTCCATGTCCTTTTTTGTCTACATTCCATTCATTCTTTTGTTACAGTAATTTGTCTTCTAATGCTTTTTATAAATTCATATTTTTCTCCTGCAGTTCTACTTTCATTCTCATTTCTTTCCTTTCCAAGCATTTCTTTCTTTTTCACTCTTAAACCCACCAGAAATTGGTCTGTTTTATTCTGAGAATCTGTCATCTCTTTCTATCCTTCACTAATTCTTTCTTCATATTAAATCAGTTTTATTTTCAACTGTATGTTCATCCCTTTGGTATTTGTGTATAAATTTAAAGTGATAAGTGAAAGGAGTGCTTTTTCTAAGCAGCTATTCACAATCACTGTTGTCATTTATTCTTGGATCCCCAAATACCTTTGTCAGTTTTTCTGTATTCTTTCATTCCATTTATTTAAGTCATCTAGCAGAATAATTTTAGCTGTTTACTAAAAGCAAACATAAAATATATAGGTTTTAGATTAATTCATATCTGTTTATATGACAAACTGAATCAAAGAATAGCCACATCTTAGGTAAACGTATGTTATGTGAATCCAACCTATGCAATGCAAACACTTCTGATTTGTTCAGCTTCCAAGAATTGCATTAAGAAAATAAAACCTGATTGATTGCTCAATATTGGAAGAAAGAAGAATTACCAACAATTGAAGAATGGACATTCAAAGTATCAAATTTGGCAGAAATGGCAAAAATTTCTGCTTACTTGAAAGACTATACACAAGAAAAATATATTTTAGAATGGAAAATGTGGATTGATTATATTCAAAATAAGTATCAGATAAAAAAATATCGAATAGCATATGAGTAAATTTAGGAAATATTTTGTATTAGATTTATTTTTGAAGGAGAGGGGAATTGAGAGTGTGATTATGTGTGGAGTGACTAGAGATTATAATTTAGGAATTATTTTGGATTATGATTGTTAGTTTTGATACCCTGCATTTTGTTCTGGGAAGTCGGGGTGGGGGGTGGTTGAGGCTAGAGATGGAGTGATGGTTAATGTACAGGGATTATTGAAGATGTATAAATATAATTAATGTAGGGTCGGGTCTGCCCAGTTACCATTTTAGAACGGTGGGGAGGGAGAAAAGAGGAGAGAGTAGGAGGTAGGAAAGAGGAGAAGGGGAAGGAAGAGGGGTAGAAGAGGGAGAAGGAAGGTGTAGGGTGTAGGGAGGAGAGGATGTAGATAAGAGAAGGAGAGGAAGGTCTGGAAAGTAGAAGAAGGTAGAAGAGGGAAGAGTGTTAAAAAGGGGGGGTGACTGGGCAAGCCCGACTAATTGTATATAACTGTACATTGGATGAGCTGTTTGATATGATTGTAAAAATAAAACTTTTTTATGAAAAAAAAAAACCTGAGGATGTAAGTTGTGTGAACCCAGCCAAAGAAAACCCTATGTGCTTAATAAGGTATTTAAGGTTGGATCAGTGGATATAGATAAGATGCAGAGTTTCATCCATCTAAGCCTCCACAAAAAGACAGAATCATTTAGTGCAGGGGTCTCCAACCTTAGTAACTTTAAGGCTTGTGGACTTCAACTCCCAGAGTTTCTCAGCCAGTTACTAAGAATGGAGACCCCTGATTTAGTGCAACACCTTTTTTTTTACTCTTTTTTTTTTTTGCAGAAGAGGTACATGCTAATGATAGTTTCAGCTCCTATCTTTTTTTCCAGAAAGTTGGAACTCTATTGTGAGAACAAAATTGCTGCAACCTACCTCCTTACTTAAATATAAGGATGAAGAGGAAAGCTTTAAAACTGTATTATATTTCCCCATTCAACTTGAGGATCTTCTGGGATTTAATGAGGTGACAACCATGACCAGGAGGGCCTTTGCACTGGTTCGTCTTGTGCATCACGTGCCCTTTCCTTAGCCAAAAGACCCTTCAGACAGTCGCTCATATTCTGATCGACTCACAATTGGATTACTGCAATGTTTCTACCAAAACCAAAAGTTACAGCTTGTCCAAAATGCAGTAATGGGCAATTGATATATCAATGTGTCATTGCTGCTACGTGACCTATGTTGGCTGCCACTTGGCTTCTGGTGCAATTCAAGATGCTAATTGCTACCTATAAAACCCTTTGTGGCCTAGGGCCTATTATTTGAAGGGCCGCCTATCTCTGTTTGTTTCTCTCTACCAGGTATGTTCAGGTACAGTGAATGTGCTTTAGGTCCCTTCAATTAAACATCATTTTGGGGACCAATGAATTGTGCCTTCTGTATTGTTGCCTCTCCCTTCTGGAACAACATCCATCAGAGATGTATAGCATCCAGTTTCCTGGGGTTCCAAGAGTTCTTATGATCTGGATCATAAGATCAGGCCTGAGGGTAGTGTACTGTGTTTTTATAGTTAAGGTTGTGTTTGAACTGGGCTGATACGTTTCATTTTATGCTTTTAACTGTTTTAATTTTATAGTTGGGTATTAAAAGTCACCCAGACTTTTGGGAGTTAAAGAGTGTTAAATTTATTACACACACACGCACACATACACAAATTTAAGTGCACAGGTTATATGACTTTGTAAAATTATTATGAGTAGCACAAGATATTCAAGACAGTTGAAGAATGTTTAGCTTAAAGCTTTTAATATACAAGACATTAAAGTTAGAGGCCTGTCAAAAAAAAGTCGGGTTGCATCTTAATATATCTATGTCAGGATTAGAATGAGAAAGGAATAAGCTCTAATAAGAAACAAGGTAGTCCTTCTGAACATGGAATGGTAATTCTAGCAGAAATAAGAGCATGAAGTAAGACTGACATTAAAAGAGGTGGAAACTTTTAAAGAAGTCATTGTAGAACATGAAAGAAAGAGGAATGTTTGATCAGTTAACCGGTTTCAGACACACTCAGGCCCTAATTTTCACCCCAAACCAGGAGTTTGCACTGTTCTCTTTTTTATCTCAACTTTCTTACGATGTATCTTTCTCCATCCCTTCTTTTTACATTAGCTTTCTTCATTGAATATAATTTGTGATTGCTGGGTATGATTGCACAGGAAAGAAACCTAACTATATTCACAGATTAGTGAAAAATAAAAGTCCCAGAGTGAAAATGAAACAAAACAACCCTTCAAATAGAATTGTAAAAAAATATATTAGGGTACTAGTTTCAGCCAAAAGTTAAGCCTTTATTGAGGTCATATCCATTCTAAACTCTCTAAATCTTTATCTTGAAATAAATTAAAAAGCAACTATCAATCAGTCAGCAATGGAAAAAAGTTGTAAAAATGCAATGAAAAAACTGAAACATAAATTATGCATACTTACATTACTAGCACGATACAAACACGATATGCATTAGGCTTGCTCTGTAGACAGGGCTACAGTTAAATGTATTTCCAACAGAGAACACAGCTGTTGCCATTTCATTAAAACATGGCTTCCAACCAGTTTTTAACATCAAAGAGTGGTTTAGGCTGTAGTATTAACTAGAGCTCTCTTACAAAATCAACAAAAAGATTAAATCTTCCATTGGATCTAAGTTTCTGAATTCAGTATAGTTCTTAAGAGGTACACAATTGGATCCTGGAACCGTATTTGTCTATTTTTCTCCCATGATTGAGGACAAAGTGATTTCAGGATCCAACCAGGATCTGCCTCACTAGGAATTGCTTTGGATTCTGAAAGGTTTTTCTTTTTTACTGCTATATCTGTGACCCTTCATGGAAGCAAAAGTTGGAGTTTAAAGAAGCGGGATGATTATCAATGCTTTGAACTTTGGTTTTGGGGAAGACATCTGAGCATTCTATGAATAGCCAAGAAAACAAACTGCTGGCTCATTGAGCAAATTAACCCATAATTGTCACTGGTACAAATTCTGATACTCTACATCAGGGGTCTCCAACCATGGTCCCTTTAAGACTTGTGGACTTCAACTCCCAGCTTTGCTGGCTGAGGAACTCTGGGAGTTGAAGTCCACAAGTCTTAAAGGGCCCAAGACTGGAGACCCCTGCTCTACATGAAGACCCACTCTCTGGAAAAGGCTGTAATTCTAGGAAACGTAGAAAGAGAAGAGGACAAGGTGGATAGATGCAACAACAGAGGGGATGAGTGCACAGTTGGGAGATGTGAAAGAAAAAGTTAGTGATAGATTGTCTTGGAGAATCTATGTGGCCCTTATCTTATGTGGCCGTTAAAAAATGTCTTGTCACATAATCACTATTTCAGTGCCTTAAAAATAACTTTGAACTTTGGTTCCCTCTTGTTCAGTCCTCTAGATACAGTGATTTCAACAAATACAATTTTTGCAAGTCAATTGCAAGACCTTTTGCAATATTACCTTATACATAACTTTGTTTCATTAGTCTGTTGAAATATATTTGATTTTTATACATTTTGCAAATAATTTCTATTTTCCACTCTCTCCAGGTCAATTTTCTTTGTTCTGTGCACAGCAAAATAATATCATAGTGATATATCTGGTGATATTCAGAGTGATGATAATGTATTTTACTTAGCAGCAAGTAAGCAATGTGTTGAGTTATTATTATTATTATTATTATTTATTAGATTTTTATACCGCCCTTCTCCCAAAGGACTCAGGGCGGTGTACAGCCAGAATAAAAACAGTAACAAAATACAATTAAAATAAACAATTAAAAAACTTATTATAAAATTGGCCAAAATTTAAAAACATTAAAATTTAAAACCCATTAAAATACATCCAAAAATTTAAAATTTAAAAATTTAAAATTTAAACCAACCCCGCGTGAGTAAATAAATATGTCTTCAGCTCGCGGCGAGTTAAAAAAAATGTCTGCATACAAGGTTTTTATGGTATGGGGAAAGTCAGGGATTCTGATTTGCTCAAAACAAAACAAAGATTTCTAAAACAAACCATGGCTTTTCTCCAGGAGGAATTTGAAGTGTTTCTGGTTTGCATAATATAGAAACTATTGATAGCTTGTTTAGTTGCAGATTACTTGTTCACAGATAGGCAAAGGCTGCTTATGTTAACATTTCTTTAACCCATGGTTTAGCAAGGTGGTCGAGGATCACATTATGTCTGTCCTCTGTATGTAGGGGTCCAATCAAGCTGCAATTAGTGATAGAAGCAAAATAAGGCTCATGTTAATCTTGATACAAATTTTAGTAACAAAGGGGTCAAGGCAGGTTTTATACCAATGGGGGTTGCTATCAGTTCAGATCTTGCGAACAGGTAGAACGGTGGTGGGAGGCTCCACCCACCCACCCAGACATCATCACGGATGCTCTGTGCATGCGCAGAAATGCCGCGCACACAAAGTGAATGCGTGTTCGCGTTCCCATTGCAAACCGATAGTGAAGGTAAGTGGAACCCACCCATTTTATTCTAAGGAAGTTATGCATGCAAAGGTATAACATCAAGAGTATTGATATATTTTGGAAGCTAACATGTCTCTAACCACTCTTTTCCCTGGCTGAGGCACAGCTTTGAATCCTTTGCTAAGGTCTTTAATGTAGCTACAGCCAAGATGCTGGAATATTCACAAAGAATTCTAACTCCCACTTTAATGAAATTGTATATAAATTGTGAAAACTGACCTTTTCCTAGTAGAAAGTTACAAGGAAGTAAAATTGGGATCAAGTCTCCAGGGACCTGAGTCAATAAACTTAATGTTTAGATGTAAATTGGCTCTTTTTCAGATATTAATTTGACTTTAGTTTTTTACATTTTGTCATCTTTGGGAGCTTTTCTTTACAATCTTTTGTAAACATTTTAGTTTTCCTGATGTAGTCATTCAAATTGTATTTTTCTTATTCTAGTTTTTTTACATTCCTTTTCTACCACTACTATATGTGTAAATGTCATTTATTGGGTGAAGCACATTATATCGGGTCATTAGTTTCCTAATTTTCCAACCAATTTTATCCATTTCAGCTTGGGTCCAGTCAATTATCCCTTTGGTATATCTAATTAGAGGGACTGCCCAGGGACTTAATGTTCTATCGGGATTTCACCATTGTAGTGAATAAAGAAAAACGTCCTTGGAGGATAATGGGCTTATCCAGTGGTGGGATTCCAATAATTTAACAACCGGTTCTCTGCCCTAATGATTTCTTCCAACAACCAGTTCACCTAACTGCTCAGAAAGTTAACAATCGGTTCTCCCGAAGTGGTGCGAACTGCCTGAATCCCACCACTGGGCTTATCAACCACTAAGGCAATGATCAGATAAACAAAGCTTGAGTCCAGACCATGAAAGTATTTTGCACAAACATCTCAGGCAGTCTTCTCCCGATTCTCATAAAGATAAAACTATTTGATAACTATTCGATAAAGCTTCAATAATTCATTAGTTGAAGCCCAGTTTTTTCTTAACAACTTTCTATATTGCTAAGGCATTTGTCCAGGGTAATTTTCAAGTTTTCCTATTAGTCTTATTATTGCTATTGACAGTAAATCCTGTTAAAGTTTAACCTTCTCATAGAGTTACTGGTAATTCTGAAATTCCTCTTTCCACATCCTAAGCACTTTCTGCTACCAGAATGTTATGTTCTATCTCCAATCAGATATTTAACAAGGAAACACAATCTCCTCTGCTTTGGCTATTTATTTTTAAAATGTTTGGAGCATTTCTGTAAATATTTAAGCATAATTTATTTTCTTGGTCCTTTCCCAAGCTGAAGTATAGTTTTTCTCCCTAGAGATCATATGGAAGCTTTTGGTATTTCTTCCTTTCTCTCATATTACTTAACTGTTGAGTATAATGAATAATTTAAAAATATGATTTCCAAGTTACTTCTCATTTGCATTGGCTGAGACAGATAGGAAGGTAAATGTAGCCAAGTCACATAGCCAGAGGCTTACATAGCTTGATGTATAGCAATGAAATTCCAAAATGTAAAATGTAGCCTTCCAGTTCCAAAAGAATATGATTATGCAGTAAGAACCACAAAACGCATTGAGCAGAATTGCAGGCTAGATTAGTCCATAGTTGACTTGCATTTTTAAATAGTTGATTTGAGTTGATAAATATAATAAATTAGCATAACATTACACATTTTTATTCTTCTATTCATTAGCAATTCTCCTTCATTTTAAGATGAGCAAAGAAGGTTATAATAAATATGTTCCTCATAGATTTCATTCTGATCTTTCTAGCTAATAGAAGAGAAAAAGGAAGAAAGACAGTTTGTCTAGTGGTTAAGGCATTAGGCTAAAAGCCAGCAGACTGTGAGTTCTAATCCTGTTTTTAGACATGAACAGACAGCTGGGTGACTTTAGGCCAGTCATATTCTCCCAACCCAACCCAACTCACAAGGTTGTTGAGTGGGAAATTGGAAGAGGAAGGAGTATTGGATATGTTTGCTGCCTTGAGTTACTTATAAAAATAAAAAGGCAGGATAAAGTTTAAATAATTTATAAAACTATAAGTGGAAAATCGTATTTTTCTATTTGAAACCCATAAATTCAATAAGTATGGTAGTATCACTATCAGTACCATTCTGTGATGTATCTATTGTACGGTATTAAACCAACATGTAATGACTAAGTTTGTACAATATATTGTATGAAGAAAATCACATCTATGACTATTAATATTTATTTTCAGCACCAGAATGCCAGGATATTAAAATGAATAAGTGAGAATGTTTTACATGTTCTAACATAAATGAACATCTTTCAATAAAACACTGACAGTAGGGAGGAAATCAAACACAATTAATTCTCAGGAACATCTTTCAGGAATGATTCTTTTTTTCTTTTAAAAAGAAAGAAAACCCGGAAATTCCCAAAACAGGATCCCTGTTGGGAAATATTGGGAAAACCATGCAGCAGGAGAATGAGCAGCCTATTCTTAACTCTTAATCTATTTCTGCATAACTGTAAAATAGTAATACACCCCTAGGCATTTAGTAGTGGACTGCTGCACACAGTATTACTTCTAAAGAGAATCCCATTTGACAATCTTCTTCAGATGACTGGCAAGTGATTAGTTTATCTGCTGACAGAAGAACTAAGGTCAGCTCCTTCTCTGCCTGTTAGAAGAAGTGCAACCCTGTCAGTTAGCGTTTATACAATGTCTAGCTGTAACAGGGCATAGGTAACCACGATTAAGCCCCTACCGAACTGAAGAGTATTCTTTGCTCCATATAGAGTAGAATTTAAACACAATTTAAATTCCGATTTTTTAATGACAGCAAAAATGTAGTTTGACTTTTCTGCACAGTTCTCCCAGCAATATTAATACAAAACAGCTATATTTTAGGGGAAAAAATATATACACATCTGTGGCAATTTACAATTTTGCTACTTGAATGTTTTTTAAAATAAATATTTAAAATAATTTATACTACAGTACATTTGATCTTAGCCCAAAGGCTGAGAAGCAGTTAAAAAAAGAATTACATTTATACAAAGAAGAAGAATAGTTTTTACTATTACATTGCATAAAAAGAGACTTGCATGTCTTCAGATACTGTCCATAACAAAGTCTCCAAATCAAGGTGAAATCTAAAAATACTCAGTATCTCCCCCCAGTTTTCGACCAAACACATCCTTTTCTTTTTCCTTTCTGTATATTGTCATCTTTTCCACTATTGCAGGTCATCTGGTATATGTGACAGCTGAACATCCTGTGGGGTTTTTGTTGTATGTGCAGCACTATATGTCTATCAAAGTGAACTTCATGGTTGTATGTCTGCATTAGGAGAACAAAAACATAATTTACACTTCAAATGATAGCGAGAATGCATCTATACCAGGGGTCTCCAACCTTGGCAACTTTAAGCCTGGCGGACTTCAACTCCCAAAATCCTCTAGCCAGCTTTGCTGGTTGGGGAATTCTGGGAGTTGAAGTCTGCCAGGCTTAAAGTTGTCAAGCTTGGAGACCCCTGATCTATACGACCCA
Organism: Ahaetulla prasina; assembly: GCF_028640845.1. NCBI lineage: Eukaryota > Metazoa > Chordata > Lepidosauria > Squamata > Colubridae > Ahaetulla > Ahaetulla prasina. Next base: position 217,182,188 of record NC_080539.1, read on the forward strand.
TAAACTATTTGTGATGATAAAACATTTTTGTATGACATCACCTTCCAGATTATTGGTAAATTACTAGATCTTCTATGGTAGCATTCTTTCATTTTCATTTTCATATATATAGCATTTCTTCATTTACAATAAAGGCTAGCCCTAACCCTTTTCTTGACTCTTTTTTTCATACTTTGCCTAAATAGTCATTCTGTGTAATACCTAGGTATTATATATATTATTATACTTAGGACAGTGTATAGCATTTTAAAATAACACAGACATTCAATACTTTGCCTAAAAACATCACCGATTCTATAGATTTCCTAGGCATTCTGTACAATGCCAGCTTTTCGCACATTGCCAATATTATGCACACAAGAATTGGAATAATTGTAAGTCCATTTTTTGTTTGAATTTCAGTTGTGGACATATATTTTTTTCCACATTAAAGCTTTAAAAGCTTGCTTTGCCCTTTTCTTCAGACTGGGGACTTTTTTTAAAAAAAAATGGCATTTATACATTTATCCAATTATCAAAAACACCTGTTCAACTTTGTTTTTAAAAAGATACTTAAAACTTATTTTTAAATTGGAAAGGTTATTTGGAGGGAAGTGTGTATCTCATAGCTTCAAAGCAACCAGCCAATTTAAATCTACAAAACTCGGCTCTGGATAGAAATCAGATGGATCTAACAGGAATTCATTGGGTGTATTTCCAAATTGCTGCATTATTATCTTTCTATAACTCCTTTACTTTAACTTGTCCCATTTCTTGAAATTTTTATCTTTAGCATTTGAATGGCACGTATAAATGGCTCGACAGTATCATGTCATTAGAGCTAAGTTACTGTAGTACGTTGATAGTAGGAACATTAGGAAAACCTAAATTATACTTACCACATCCCAGGACTCCACAAAAGGAAAACTCTTCAACTGAATACCCTGCTCATTACAATGGAAATCAAGATGAGCTGCCCCATCAACTCCTATCTGAGTAACAGCCACAACGTATAGCAAGTTTAGTTCATCTTCATAGTCGACAATTTTGAAGGTCTTGCCACAAAAAAATGAAAATAAAAAAATCCAGCAGTGGGCACATTAGTCACATTTTAAAGTATCTTCTATTTTCAATATAGAAAATATAAAAGCAAGGAAAAGTTCCCTAAATTTTTAAAAGCTTACTCTCATTCATCTGGTCATAGTTTACATTTTCAATCCAGTTTACTTGAGATCTCAGGAAGGATGCATTATTTCTACAGTTGACTTTAATAACTTAAATTCCAGTTGCCTTAGTGTAAACATTGTGTGGGTAGAAAGGCAAATGAGGGCAGATAGGCTCTCTCCACTTCAATGAACAAGGCGACACTCATCTGAGCTTCTACTTGTACATTATCAAGTTTATTTAGTGAATTTGCATCCTGACATTCAGGCATTCAACATGAGACTGTGTGCTCTCCCCACTTCTCTCTGTATACCAATGAGTGCATCTCTTAATGATCCATCTATTAAACTACTGAAGTTCACAGATGACACAACAGTGATCGGTCTCATTCGACACAATGATGAATCTGCATAAAGACGGGAGGTTGAACAACAAGCCTTGTGGTGCGACCGGAACAATCGGGAACTGAACACGCTCAAAACCGTAGAAATGGTGGTAGATTTTAGGAGAAACCCTTCCATACTTCCAACTCTTACAATAGTAGACAATATAATATCAACAGTAGAGACCATAAAATTTCTAGGTTCTACCATATCGCAAGATCTAAAATAGACAGCTAACATCAAAACATCATCAAAAAAGCACAACAAAGAATTTTCTTTCTGCGCCAACTCAGAAAGCTCAAACTGCCCAAGGAACTGCTGATACAGTTCTACAGAGGAATTATTGAGTCTGTCACCTGCACCTCTGTAACTGTCTGGTTTGGTTCTGCAACCCAACAAGACAAGACACAGACTTCAGAGGATAATTAGAACTGCAAAAAACAAAAAAACAATTGCTACCAACCTGCCTTCCATTGAGGACCTGTATACTGCATGAGTCAAAAAGAGGGCTGTGAAAATATTTACAGACCCCTCACATCCTGGACATAAACTGTTTCAACTCCTACCCTCAAAATGACGCTATAGAGCACTGCACACCAGACCAACTAGATACAAGAACAGTTTTTTCCTGAACGCCATCACTCTGCTAAACAAATAATTCCCTCAACACTGTCAAACTAGTTACTAAGTCTGCACTACTATTAATATTCTCATCGTTCCCATCTCCCATCTCCTTCCACTTATGACTGTATAACTGTAATTTTGTTGCGTATCTTTATGATTTATATTGATATTGTTTCCTGATTGCTTGTTTGTACTCTATGACTATCATTAAGTGTTGTACCCTATGATTCTTGATGAACTTTTCTTTTATGTACACTGAGAGCGTATGCACCAAGACAAATTCCTTGTGTGTCCAATCACACTTGGCCAATAAAAAATTCTATCCTATGACATAGATACATAGTTTCTTATTTTTTTCCTCACCACTACAATCTTGTGAGGTGGATCTGAAGTCACTTAGTGAGTTTCCAATGACTAAGCGTGGGATAGATCGTAGGTCTTTCTGCTCCTAATTCAACATCACATTAGGTCCTTTATGTGTGATAACATTTACAACCCACTTAAGTAAAAGATGGGCACAGAATGACTGACATAATCAGGATTTGATTTACAATGTATGGATAGCTTAAGATATGGAGAGATGTTTTGGGAAAAACAACAATGCAGCAACTACCCAAATAAATAACTGTACATAATTGCTAACAATGAAATCACCACACAGATAACTCATATAGGCATCCCATGTTTTAAGATTTATTCTAAAATGGTCTGCAGAAATTTTTGCATTTATACACCCCAATTAAATACAGGCAAGTATTTTAAACAACTTCCTTTTGTAAAATATAATTTAAGGCTGTAAAAAACCAAAGAAAAAGTATGCTTTGGCTAAAACTCGGGGTCTTGCTTCTCTGTGATCTTTTTTTAAATTTGGCAATTGAATATAAATGAATTACAGATTCTAAAAGCCTCAAACAGTTCTTGCCATGTTTTCACCCCCCACCCTCCCCAACTATATTCATTTCCATGGAAACAAGGCTGGAAATGGTTTCCAGAAGCTGAGGAATTAGAATTCTTGTGGCTGTGTCATCTCGGCTACAGTTCCTAATAGAAAGTGAAAAATGGTTTCCAAAAATACATTGCTAATGATGTAGGGACACATTGCTCAGCTCAGATCTCGACTGTTTTCTTTGCATTATTTATCATCTTTTTGTGACCTGCATGCTCTTCAACAGCATAGAATTGGTCTCGGCAAGACCTTGCGAGATTAAGTGGATAATCAACAACCAAGTTCATTCCTCACATCTCTTTCCAGGAACTTAACAGTCCTCACATTCTTTAAGTCCTATTAACAATAATAATTTACAGAAAGATTCCTCCCAGATCAGAGGTCAACGATAAAATGAAAATGCTTGACCTCTCTCTCTCTCTCTCCTGCAAGAGACAGCAACCCCCAACATATTCCTGGAGATATCAATTAAGAAATTATGGCATACAAACACAAACATTTTGTAGGCATATGCAAATTTTACCCAGCCAATGTGGGTCATTGCTCTGACTGCTTTATTCAGGATCGAAAGATTGCCAACTATCTAAAACTGAATTTACCTCTTGCTCAGGATCATCATCCAATAATTTAAAACGCTTCTTCACTATTCGGCCAGATGCTGTTACTGTTACAGAGTTGTTCACCTTTGTTATGAAAAAATACAAAGATAAGAGAGGGTTTTTTGTGCTGTTTTGACATATGATCAACTAAGGACAACACTAACTGAGCATTTGTTTTACCTCTATTAGAACACAGAGTCTAACTTTAACTGAGAATTTTTTTAAAAAATCACCTTGCAGAAAATAGAAAATATAGCTGCAAGGGGATTCTCCCCCCCCACCCACAATTATTATGATATGTTACATCTCTTGTACAATTTATCCTTTAACAGGAGGAGTTAAAGGACAGGCATCATGGTTAGGAAGTTTTGGTTTGTGCTTAGTATGTTTTATGAATCCAGCCAACTGTCATATATTTGATAAACCATGATTATATATGTAATGTTTGACTCAGGCCTCAGGAACAGAAACTCTCCCCATGAAATATATTTGTCTTAAAGAATAATGGTTTCAACCAGTTTTCTTTTTATAATCTCACGTTATTTTCCCTGTTGGCTTCTATGATAAAATCTTCCGTGACTTTTTGCTGCTTGGCACTTTCAGATTCCTTCAACTTCAGAACTCTGTAGAAAGAAAAACTCCATGGGGATCGATCACATTCACAAGAATGGGGAAAGCTGAAAGTACTTTCTCCCTAAGTACCAATTTTTACTGCTTTTTATTCCTTGTAGAAAATGAAGTTGTGGTTATTTGAACAAATTACTGCACGATGGAACCAAACGCTGCTTTTTTTCAAGAAGGATCTTTTGAAAGAGCTAGAGATGCTTCTTCAGAGTAACATACGTAATAGCATACAGGTAGTCCTTGACTTACAACGATTTGTTTAGTGACCATTTGAAGTTATAGCAGCACTGAAAAAAGTGACCACCATTCTTCATATGACTGTTGCAGGTCGTGGGATCCAAATTTGGGTGCTTGGCAACTGGTTCATATTTACAACAGTTACAGTGTCCCGGGGTCACCTTTTGTGACCTTCTGACAAGAAAAGTCAATGAGGAAGCTAGATTCACTTAACAACTGTGTTACTAACTTAACAATTACGGTGTTGCATTAACTATGAGAAGAAAGCTTTTAAAGAAAGGTTTAAATAAACTGTGACAAGAAAGGTTTTAAAATAGGGGTCATAAATAGAGGACAATTGAGCCCCAAATTTCTGTTGCTAAGCAAGACAGTTGTTGAGTTTCGCCCTATTTTAAAACTTGTGAGGTTTTAAATCATCTCGGCCAAAGAGCCACTTTCAAAAAGCAATACTAATCTAGATAAATTTAATTGTGGATAAGCCTCATGGATTGGGACCAAATTATTTATGGGACTGTCTCCCCCCAGAGAGGTCCTGTTAGATCCAGTAGTATAGGTATGATCTGGTGCCACCTATGACAGAGTGTTATCTGGAGGACCAAAGAGAGCCTTTCCTGTCAAGGCTCTCTTTCTCTGCAACATCATAGCCCACAGACTTATCCTCACTCTACTGGCCTTAAAAGACCTGGCTTTGTCATCTGGGTTAGTTTGCCCATTCCTTATTACCTGTGGCTCTCGTTCACCTGTGCCCACCCCAACCTCATGGTGTAGCTCCTAGCTTTTGCTGATCAGATATTCAATCTGAACAGCCAATCCCACACAGAACTAGCAAATTACTCTCATCCTGATGCAAAGTCGTTTTCGGCAATCACTTACTTAATTAAATTTGGACCGACGTGTAGCATCCTTCCTGAACTGTCAGGGTGGAAAGATATTCTGTCAGGTTCCAGTGAACAACATTTCATATCCTGTATGCCATTCTTTGCCTAAATCGATAGAATTTAGATTTAAATTTAAATCTAAAGTAACATTTAAGTATTAAAGATTAAGCATTTAAATCTAAAGTAACACTGAAAGAGCAAAAGCTGTGAGAAAATTTATCATCTGCACATTCCAATATTCTTAAAGGGGCTGTGGGAAATTATGCATATAGAAGATTATTCGCATTTTAGGAATCTGGACACTTTTTTCCCAGCCCAAACCCACAATTTCACCTATTGGTTATCAGCTCTTATTTAGACTTCTTTGGTGTTCCACTATGTTTAAAAAAATCTTTAGAATGTTTTGTTAGCTCTGCTTCTGGAACTGTTGCTCCCACTTGCTCCTGTTCCAAATTCACTAAGCTTTTAAATTCCTTATTGGTTAGAATTAAGTATGGCAGATGTTTCTGCCATGGGCAGGGAGAGTTCTGCAAAGATCTGAAGAACTAAAATTGCAGTTAATGGAAAGCAATATTTCTATATGATTTATCTAAAGGGAGGGTAGAGACATCTGAAAATGCAATTCTGAATTGGAATGAGATCAACTGACATTTAAATTCCCTCTTTAACATTAACATTCTACTCACGCTTTTCCAGGAATGTGCTCAACTAAATTCAGTGCGACCTATTTCTGACTAGATATGAATAAGTGAATAGATTCCAGATGGGGAGGGGAAATGAAGATCAAGATCATAATTGTTAGTCTTGTTCTCTATGCTTTTGGATATACCCCTCAGTGGGATATGGCCTTCCAGGATCTTTTTCAGAACGAAATTCAAAAAATCCTCAACTTGATCACATATTATTTTGTACATGCCCAATACTTCAATATTATGACAGTCATTAACTTTCAATATTATGTTACCACCTAAATAAAACTGTTTGATGAAAGGCAATATCTAAGAAAAAAACATTTAACTTGATTCTATTGTCATTCCTGAGGGAATCGCGTACTTCACAGCATTAGAATGTTACCAAAGTATGGTCTTTTAAAGAACAAACATGGAAGATTCCTTCTTGACTCTTCTTGTTAGGTGTAATGATATAATGCCAAGGATATCCTCCAATTTGAAATGCGCTCTCGAGGGATGAGACTTCAAAAAGGAGATCTGGAGTGTCTGTGAAAATAATTGAATATTAATAAATATATTCACATGAGCAGCTCTATATTTCATTTGTTCTTCTGCTTGTCAATCAAAATAAAACCTTCCTCTGAATTTGAACTAAGTGCAGAAAAATGCAGTTCTGTACTTTATAATGCAGTGATGATTACAAACCATGCTACTTTGCATTCAATTAGAAAAACCTCAAATGATTATCTGAGTAAGTTAATGAACAGCTCAAGGAATCAATTTCCTGTAAGTATTATAAAGAAATATTAAAAATTACACAGTAATAGAAACTCCAGCATTATTGGAAAAGCAGTTATGCTATCTAGACATATGTGCGCTATAGCCACCAACTAAATTAATTATTAATCATATCTAAAACATTTTCAGCACATAATTCTACTACTTCTACATTTGGGAAGGGAAATCATGACAGATAAACCGATATAAAATTTCAATATTCATACGAAGTGTTTCTTCATTGACTTTAATTATGAAAATTTTAGATAACCCAGAGTCTGTGATCAAAAACATTAGAAATGTTTTGCCAAGCACACAACAAATATTTCCATTAATAATAAAAGTTTATATTTAAATGCAAAAATAATCCAGGCTAATAAAAATATAAGGATAAGCAAACTCTTGATACGTTTCTTAATTTTACTAAAAACCCAACATCTTCATGAAGTCTTGAAGCCCCAAAATAAAAATATATTGCTGTATGTCTCCTGTTGTCCTGATTCTACTGCAGCACAATAACTCCAGAGAAATGACAGTAGAGGCTCATTTAAATTCCAAATACTGTATTTTTTGCTTCATAAGACGCTCCTGACTATAAGACGCACCTAGGTTTAGAGGAAGAAAATAAGACAAAAAAATTTGTCTCTGCCTCCCAGGGTCCATCCGGTAATTCATCTGGCTAGCATCCTTGCAGCAAACAGCAAAAAGCCTGCCTCCTCCGGGTCTGCTGCCTCTGGTGAGGGATGCTGGAGCTTTTGCCGCTGAGCAGCTGATGGTGGTTGGATCGGCCTCCCGCAATACTGCTGATCAGCTGTTCCAAGCAGCGGGGCTTACTGCTGCCATTCGCTGCTGCTGCCTGTTGCCCATATTTTTTCCATAAGACGCACAGATATTTCCACCCACTTTTTGGAGGAAAAAAAGTACGTCTTATGGAGTAAAAAATATGGTATATTTGTAAGTGGGATTTCGTAATTTGCTCTGTTTAGTTTAAACGATGGTTTGCTGAAGAAGCCACAATGGCCTGAGTCATACAATCTGGTAAGCCATAAACCTTAAAAAATACATTGTTGAGCGTGCATATCATATTAAGCTAAACTCAAACCATATTATGGCTTAGAATATGTAAAATCCAGGGACTTGGAAATAGAATGGAAGTAGTGACATAGTTCTGCATTACTCAGTGCATCCTTTTCAAGGAAATAATTAATGCTGCTAAAACTTGTTTAATAATGGAATTGTCCTGAAAGTCAGAATAGTTGCTATTGTACTTGATCTATATAAACACATTAAAAACATATAAAATATAATTTCTTTCTGTTAAAAAATTGAATTAACACACGTAATAGAGCCACGTAAAAACAATTTATTTTAATGTTACCCATGTGCATATATACATACATATGCTACATATGGAGACACATATGCTAAGCTAAATTGTTTTTTAACTGTCCTGCTAAAAACATAATGGAATATTAATAGCTTATAGAGGAGCATTATTGCATAACAGAAATTAACTGTGATCCTTCAGATACTGTTGTGGTACAACTCCCAACATCCTTTATACTTTGTTAAGCTAGTTACCATTGACAGGAACTGAGTTTAGTAATATCTAGTTGTCAGAGTTTCTTGAAAAAATCAAATTCAGAAAGCACACACAGACAGACTGATACAGCAGGATTCATTAACTTCTTTATATACACAATAATACATGAAGTAAATTTACAATACCAACAGCAGATTTCCAGGCAGAGGAGAGATTGCTTTCAGTTCCAGCAGCAGACTAGTTTCAGTTTCTCTGCACAGACTCAGAAGCTGCAGACTAAGACATGCCCTGACTCCAGCCTGTCTCCGCTCCCAAACAGCCCTCATTGGCTGACTAAGTTGCTATGCCTATTCATTGGCAGATCTATTCCAGTTTATGAATATTCATACTCTGACACTAGTGAGCTACATATGGCTTCTATCTCTTTATAACTAGCTAACACAAAAACTGCAAAAAAAAATATCTCTTGAAGAGATGGATGGGGCCTCTGTGGCTCAGGCTGCTAATGCAGTCTGTTATTAACAACAGCTGCCTGCAATTACTGCAGGTTCTAGTCCCACCAGGCCCAAGGTTGACTCAGCCTTCCATCCTTTATAACGTAGGTAAAATGAGGACCCAGATTGTTGGGGGCAATAAGTTGACTTTGTATATAAATATACAAATAGAATGAAGACTATTGCTAACATAGTGTAAGCCGCCCTGAGTCTTCGGAGAAGGGCGGGATATAAATGCAAATAAAAAAAATTTGATGGAGAAACGAGTCTGGAAAATAGCATTTTTCGAAACCAACTATATAGGCAGCTTGGGTTATTGCCATGCATTGGAAATGAGCCTCCCACCGAACACAGTTCAGAACAGAGACTGCTGAATTAATTTGGCTAATGTTACATATGCCAGGACTTTGCCATCTTTACTGACTGCCACTAAGTTTCTGAAACCACTTCAAAGTGTAGAAACAGAACTTACAAAGTCTAGAAACAGCCTCTCCTGCTTTGTCCCTACTTGCTCCCACCCCTAAGGTAGGACAGATGGATACAAAGAGGGGCATTTTTCAAATCAGTGCCCCATTTTTAGATTGCTTTCCCCAAAGAAATTCATTTGGTGCCTATGTTACGATTCTTTTAATCACGGTACGTTTTTACTTTCTATAGATAGGTATTTAAACCTTATCTACTTTTTCTATTATGATTACTATTGCAGTAGTGCACGCTGTTGTTTTTTCATATACAGGCTGTGCTCCAGTGGTGGGTTGCTACTGGTTCGGTCCGGATCTTGTGAACTGGTAGTAACGGCGGCAGGAGGCTCCGCCCACCTGCCCAGAGGTCATCACGGATGCTCTACACATGCGCAGAAGCGCCGCACGCGAGCGCTCCTGTTGCAAACCGGTAGCAAAGGTAAGTGGAAACCACCCCTGCTGTGCTTGAGTTATGATAGCAACTGGGACTGGGGTTGTAGCTGTAGAGCATGACGACTCATGACTGCAGTGCCTAGTGATGGCAATCCAGGCAGTTCTGGCTGTTGAAGCACAGGTTGTTAAGTGGGAAGTGGAGGGAGTCCCAGGTAAGGAGCACAAAATTGCCACAGGTAGGTAGGGGAGGCCTGGGGAAACCTGGCACAGGGTGTGCACAAGTTGGAGGGTATGCTGTTGAAGTCCGGGAAGCCAGGGAAAGAAGGTGAGAGATGTGAACATGGATATATGTGGAAGAGCAGAGCGGCCAGGGAGGGAGGGCTTGAGGTGGATGCATGCTTGTGTGTAAGTACAGGGAGGCCAGACAAGGAGGGTCCTGGTGCTTACATGTGTGAATGCGAATGCAGGAAGGCCACAGAAGGAGGATGCTTGGTGGATGGGTGGGTGAGCAAAGGGGGAAGTAGAGCTTGGTGCGTGTGAGGAAAGAAAAGGCAAGGAGAGAGACTTAACCAGAACAACTTGGAATCTTCCCTGCTGGCTTCCCCACTGTGGGACACCAGCAGAATACTGTATCACTTTAATAGTTTAGCCAGTGTAACTTTTTAAAAAATTGCATCACTTTTTAACACCACCACCTCCCCAGCTGCAACACTATTGTATTCACCTGCTTAGAAGTGATTGTCACTGAATTCAAAGAGCTAACTCGTGTATAGGATTACACTGGGAAGGGCTAATATGAATAATGTAACAATATATAAAAATACCATCAGATTATAAAACCAACTGGGATTGCTAGCATTTTTAAACAAAATCTAAAGCTAACCAGTTATGCTGATGAACAATACACCTTTATAAATACCTGTTATTTTAATGTTACACGGAATGCCAAAAGGGTATTTTCCCACAATCCCAACTTTGCCATTCCAGCTGTATTCCTGTCCCAAATCCACCGGGTGTTCCATGAACTAAAAATAATATCACATCTGATTAATTCTATTGCACATACAGTATATAATGTGCTTGCATACACATCTAAGAGAGATATACGATGATTTATAACAAATGCTCGGTATCTTGTTTGTGTGGATTTACCTATATTTATTCCTGAATAACTTGTGTGCATGAGATTGCATCCTCAAATTGTATTGTCAAATTATACTTTGTTTCTTAATTAAAATGGTCAAATAATCTTCAATAGTACATTGCTGATTAAATTAAATGTATGTCCTCTACACTGCATTGGCTTGGAGCCAAGCATTTTATTGTTAAAAATGAAAAATGTTGACAAAACATTTCTAAATACACTAAAAGAAACCCAATTAAATGAAGCAATCTTTAAATGTAATAAAACAGAATAGAATAATAGAAACAAAAAAAAAAGAAAAAGATTAAAAAATAGGTGGTTTTTTAATCATCTTTTTTCCCCTTAAGTTTGGATCCAAACAGGTTTTTTGGTTAGTGCCTAGGTGGATTGTAAATTGCCTCCCCATGCTCTCAGTGGCAAAAGTTAAAATGCACTTAAAAACCTCATATAAGTTCATAGTGATACTAAAAATATATATATGAATAAAGTATTGTAATTGTATGCTATTACCCGTTCAGAGATTGCCTGGAAGCTATACAATCTGACATGACCTGTGCTGTGTGTTACAATCAGCATTTCATGAGATACTGAAACATCTGCCATGCTATTTCCAAAGATCTGGTTTGAGGAGGGGAAAAAAAATCGCATTAGTCAAGCGATCACTGGAGGATTCCCGCATCTGATCAACTCATAACAAAATATGACCTAGAGAGTTGTCCGTATGAGGATGTCAGTAGCTATTTTCTACCAAACTACACAATTTTCCATCTAGCTAAGGACCATCTGCTCTGCTGTTCAGTAGCTCTCAATTTCTTTCCATGTATTTCACACTCAATCCTAGGAGCCTTTTCAGGAGGGATGCCTGGAACTGAACCTGGGGCTTTCTGCATGGAGAGCATGTAATCACCACTAAGCTATAGTCCCTCTCTCCTGGAAGCAAAATAATGATGGTACGTTAATATTAAATTTAAATAAGCTATTGCTAATTGATTCAGGACAATGGAAGGCTTGGAATACTGATCTATGTTCAGGTATTAGTAAAGAGCAGAATATTGCTAAGACAATAAACTTACCTTTTTGTCAAGCTCCAGCATGCCCACAAATGAAAGTGGCCAAACTCTGAATATAGCAAGAAAGTACAGTACAGACTGCAGGATGCCTGTCTAAGAAAACAGATGCAAGACATAGTGTAAAACTGATATTCATATATGTACATAAGAGCGGTGGTGGCGCAGTGGTTTGAATGCGGTACTGCAGGCTACTTCTGCTGACTGCCAGCTGACTGCAATTTGGCAGTTTGAATCTCACCAGGCTCAGGGTTGACTCAGCCTTCCATCCTTCCGAGGTTGGTAGAATGAGGACCCAGATTGTTGGGGGCAACATGTTGACTCTGTAAACTGCTTAGGGAGGGCTGTAAAGGACTGTGAAGAGGTATGTAAGTCTAAGTGCTATTGCTACATTTCCTATTTTTCTAGAATACTTATAAAACATGTGGACTCATCTTTTTTCCACCTTTCAAAATGACAAATAACCTGCCCACTAAGTTTCCACTTAAGGTATCCCTAAAAAGTCCAGGGATTAAAATTGGGGAAGGCTAAATGTGGCTCATGCTTGCAAGGTCTCAACCGTATTGTTAGTAAACTGCAACACCATGGAGCAGTCACCTGTATGCTAACTTCAAAAAAGATTTACAAGGGGTCTATGTACTTTAAAGATGCAGTTACTAGGAAAGTATGAAGATTCTATTCTGTGTCTAATAATAATGACGACTGTGGCAAAAGAAAGCAACATGTCTATTTCTCTAAAACGCAATGGAAGTCTTTTTAGAGAGCAGTCATAAACACTTTCATATCAACATACCTGTCGGGCAGCTGCTGGGAGTTTTAGCTGAGTTGACTTTATTGCCATGATCTCTTGAGGCATGTCCCAACTTAAGTACCTATAAAAAATAAAGAGGAAACTCATAAAAATAGAATTATAGTGTATTTTTAGAAAGCCAGTTGGGAATAAAATCTTTTATTTAACTAATAAAAGCTTGATTTAACCAGGAGAGTTTTCTGCTGGAGAAAAGACACAATTGGAAATGTATCTTTGTTTGATTCAAAGAAGGTATTTCCTCCTGCGGTTTCAACTCTGCTATCAAATAATGACACAGTTACACTGTGTTAAAAGTTTACACCTTAATCCTGAGTGCAAAACTTGTCATTATAGCCATTTGATTTCAGTGAAAGGGACTCTCAAGTCAGTGTAGGCCAAAGTGCAGGCACACAAACTACCATAATAATAATAATTATCCATGTATTGAGTCCTTACCAAGAACCTGAGATGGGCAAATGTTGTTGTTCGACACTGTTAAAAGGTATTGCAGGACATCAGCTGTTCTGAGTAAAGCTGTGTTTGCAATTGTCCAATGGTGATTTCTGTCATTGCTGATGGTCTCCATATGTTTTAGGATAGCTACCTAAGGAGCCTACAATGGGTTGCATTGATACTGTCTTTGGTTACTTTTGCCACAGTCCTCCCACTATTATCTTCTATTCTGTTGTCTAATAATAATGCCGACTGTGTCAAAAGAAAGCAAAGATAAAATCAGCACCTGGAGTCAGCAGAAGAGAAGAGAAAAAAACTGGAGAAAATCACAAAATTCAAAGACCCACAAGCAGAATCCATCCCCAGTCAATTGCAAAAGGCAGCTTTACTTGGAACAGCTTACATCCTGAGACAACACTTTTAACATTGACAGACAACAGCATCAGGCTTTTCCAGGTCCTTGGAAGGAACTTGATAGGTGGACAAAAATGCCAGATCCAATCTAAACATCTGGATGACTGTGCAACCAACCATAATAATAAAATGTATTTGAAATAGCTGCCCATCCTATGTGACTTTAGATAGTTTACAGTACAATAAATAACATAACAAATAAATGGCATAGGGCCGGGCTATTTACGGGACCGCCTACTGCTACCGAATACCTCTCACCGACCCGTGCGCTCTCACAGAGAGGGACTCCTCAGGGTGCCATCAGCTAGGCAGTGTCGTCTGGCGACACCCAGGAGAAGGACCTTCTCTGTGGGGGCTCCCACCCTCTGGAACGAACTCCCTCCAGGACTTCGTCAACTTCCGGACCTCCGAACCTTTCGTCGCGAGCTTAAAACACACTTATTCATCTGTGCGGGACTGGATTAGATTTTAAATTTACTGGTTTTAAATGGGTTTTTATTATTTATACTGTTTTTTAATAATTCGGCTATAGAATAAGTTTTTTAATTGTCATTTTAGTTTGTATTTATATGTATTTTTAATTGCCTGTGAACCGCCCTGAGTCCCTAGGGAGATAGGGCGGTATATAAATATGAAAAAAAAAAAAAAAAAAAAAAAAAAAAAAAGCTCATGGCAGTCGTGCATTATCCAACCAATTATTCACTCAGCAGGAGATGGGCTCTATCACATGTTCAGGGTCCCAGGCTCAGGCACAAAACTTAATTGAAGGGTAACAGGAACAGGACTAAAGTCATCTTAGGGGGATGATATTCCCCCCTCCAAAAAAAAAAAGACAGTACTGTATGGGAGAAAAAGCCTACTTTCTCGGTTGCTAAGCCGACAGCCCCCAAAGCCCATCTCTTCTGCCAGATCAAGTAGGAAAGGTAGAGACAATTGGGAAGAGACATGCCTATAGTCAGTGGTGAAATGTAACCACTGTTACTACCGGTTCTGTGGGCTTGGTGGTGGTGGTAATGTGACTGGGCGGGCGTGGCCAACTTTTTTTTTTTTATTTTAAAAACATTTTTTCTACAACCTTTTCGGCCGAAGAGCTTGTAGAAAAAATGCTTTTAAAAGGCTCTGGTGATCCCAGCTGAGTTGCCTGATCGTCAGAAGCTTTTCTTTTCTTTTAAAGGCAAAAAAACCCTCCTTTTAAAAGGCTCTGGAAATCAGGCAACTCAGCTGGGATCACCAGAGCCTGTTAAAAACATTTTTTTACAACCTCTTCGGCTGAATAGGTTGTAGAAAAAATGCTTTTAAAAGGCTCTGATGATCCCAGCTGAGCCGCGTGATCATCAGAAGCTATTTTTTTTTACTTTTAAAAGCAGTTTTCGGCCAAAGAAAAACTGCTTTTTAAAATAAAAAAAAACCCCAATGATGATCGTGTGGCTCAGCTGGGCATTTTAGCTACCGGTTCTCCGAACCACCCACTGCCGTCGCTACCAGATCGGACGATCCGGTCCGAACCAGGAGCATTTCACCCCTGCCTATAATTAACCTGAAAAAAATCTAAGAAGTCGTCTAATGAGTACAATGGGTTGTACTCTTTAGGGTTACATTTTAAAGCAACTGAAACTAGACCGGGTTGCTTTTCAGAAACATGAAGAGTTCCATTTCTTTTAACACACCCATACAGCGTTATATCAAGCATACCTTGATTACCTGAATTTGCAGTGGGAAGCAAGGTACACCTTTTCAAGTATCTCTCCTGAATTTGCAGACAGGCGGAAAAGCCAGTTGTGAGCAGTCACAGCTGCCCAGGAAGGCTTGTAGTCCGAAGGCTTGGCCAACACTTCCCCCTGCATTAAAAGGACTTTAGCTCTATAAAATTCAGAGAAAGGTCACATGTCATGCTACACCACGGTTCTCTAAGCTACAGTTTACTGTATAAACTACAACTGGCTGCATTCGTGTACAGGTAGTCCTTGACTTATGACCACAGATGGGGGTCAGAATTTCCATTGTTAAGCAAGACGGTTGTTAAGACTAGTGGTGCCCAATTTTACAATCTTTTTTTGGTCGCAATTGTTAAGCAAATCATTGCTGTTGTTAAGTTGCTGTTGTTTAATTGGGTTTTTAATGCTTATTTATTATATTGTTTTTTAATATGCCTGTGAACCGCCCTGAGTCCTACGGGAGATGGTGCGTTATAAAAGTATGATTAATAAAATAAATTAAATAAATAAATAATAAGTGAAAAATGCAATTGTTAATTGAATCTCGCTCTCCCCATTGACTTTTACTTGTTGGAACGGTGGGATGGGAAGGCTGCAAATGACAATAACATTGACCGGGGATGCTGCAAACGTAAGTAGCCAGCTGCTCAAATTCTGATCCTGTGACCACGAGGATGGTATGATGGTCATAAGAGCGAGGCTGGTTGTAAGTCACTTTGTTAGTGCTGTTTTAACTTCAAACGGTTGCTAAAGAAAAATTGTTGCAAGTCAAGGACTACCTGTAGCGCCAGTTGGGGGAATGCCTTTTAGAGGTAGTCCTCGACTTTATAGCAGTTCATTTAGTGACCAGTCAAAGTTACAACAGCACTGAAAAAAGGGACTTATGACCGTTTTTCATATTTACGACTGTTGCAGCATCCCCAAAGTCACGTAATCAAAATTGAGATGCTTAGCAACTGACTCATATTTATGACTGTTGCAGTGTCCTGGGGTCATGTGATCCCCTTTTGTCAATGGGGGAGCCAGATTCATTTAACCACCATGTTACTAACTTAACAACTGCACTGATTCACTTAACCGCTGTGGCATGAAAAGTCGTAAAATGGGGCAAAATTCACTTAACAAATGTTTCACTTAGCAACAAAAATTTTGGGCTCATTTCTGGTTGCAAGTCGAGGACTACCTGTACTCCTATAGGCCTTCATTTTGATAAGAGATGCCACTGATAGTTCACCACCCTGTGCAAAAATCATCCAGATACATTCACCAAAGCAGGCAAGCACAATCTTTTGGCCCTCCAGATGTTGTGGAATGGCCCAGCTAACACAAGCAATAGCAAGTGAGCTGTATTTCAAAATATCCTGAAGGACTCGTTCCTTAAAAGTTATTTTCATTTAAATAATTTAACACGTTGCTTAAATGTTCTAAAAGGAAAAACCCACACAAAACTTCCATATTATTAATAACCCCATTAATACAATTTATAATTTTAAATCATATTATTAAACTCTGATGCATAAAGTATTTATCATTCCTTCCAGGATGTTGACAAAAAGCCCACTCAAAAACAGGTACTGTATCTGTAATCCAAAACTCTAAATCTAGAATAACTCTACTTTTCCAACACTGAGCACTGCTTTTCCTTGCTATCAGGGACATAATAAGTGCTAGAGCCAGGTGAAGTAACTAGTTTGGGGCCCACAGTTCCTGCAGGGCTTCCCAATCCTTGTCCTAGACATTCAGTCAATCTAGTTATACAGGAAGAACCTTATAGAAGTCATGAACAAATAGTGTAGAATTTAACACCAGGAAATTGGGAGGAGTTGTAGCTGCTACAGATTGCCAGGAAATGGGGTAAGTAAGGCCTGGACCAGAGGCCAGAAGCAGTGTCTTTGGTGATTCTGGTGGCTTCTCCAATACTTGCTTTAACCACTCCCTCCATTCCCTCTTGGGCCCAGGTCCATTATTGCAGTGGCAGTAGGGAACAATCTGTGATTCTCCTCTCCATTCTTCCCATCTGTCCTTGCTGCAGCAGTGGGGCAAAGGGGGGGGGGGGCTCGCTGCCCCCAGTTCTCTCAACAATCTGGGTCTATCCTTTATTATATGTAGTTTACTACCCCAAGCACTATCAAACCATAATACTTCACATAGTAATCAGATTTCAAACCTGGAGCATCTTAAGGTTGTATGAATTCACAAAAGATTTTGGATTGCACTTTGTCAAATGTATTTGCATCTTCCTGTAATTTATATATATATTCTGACAGCACAACAGAATATTAGGAAAGTAGCTAAATATTGTAGCCTCTTCTAAACTCGAGTTGGGTAACTGATTGTTTTATCCAACCATATCCCTGAAAATTATCTCTCTCTCTCTCTCTCTCTCTCTCTCTCTCTCTCTCTATCATCTATCAATCTAATCTATCATCTTTTAGCTTTCACACATCACATATTTGACCCCAACTAACAGCAGGTACATGTAAATAGGTAACAGGGTAATACCAAATAGGTAAACTAGGTATTAAAATGCTGCTTTCATTCATCAAATGATGCTTCTGAGAATTCACTGAATTTGTTCAGTGAACTTCAGCTTGTAACTAAGAAAAAATAAGGGAGCATATTTTGGATATGACACAAGGATATCAATTACTTGTCATACTCAGCAGTTATTTTTTTAAAAAATCTTACCACTGGGCATTCCAATAATAAAGCATCTTCTATTTTTTCTGAGGTAGGCCATCCTGGCATTTGATAAATCGTTCTTGGCTCTGGTGTAATGCTGACAGAGACAAAAGGAGGAGGAAATTAAAATATATCCCTTTCTATTATTCAAACAGTCCTGCTTATTTACTAAGACCGTAAGCACACTGTTAGAATAGGCAACAGTCCTATCTTGGCTAACATGCTGTGTCACCTAAGGTTTATATGGGCATAACAACATGCTAAACCAAACTAAATAAGTCCCATTGTGAAGTAGTAAAATGTGAGAAGACATGGTGCCCAAGCAGATTCATCCAGAAAACTCACAGCCTGCAAACGAGCATTTAATCTCTCATTTTAGCATCACAGCAACTGGTATTTGGGAATTCTGAAACAAGGATATAGCCCATGATATCCCTTTCCCGAATATGTCCAACTGCCCTTTAAAGCCATCTACATTGGTAGCTATCATGACATCTGATGAGGATGAATTCCGTGATTGAACTATTCTAAATTGTTACTAAATCTTCGTAGTGCCCAGCATTCAGGATCTTCCCCGTTCCAGTCTGTGATACTAACCTTCATCATTACCAGAGGTCTGCAATTATTTCAGTTTTGCTTTCTCATGTTTCTCCATCACGGCTCAGGGCCACCTTGGCCAAAAAGTCCCTGGTCAGGTTCTGCCCGATTTGGCATTACCAGAGACAAATACCAGGATATTAATTTGTTACTTTTTATTTAATGTAATGTACCACTAGCTAGGGATGCAGTGGCTCAGTGGCTAAGACGCTGAGCTTGTCGATCAGAAGGTTGGCAGTTCAACGGTTCGAATCCCTAGTGCGGTGTAACGGGGTGAGTTCCCGTTACTTGTCACAGCTTCTGCCAACCTAGCAGTTCGAAAGCACAAAAAATGCAAGTAGAAAAATATGGACCACTTTGGTGGGAAGGTAACAGCGTTCTGTGCGCCTTCGGTGTTTAGTCATGCTGGCCACATAACCACGAAGACATCTTCGGACAGCGCTGGCTCTTTGGCTTAGAAACGGAGATGAGCACTGCCCCCTAGAGCCAGAAACGACTAGCATGCATGTGCGGGGGAACCTTTAACTTTACCTTTACCTTACCACTAGCTATTGAGGTCTTTTGGCGATTTATAATAAAACAGAAAGCCCAAGCTAAAACTAGAAAAGTTAAAAATAATTAAAAACAAAGATCTGTAGTTTTAGGCATGAGTCATATCAAATAAACAGAACCTTTCCAAGTAGGTAAGTCAGGCTTCAGCTCTATAGAATTGCCATCTCACCCAATTTTATCCCAAACACTATGCCTCTGTGAACAGCTAGATATTATTAATATTGTATAAGGAACGTGGTGACTTAGTGGGTAAGACGCTGAGCTTGTTGATCAAAAGGTTGGCAGTTCAGCGGTTCGAATCCCTAGTGCTGCGTAACGGGGTGAGCAGGAAGGTAACAGCATTCCGTGTGCCTTTGGCATTGAGTCATGCCGGCCACATGACCACGGAGACGTCTTCGGACAGCGCTGGCTCTTCGGCTTTGAAACGGAGATGAGCACCACCCCCTAGAGTCGGGAACGACTAGCATATATGTGCAAGGGGAACCTTTACCTTTACCAATATTGTACTGTTTAAATGTTATCATTTAAAATTAATAAATTACTCAGAAAAAGATAAATATCTCTTTACAATATTTTCTAAAAGGAAACGGAGAAGGTTTTTAAAGAGAATAATTACCAGCTCACACAACGCCGGTAATTGTCAAGATAAATTTTTCCACTGTGATAAGAAATTGGAGATGAAGACTGTATAGTCCAAACGTTCTTGAATGTTGTTGTCTCCTGAAATAAACGATAACGAGTTATAAAAAGATTGGGCTTAAAATACTTATTTAAATTATTCATGACAGTTATCTTCATAGTAACTTGCTGCAAAAGGTAATCATTTTTAGTACTATGTCATAAATGTAATAGGTATTTTACCTGTCACAATAGATATTTCTAGAAAACCAGCTATTTACAAAAATAGAACTTATTTGAATGATAAAAGTAGTTAGGTGACTTTGGGCCGGTCGTTCTCTCTCAGCCCTAGGAAGGAAGGAAATGGCAAACCAGTTCCTAATTCTTGCCAAGAAAACTGCAGGGAATTGACCAGGGAGTCACCAAGAGTTAAGATTGATTTGAAGGCATTCTCCCATCAAAGAAATCTTGACTTTTTAAAACTCACTTGATATTTAAAGAAGAAATGCCTTAAATTTATTTACTTATATTGATTTATAAATTAAAACAAAATGTTAAACATGCACTCTATTCATTTTAAAAACAATTATATATTTTTCTCTTTCTTAATTTCTCCATAGATAAAAGTAGTAATTCCAATTAAACTCTGAGGTGTGCTAAGCATATCTTAATTATGGCAAAAATAAACTAGCAACTAAGAAAATCATTTCTACACCTTGCATCAAAGATGGAAGATAATATAACTATTTTCTAACTTCAAATATAAGGTGCAACTATACAATCTTAATGTCAGGGTTCCAAGTAACACCCCCAATGAAATAAGACCCCGAGGCCTGAAGTTCCTCAAAGTTCCATTTTATTTGAGATGTCATATTGGCACATATTGGAACTTTGAAGCTTAATTGATTTTGCAATTTCTCTGAGCCCGTTTATGCTATAACCACATCTCATATAAATAATAAATCTAACAATGTAAGCAATGGTATGGTACCTTTCCAGGGACTCATATAACATTAGCTTCACTCCTATGCATGATTAAGTAGAAGTAATTAGATTGATCAAAGTAGGGTTCATTTCTGAATAATGATGTACTGTACAGGACTGAATTGCAGCAACCTTTGAAAAAACCCACAAGAGTCAATAAAGCTACAAGCCTACCGGAAAATAAATCTCATCTAATTCTACAAGGTTTATTTCTAAGTAGCTATATATAGGAATGGACTGAGAGATTTGTTTGGAATTTTTAGTACGAAGTACTAAATCTGTAGTCTTGATTGCATTAATAATCACTGAAAAAATATTTCCTTTAGAACCACTTCATGCTTTTATTTTTAGTAAACATACACGTGTAGGCAACAGCATTAAACCCATACTTAATCACAAATTTGTGATCTACATATGAAATTTATTCTAGGTTTCTATGCAGAAGTTGACAAGAAACCTGTTATAGATTGAGCTATAAGATGTACTGCATATGAAGAATTCCCATAACTGTTACCTGGCATATTAGCTTCCTCAAGAGACTCATGTTTTTCCTATAAACAGTTCCAGCATCTTTGTTATAAAATCCCTGTGATCTTCTAGTTAGTAGACAGGAGATATTGTGGATATCAAATGCAACAGAAGAAGTGTTTTTTGCTGGGGCAGATGAAGATGAATCAGAAGACATTTTGATAAGAATTCCAATTTCTGGTTTGGATAGTCTATTCGGAAAACAGTAACCATCTAAATAGAAGAGAATACAGGTTGCCTTTCAGTTTCTTCCCAATGGAAATTATTACTTTCAGAATACTTTGCTGAGATATACATTCTTATATAATTTAGAATTGCAGCTTAAAGTTACAGTTTTATGTTTGTTTAGAAAAATGTCCCAGGTAAATTTTAATGGGTCTTTCTGAGTAGTTTTGCATTACAGGTAATCCTTGGCTTACAACCGTTCATTTAGTGACTGTTCTAAGTTACAATAGCACTGAAAAAAATGACTTAGGACCGCTGCAACATCCCCATGGTCACACGTTTAAAATCCAGATGCTTGGTAGCTGTGGTTGTAACTACGTGTACTATCCAGAGTATGAGAGCCGTGATTATTTCCAGAATTATGCTCAACAAGCAGCTTTTCTTAATATGGGGCCCACCAAAGTTTTGGCTTTCAACATGAAAAGTATGAGAACTGAAAGGCTGGGAAATTTGAATTTGAATAGAATTTGAAGCCCAATTTATATTTGGCCAGCAACAGATAAGAAAAGGCCAAATATTCATGTTTCCCAACAGACTTCACATCAGAATATAACACAAATTATATTATTACAGTTGGCAAACCCCTTAAGCACCATCTACTTATAATTCTCAAACACGCATGGATTTCTAGCTAGAAACTCTTCTCTCGCCTTAACTTTAAGTCACGGAAGAACTTAATTTTGTAATCCTTTGAACAGAATATATCTTTAAAGCCCTGCTGTATTCTTAAAGCCGCCGTCCTCGCTGTTATCTGCCGAGTAAAAAATCCTGAATGCAGAGCTCATCAGGGACTTCCTTCCTTCCACCTAACTTTCTACTATTGACCTCACCCCATTCCTAAGGGGCGTGCATAAGCGCACAAACGTGCTTACCGTTCCTGTCCTATTGTTTTTCTTTTCTTCTTCCTATATATATATATATGCTTATACCTCCTTATATTTACTCATATAAATGTTTATATACTATATAATCTTTTTGTATGATACCTACATATATTGTTGTGACAAAATAAATAAATAAATAAAAATAAATAAAAAACTTTAGGCTGCGTTACAGACTCTGCATTGCTGCCTATTTGTAACACGGAATACGGTGTCGCCAAGAAGGCTTATTCGGAGGCACTTTTTTTCTGAATCATCTGCCATGCGGAGTAAATGAAAAGCGGGTTTATGGAAAATCTCAGGGTGGGGGGGGGGAAATGCCTAAAATCCCTCTTAGCGGAACAATATATAGAAAGCAAACCACCGCCTCCGCCTAACCTCCGATACCAATACCAAATCCTCCAAAACAGCCGCAATTAAAAGGCCCGGCTGGCTTCCCCGCTCCCACGTCCTGCAGCCGCTCTGTATTCTCGACCTGGAACAACGATTCCCTATCTCACCATCTCAGCGCGGGCGGCCTCGACGTCTAGAATGCCTACAATCCCCAAAATGCACCGCTTCCTTCTTACGTAAAACTCGGGATGGCCCTTCCCCCCCCCCGTCGCGCACGTCACGAAGCATGGCCCGGGTGCTGTGCTCGTCGGGTGCGGGGGGGGGGCGGGGGTAGAAAACGTGACGAAGTTGGATGTTGTGGTGCTTTGTAATAGTCAGCAGGAGGAGCCTTTTGAGGCATCGTGCACGTGCCGCGCTTTCATTTGCTGTGCCTTTTTTTTTTTTCTTTTAGCCATGTCCGGAATTCTTTCGCTATTATTAAAGAGAGCGATGGGATTAGAGGAGACGCCCGATTAAGAGTTATCTGAAACGTTCTCTGGACTGCAGAGGGCAATTCCCTTTTGAAAAGTATGCTCCGCTCCCCACCTTCAAAAGCATTTTCCCCCCCCTCCCCGAAAGAATTGAAATCGCTTGCAATTCAATGCAGAAAGAAAGTGGGAAAAGATCCGAACAGTATCTACAATACGCGTTTCTATCATGATTGCTATTGATACCCCTGGAGCATAATAAGATTGTCTGAAACGCTTCTTTAAGAGTCAGACGTGAATCCATTGGGTTTTCATCTGGGCAATATAACGCATAAGAATCTGGTTATTTCAGGTTCTTGGGAAAGCGACATTTATCCATTTCCTAAAAGATCCAATATTTCAAGTCGAAATATTCCTCTTGCCTGAGGCGAGGAATTGCCATCGGGTTGCAGGATCACCACCAAGCTACAAATTAGAAAGGTAGCTTTTAGCATGTTGGTGTTAGGTCCTTATTCTTTATTGTAATCTAGTGCATTTGTAGGGGGAAAAGTACATTTCATAAGCTGGTTAAAATTTACCACGAATAAATAGGATATGTGTTGAAAGAGCTGAAAGGCCAGTTTAGCGACAGATGGTCATGGAGAAAATCTTATCTCTTGTGATGGCTAAGAATCAACATTGACTTGAAAGACGCAGCAAATGTATATATATTTTTTGAAAAAGCACGTGAATAATATAGTCATTACTGGTGTAGTGTAATTCAAGAATGGGCCACAAGAGTATCTGCAGACACTTCCTTTGATGTCTACAAACTTGTCCCTGCTGATTTAAAAAAATAAAATGCTGATGAAATCATGCCACAAAGCAAAAACATATCCCCGTTGCCTTTATTTTCATGAATATTTCTGGAATCGATAACAGCACATAACCACCATTTTAAAATCATTTTTAACCCTCTTACTTAGAAAAAGACAATCTGTGGTAGAGTGTATCCTGAGAGAAAATACCTAGGAGCAAGGCCGCACTAGGTACGTTGTGTTTAGCTCTTTGAGAATATCTGCAATGTATTTGCAGTGTTCCAGATATGTCTACTACCCCTCAAAATTGCCTCTATTATGTCTTTGTTGCATTATAATGTAGCTTTATCCCCCAGGTTTTCTTTTGTTGGCCAGCCTGACTTTTAACATGTATTAGTTTTGTTAGCTGTGCTGCTGTGTATTTGCTCTGGTTTATAATTGCTGCCTTGTTTTTGTTTAATTTAGCCACCTCAAAAGCTGTTAAGGTAAAAAATATCAACTTTGTATATTTTCTCAAGTATTTATTTGAGAGTAAATCCTATATTGATAAATAGGTGTATCTGATTCAAATAGAAATTTAGAAAAAACAAGTTCTTAAGAATGAGGAACAGTTCCAAACAATAAAGTGTACATACACAACATGCACTCAGATAAACACACACACCCTTACTTATTTCCTGTGTCTTCCTCGTCGCCCCCAGATCTCACATTTAGATCTTATGCTTTCTTATTGGAGCCATTAAAATGATATAATTGAGTGATCAAAACATCAGAAGAATAATTTGGGGTGCCAACTTGAGGTGGGGCTGTGCAAAAATAAATAATAAATAAAAATGAGATCCAGACAGTTGTAAGGAAAGAAGAAATATGCTAAATATTTATTCCTAAAAGCAAAACAGTTTGCTTTTAGGGATAGGCTGCAAGGAAATGGGGTACAGCAGCAGATTTTTATAGGGGGAGCTTGTCCAGGATTGTGTACATGTTGATTCTAAGGTGATACTTGAAGGGTGTGTGTGTGTGTCTGTGTGTCTGTGTGTGTATGTAGGTATGTTTATTTTTGTGAACAGGCAGTTCCTCTGGGAGACCTAATTTAATTAGCTGTGTTTGCAGACCTTATCCTCTGGTATATGGATAAGGTCTGGGTAATTTATTTGGGAGTTTGAGGAAGTTTGCTAATTTTAGTTGATTGACTTAGTTTCAGCTTGATTGTCAATTATCTAGTAGAAACACTGATTCTCAGAATCATTGTGGATTCTGTTAATATTTTAAGGGAAGATGGAAACAGTATGAAGAATAAAATATATTTGAATATAAAACGCACTCAGCGAACTGGTTGTTCAGCTGGTAGGATCTCACCCCTGTGTCTGGGTGGGTGGGCAGAGCCTCCTGTCGCTGCCACTACCGGTTCACCCGAACCAGGGCGAACCAGTAGAAAATCCACCACTGAAACAACCTATGAACTGAACCTCCTTAAAGAAGAATTAAAAGAGAAGATTATGGCATATGCAAAATTACAAGTAGACAAAGGCTACCAGCATTGAAAGTAATGCCCCAAAAGACCTGACACCTGTAATGAAGGATGTGAATAATGTGCTTTCAATGATTAAAATAAGATCTATCCAACATACCCATCAGCTTGTCTAGAGTACAGCAGAGGTGATTATAAAAGAAATGGGTATTGAAATTAGAAAACTAAAAGCAAAATCATATTAATTCCCAAAGTGGAAGATCAGACATGAGGTCAAGATACATGAAGATCAGATGCAAGTAATTTAAAAAGCATGAAGGAGCAAAAATTGGGAATATTGGCTTAGCACCAGAAAAAATGAAGAATTTTTTTTAAAATCATAAAGCAATAAATAATAGCATTAGCTGGGGAAATTGAGTGCTATGAGGCACAAATCATCCAATTTAAACAATATCATCTATTTTAATCAAACCAGAGGTGATTCTACCAAATTATAAATAGCAATACCCTGTTTTTCCCAAAGTAAGACATCCCCTGATAAGCCCAATCGGGCTTTTGAGTACATGGCAATAAGGCCAAGCGCTTATTTCAGGGTTCAAAAAAATATAAGACAGGGTCTTATTTTCGGGAAAACACGGTAGAAATTCTGAAAATGGAAAACCAAAGGGAAAAGAATGCCAAATAATCAAAATCATCAGGAGCCATCAAGGTGAAGCCTATAAGTATCTGGACATTTTTACAGTTAGATAACATCAAACATGGACAAGTTAAAAATGTGTTTCGTAAACAATACATTTAGACTGAGAAAATTGCTAGAGACAAAATTAAATAGTGGAAAGACTATCAAAGCCCTCAATATTTTGGTCATACATATGATATGATGCAGTGCTGGAATTATTAACTGGACACAAGCTAATCTGGGAAGTTTGGACTGAAAAAACAAGAAAATTGATGACTATTCATTATTTCATCCCCAGAGTGATATTCAGAGGTGAAATGCTCCCGGTTCGGATTGGATCAGCTGATCCAGTAGCGATGGTGGTGGGAGGTTCAGAGAACCGGTAGCAAAAACCCCTGTCCCCCCAATTGCCCGGTCACCCACTTGTTCACTTCCCCTTCTTTCCAGTTCATGTTTTTCCCGCCTGAATGGTAGGAATATGCTGCAAAAAATGCTTTTAGAAGGTTAAAAAAAAGACTCCGACGATCACAGCTGAGCCGCACGATTGTCAGAGCCTTTTTTTAACTTTTAAAAGCATTTTTTAACAACCTATTCAGTCGAATAGGTTGTAAAAAAATGCTTTTAAAAGTAAAAGAAAAGATCGCGTGCCACAGCTGATCGCATCCGCCTGTGTGCTGTTCTACTTACCCCATGCCTCCTTTTGGCGTGCACTACGCGTGCACACCTCGCATTTGGTGTGTGGTGGGCGCTCTGCATGCATGCAGCACGCATTTGGCACACAGCGCTCATGCACAGCCAGCAAACCAGTAGTAAACCAGCTCAGATTTCACCACTGTTGATACTGATATTGATGTTGATATTGATAGATTACACCTACATTGCAGAAATGGAGACAGAGGCTTACTTCATGTGAAAAAAATTGTTGAAAAAGAAAAACATGGACTAGCTAATTATGCAGAGTCAAGAAGGAGCATTAATGCAAGTTAAAATGTACCAATAATAAATGAAAGCATAAGAAAACAAAACATTAATATCGAAATAATGTAATAAAAACAAGGAAATGCTGGCAAAGAAACACATTACATGGTCAATTTCTATAAAAGATCAAGGGGAAAGTAATAAAACTTGGCAATGGTTTATAACTGGAACATTAAAAAAGAAACTGAAGGCTTTATTTTGGTTCCTCAAGAACAAGTTATTCTAACTAATGCATCAAGGCCAGAATTCAAAAATGAAATGATTCAAAATTCAGATTGTGCAAAAAAGCCAGAGAAACAGTAGGTCATTATTCCGTTTGTGCAAGAAGGTTGTACAAACTGACTATAAACAACAACATAACTGTAACTGGATAGTACAAATTATCATGTGGGAATAATGAAAAGTTGGCGGGAACATAGAGTTGAAAAAGTAGTAAAAAATGAGCAGGTTAAAATAGTGTGGGATTTCTGAATACAAACTGATAAAAGTCTTGAAATATAACACATCAGATTTTAACTGTGGTTCAAAAGAAAGTGATAATTGATGTTGCAATACCAGGGGAATTGTAGAATAGAAGAATTGGAAAAGATCACGAAGTATCGAAATATGAAAAGTGAAATTGAAAGATTAGCGCATAAACTGTCCCTGGTGGTCCCAGTGGTTATTGGCATACCATGCTAAAAAATCTTGGACAGCACTTAGAAAATCTGTGCATTGATAAAATTTTCATCTGTCAATTACAAAAGGCCATGTTGCTTGGATGTGCAAATATACTACAGTGACACGTTACAACATGTCAGGTTTTTGGGAAGAACTGAATGCATATGAAGGCCAACACCAAGTAAAGAACTAGCAGCATTGTGAATTCACAATGTTGTATGTAACAATAATTTATTAACTTGTGTGCCGTCTGACTCTCAATCACTCTAGGCAGCTTATGACAATCATAAGCACTAAAAATAAAGATAGCAAGATGTAACTGAGTGATCAAGGAATTGAACTTGAATACAGTTGATATCCAGTGAGTGACTTTGGGCTAACCTTTCAACCAAACTAATCAGACAGTTTTGCTATAGGATTGAAGAGAGTCCCTTTACAGCTTCCCATCAATACCGTAAATGCAACAATAACAACAGCAGAAGAATGAACTGGAATCCAGAGAAGCTCAAGTATTTATTTATGTGTTAGATTTATTTTGTACTTTTCCTTTTTCCCACAACAGCAACTCTCTGAAAGCGGTTGAACCTGAGAGAGAGAGAGTGACTATCCCGTTCACACAGTCAGCTTCTGTGGCTGAAAGTGGACTTCAACTTAGGGCTCTGTGGTGTAATGGCCAGTGGCAGCTGTACTTCAGTGCCTGCAAAGCCACAGAGGCCCATGTTCAGTTATAAATGTTTCTATTGCTTAAAGCGGTGACCTTTTCTGTGGTTTTCTGTGTTGTTGGAAAATGCCTGCAATGATAAGTTTCCTGCAGTAGGAGTGGTTGTTTCATGATCAGATGACAAAGCCCTTGTTCCTCCTTCTCCTAATGAATGACACAGAACATTTTAGAAGAGAAACTCTCAATTTAAAGCATTGGCATTTTTGAATCTATGGAATAATTGACTGGCATGATGTCATCTCTACAATGACAGTTCATCTAACAGCAATTGAAGTGCTACTGTATGGATGCTTCTCATTGCAAGCATTACTATGTTGCAGGAAGTCTGTTCCAACACTGTCCTCAAAGATCTGCTCCCATGGTTATGCACATGTTAGACTATATGAAGTGTGGGTGGGGGGGAAGGGAGGAAGGAAAGATTTAAGAAACATTATTGCTTCTGCGCAAAACCTCCTATTAGTGACAGCCACTTTTGCTTGAACGTCTTGGCTCCTGCTCAACAGTTTGAGGCCTCTTAATGTGTCTATTCTTTCCTGAAACCACTAGCACTGTCTTCTGTGACCACATCCTGTGACAGTAGATTACACAGATTATATTGAGTAAGAAAACGGTTTTCTTTCCAATGTATTACACACCATCTCCTGCTCCTAAAAACAGACCACGTACATTTTTCTTCTGAATGTTTTGAAAGCATTCCTAGCATTCGGATGTAACACACCACATTGATTAGTCTCTTTAATTCCCAGAGTTGTTCAGCAACATCTGGAGAGCCGTAAGATGCCCATTCTACTTGTTAGGACAGAATCTGTCACTCATTCAAGCTGGAAAGTTTCTAGAATTAACAACCAGAAAACCTCTGTCCTTGATTAACCCTTTTTTTTGTGGAAGGAAAGAAAGTGAAACTAGATTTTTTTTTTTGTGGCCTGTCATGGTTATTTCAGAGAAAAATAATAAACATTCCTGAATATCCCATCTCAACTACTATGTTCATATTATGTGCACTTCTACTTTTACTTTACTTTACATACTTTCCCTTCCTCCTCCTATGCTTAATCTTACAAGATGACTGTTATGTTATCTAACATGCATGTTCTGTAGAGATGCTCACCAAGAAACATTTTTTGAAACCATTCAATTTAACTAGCATTATAGCTATTCATTATGCTGCAGTTTTTCCCCCCAAATACTGCATTTCTAAAAGGCGATAAGTTTTCAGTGTAAATGGATAATTGTGGGAATATTTTTGTTCCCACGCTGCAAAATCGGGAACAGCTTGTTTGTTTTGAGAGTCATCCACTGTTGAATGACGTGAGGTATATGTGTATCTACAAACCAACAGTTAGATTTGTTTTTATATAAAAGCTTACATGTTGTATATAGCTTTTAGGTTCCTTGCTAGTTCTTGGTGTCACCACAACACTCCACATATACAATTACCTGCTTAGATAAGAGGAGATCAGTATTTAAGCCATTCTTCTTCAACCTGGTACTTCTGCAAGCTGGTGCTAGTGTGGAGGGAGGAGAGATCATTATAATTCCCAAATAATTCCAGTGGCAGTGAACAAGGTGCAGAGCAGCACAAATGGTCGTGAATGTATTATAGTACTCATTTTATATTGGTCTATTTTCCATTTAATATCTTTGTTTGAACTTTAGTAGTTTTTCACAAATCATGTTACCCAAAGCCTTCCTCTACATTCCAGTGACATGCGTTATTTCAGGGGTGTCAAACTGGATTTCTTCAAGGGCTGGATTGGCATTGTAGTTGTCCTCCTTGGGCCGGTCGGGGGTGGGGGGAGATGGGACGGATGGCAGACGGGACAGATGCCTCCTGCAACACTCTGCTGGCCAAAATACGGTGGGGGGGGCACATGCAGCCCCCCTGTGCCCCATTTTTGCTGGCAGAGGCACCACGGGAAGGTCCTTTGCTATTTCCAGGCTGGCCCTATGGGCCAGATCTAAACACCCCATGGACCGCATCTGGCCCGCGGGCCTTGAGTTTGACACCCCTGTGTTATTTCTTTGTACATGGCTAGGTAATAACTGCCATGAAAAGGTATGAGCTAGCATTTTCTTTAATATTTCTTCTAGATATTTTTGACCATCTGCCTAATTATTCATGTGGGCTTATTTCTTGAGTTACGGGTAACCCTTAACTCAGGGGTCTCCAACCCCTAGTCCGCAACCAGCTTTGCAAACAAGCAAAGCTCCATTCAGCAGGTGGGTTTCAGCAGGTTCTGACCAGTTCTGGAGAACTGGTAGTGAAAATTTTGAGTAGTTCGGAGAACCAGTAGTAAAAATTCTGACTGGCCCCGCCCCCATCTATTCCCCATCTATTCCCGCCCCCGCCCCCATCTATTCCCCATCTAGTCCCAGCTGATTGGGAGGAAATGGGGATTTTGCAGTAACTTTCCCCTGGAGTGGGGTGGGAATGGAGATTTTACAGTATTCTTCACCTGCCGCGCCCATCAAGCCATGGCATGCCCAACAAGCCACACCCACAGAACCGGTACTAAAATTTTTTTGAAACCCACCTCTGCCCCATTCATGGGATGTAGGCAGCATATTAAAACATGCCTCTTCCAGTCTGCAGAAAAACCTCTCTCCATGGAACCAGTCTGTGGTACCAAAAAGTTGGGGGCCGCTGGCTTAACTTATAACCATTTCTTTAGTGACTCAGTCTGAAATTACAAAAAAACGACTGACTTATGACTGGTCCTCAGACTTATGACAATTGCAGCATTGCCACGGTCCCATAATCATAATTTGGGCACCGAGTGGGGTGATTGCATCTTCCTGGGGTTTGGCAAATTTTCATCCAAACCAAACAGTAAGCTGCAAAATGTGATTTGGAATCAGATAAACCCAATCTTCCTCTTTCCTTTGCATCTCATGACACCAATATTTAACTCCTGTTATTTTCCATGCCACACAAATTTAGATTGATCCTTTGGTTACTACAGTATTTAAATGGTGCATCAGCCTGAAACAAAAATAACATTTTAGGCAAGACATTCATTTTTATCATGCAAATTCTCCCCAGCAAGGACAAACTCTCTTCTTAACCCCTCTTTTTAAACTTCATTTCATATTGTTAACATAGTTATTTTGAAACAACTTACAGTTCATATTTGTCATAGTGATCCCCTGATATTTCATTTTCTTCTCAATTTTAAAATCCATTAAATCCATAAGTTCTGTTTGATCTTCTATTATCACATTTTTGCTAACATCTTCATCTTCTGTTTATTAATCTTGAAATTTGATAATGTATCAACTTCTTTAAATTTGCTGATTAATATTTCAATTCTCTTTAAAGGATCTTCCAGACCAACACCAAGTCATCTGTGAAAGCCATTATGTTTCTTTTTTAAACTTTACTCCCACAATCCTCTTACCTTGTCTTCTATCTCTATTTAGTATTTTAAGAACAGCAGCAACAACAACAAAAGCCGTGGGCATTCTTGTGTACTTCCTTTTTTTATCACAAAGGATTTTGTCAGGTTTTCATTAACAATTATTTGTGCTTTTTGGAAAGTATAGATTGACTTTACTCATGTTATAAAGTTTTCCAAAATTCATATCTTCCAAAACTTTAAAGAAGAAAGCTCAGTTCAAATTGTCAAGGCCTTTTCTGCATGTAAAAAATCTATGTTACCCCAAATATTCCAAAATATCCAACAGATTTCTGATGTTATCCTTTAACTTTTAGATTAAAAACCCACTTTGATCCTCATGAATAAATTCTTGCAAAATTATTTTCAATCTATCAACTAGAATCATTCATAGTTAATAACAAATCTTGTCCCTCTTTAGGTATTACTGCTAAATGGTCTCTTTCCAACTCTCTGGCATCTTTATTATATTTTAAGAAGTTGTAAAAGCTCATCCCCAAAACATTTATAATAAAAACTTGATAATTCATTTGGTCCAGGTAGGTTCTCATGCCTACCTAATCTTTTTTATAGCTTCACAATCTTCCCTTATTGATATAGGTCCATTCATAATCTGTCTCATTTCCTCTATAATCCTTGGTAAAATTTGTTCCTTTAAATATTTTCCCTAGAGAGATGTCATTTCCTTTATTCAGGTTGGAATAATATTGATGAAACGCTTAGTGTAAGGCTGCATTGCCCATTAATACAGTATCTGCCTCTTGTAACTTCATTTTTTTTCTTTTTGTTTTCTTTTCATAATTTGCATGTCACTCCCCTGGTTTATTTGCAAACTCATTTTTGTTTTGTTTTGCATAATTCATTTTGTTGAAAGGACTTCATTGTAGTCAACAATTCCAAGAAGGCTCCACACTCATTTGCACTACTCATGAGTAGTGGTTTATCTGACAACACAGATAAACCTCCAGGTGGCCTCAATAACTCTCTAAAAGAATGCAAATGACCAGCTCTCTGCAAGGAGTATAAATCCTACCATTCCCCACCATCCAGGCAGAGCTGAAGAAGTTTCTTGGATGAGAAGCAAAATGTCTTCAAAGGAAAACCAGGAAGTCCAGTTGCCTCTTGAAAAAAGCATCGTTAGGACAACCATGATCTGGATGACTGAGAATCTCCATAGACAACATTTCATTTAGTTTCCATCTAAAAGAACTAAAAAATTTCTTTTATAAACAAAATTTACAGGATTATGATCTGAAAAAGTCTTTGGTAATATCTCTCCTTTAGAAAACTTAGTAGCTAATTTTCTTGAAATCTGAATCACGTCTATTCTTGAAAAGGATCTGTGTCTTTCAGAAAAGTAGGTGTATTCTCTTAAATTGCCATTTTTCTATCTCCATACGTCAACAGCCTTATATTGTCCATCAAATCAAAGAAAACGTTTGGTAATTTCCCTTGAGTGATTTTATTTATTTACATCCCCTCTTCATTATTTTTTATATATAAGGTGGCAAATGTGCATAATACCCATTCTACCTCCTGTTTTCACCACAACAACCCTGTGTGGGAGGTTGGACTGAGATACAATAACTAGCCTAAAGTCACCCAACTGGCTCTCATACTTACAGTAAGGTGGGACTCACTATCTCCCGGTTTCTAGCCTGGTGACTTAACCACTAGATCAAACAGGCTAGATTTTTTTCAGAACTTCTCTCTAGTTGTAGTGAGATCATTGCATTCCAATGTCCCATTAAACACTACATTTCATGCTAAAACTTTTCTAACTCCAGGGAAAGCTGTAGCTGGGGTTGTGGTGGGACACTGTGTCTTACTGTTTCGTTTTGAGTTTGAATGAAACCACAATGGATAATCTTAAAGAATCGCAATGTAAGCTATAGTTGCATTTTATGCAAATTAGTGATTCCACAGACAGCCGTATGCTGAGCTTCTGTTTTACCAACCAGTTCCAAAATTTTTAGATACCTTTTCCAGTTGTCTTCTTTCTTATTTGCCTTTGACATATTTGCTTGACCTGCTGAGATATCAAGCAGCTGTGGAAGATATATAACCTTTTGAAAGGGATAAAAACATTACTCAGAAGTGCAGTATCTTGCCTCTGGAGTAGAATTTCTTTGATGGTCAGTATTTGATTATCGTTTCATTTTAAGACAATGTTTAAAATAATATGTGGGGGGGATTTTTGCCTGTTTGATTAGAAACATTCAAACGAACACAATCTGATATGGGTACGCTTGTGTATATCCAATTCTGTTTGTCTTAAGCAAACGCCTTGTTACTCACCAGGTAATTTCTCATTACATTACTTACTACGGCACTGGAGAAATTTGCTATTTAACAACTGCAGAGGCACTCTTATACGTTCACAACTTTGCTTAACTTACTTGTACTAGTCTAACATAGGTAGTCCTCAACTTGCAACCATTTGTTTAATGACTGTTTTAAGTTAAAACAGCACCAAAAACATTTAGACTGTCACAGGGTCCCCATGGCTACATAATCAAAATTCAGGTGCTTGGCAATTGGTATGTATTTATGACAGCGGTAGCATCTTGGGGGTCATGTAGTTGCCTTGTGTGACCTTCCCAGCTGGCTTTTGTCAAGCAAAGTCAATGGGGGGCGAGGGGGGAAGCTGGATTTGCTTAACAGCTGTGTCATTCCCTTAATAACTGCAGTGATTTACTTAACAACCGTGGCAAAAAAAAAAGGTCATGGAATTAAGCTCAACTCATTTAATGACCAATTTACTTAGTCAAAATTCTGGTGCCAATTGTGATCATAAGTCGAGGACGACCTGTCATAAGAGTTCTTTAGGCAAACCAAGTTATTTTTTAAAAAGCCAAATTCAGTCTTTTATTTCATTTAACACCGATTTCAATTTGAGTTAAGAGGGTTGGCTTTTTAATGTAATTTGTGTAGAATCCAGCCCAAGACCCTCATCTTTCTTTCTCTTTGTGTATTATCTTAAAGTATTTTAAGGAACAAAAGTAACTCAAGGTTGAATCATGATCGGAATATTGGACTACTGAATCCAATGCTAACCACTGCCACAGCATGAAATATTACATCTAGAACAACACAGAGATCTAAAAAACCCACAGAACAAATGAGCAAATGATTAAATGCCAAAGACAAAAATCTCTCACTGAGCAGTTAAGGTAGTATTGCAATGTAAGACGCTAGTCCAAAAGCTTTTTCATAGATTAATATATTTTTTAGCTCCAAACATCTGGAGGGAATGAACAAATTCTATGAAATTCCAGATGTGCAGTATTTTAGAGTCACAGTTTAGAGATTAGCTGCCTCCATTCTTTTTCTTGTGGCCACTCATGGACAGTTGGGGAAGCACATGTGGGAACTCACAGGCAGTCAAATAATTCACTGAGAAAATACACAGTTTAAAAGATTGCAGATTAGCGGGAGGAAGAAACCCTATATTGTTCTGATACTTTTTTTCCTGCAAAATGGAATATAAGGAAGATAAACTCTTGTACGCTGCAACCACAATCCATCTGCTGTTAACATGTTTACATTTCGGTTGGAGGGGTTGTCTCCATCCCTTTTTCTAGGTCTTTGGGTGGAAAGGAGAAATTGCTATTTAAAGATACTACTGATCCGTGTTTCTTCCTTTCTTCCTGTTGAATTGCTTTCCTGAATAAACTACTTGAGTAAATTTGGTGCAATCAAATACTGATTAGAATACTTAGCTTACGAAGCTGTCTTTACCATCCACCCACAGGTCTGTAATTTAAAATATATTTTCCTCAATTATTAGAATGCAAATAATGTCTTGGTTTTCAGTACAATAGTTAAAACAGAGTACTTTGAAACCTATATTTGGTCATAAAAACCAGCCTTTTATATTACCAATGACTTACCTGGCTACCCTACAATTAGACATGTAGAAATGAATATTGCAGGTAGCAGTTTTGGTTTTTTCTAAGGAGGAGGATAATCATTAAAGTGGATTTACTTCAAAACGGGAGGGTATGTGTTTGGAACCTTAAGAAAATTTTAAATATGGTGATCAGGTTCCACTGTTGACTGATTTACTGTATTCATTCATTCAGGTCATTCATAGTGTAGCTTTTAAAAATTTAATAAAACAAGAGAAAAACCACAGAAATCCAATGTGTCGATATTGTCAGAAAACAGAAAACAGCCTCCTTGTAGTAAATAAGTGAAACACTTATATTTCAAAATTGCATTTTTTGTCTACAGTAGCATTATTTGTCTCTTGGATCTAATTTTATTTTTTGCTAAAACACTGTTTAAAAGTTTCTCTGCTTCATATCTGAGGAACTGCAAGGTATCCTAGGGTTTCCATGCAACAAGCGTTCAGTATTTCTTCAGTTCTCAGATTTTGTTGGATAAAGTTTTTGATCAAAATATTAAAAGTTAAAGTGGTCTGCTATAACATTTTCCATTTGACTTAATGGAAACCTTTGCATATCAATGTAACCATAAAAGCTGGATAATGAAATCATGCCCAGTCATGGCCATGGATACTTTCCAACTTCAAGCAGCAAATAGCCCATCTGTGGTTTATTTGTTTTCTTGTTTAGCAAATGCAGGGCGAAGGAGAAACTAACCACAAACTGTACTCTTGGCTTGCATTAAGTGTGTTTATGGCTTCATTCTCTGATTAGCTCCAACTAGAAGCATACTTCTATAAACAAACCACAGAGGGTGGTTTGCTAGCCATGCTATTTGGGTGAAGAAACCAAGGGGAATAATGTAATGCTTTTCCACTAATCACATTGTATGTTTAAGCCTAAATCATGGTTATTTTAACCATGTTGGTTGATATAGCCGTAGTAGCCTGATTTGTAAACATTGCTAAGCCATAAACGATGGCTTAAAAGCCTAAATGCTGAGTATACATATGAAGCTGAGTCCCTTGGGAGATAGGGCGGTATATAAATACGATTAAATAAATAAAGCTAAACCAAAACAAAAGAAATCACATTCCAGATTAAGGATGATCTGTGACCTTCATGTAGATATGAGTATCTGTGAACGGACAACTTGTACAATGTGAAGCCAAAACACAGTAAAAACAGCCTCCCTTTTATATGCATTTCTATTCTTCAGAGTTCTGAGATCTGAGATGGGACAGCTTACTTGGTGGCTCTAATACGATTTCTACTCAGTTCAGAATGTATTTGCATAGCTAGCAGGATGAGAGAACCTGAGATGCAAAGCAATTATTTTATTCTTTGCCAGTTTATTTATAATCATCAGCAATCCAACTATCTGTCAATGTAACAGGTAATATTTTGGGAAACATTTGGCATCTCGGGCTCATGTTTCTTAGTTGTTGTATATGCAATAACTGCAATTGCTTTTACTGGATTGACTGGATTCAAAATGGAGTAGAAGAAGATCTTGAAGCTTTGGTGTGGCCTGCCCTTATACATGGTTCCTGATGGATCGCTTCTGAGAGAGTGAAACATTTCATCATCCTGTGCTGTACGAGGCTATGGTGGAGACTGCAGTTTGTTTGTGGGTTTTCAAAGGCCAACACCCTTTGTTTTTTAGAGGGCACGATTTCCTCCCTTGCTTTCACTGACAGTAGCAATAAAAGGATTCCTGAACCCAAGTAGTGATGTCACTGGCAGTAGCCTTTCCTTTAGAAATTCCTCACACACAATGTAGAACTTTTGAGCTTTCTCTTATCCTTGAAAGAGGTAAGAATCCATAGTTGGTTTGAATAAGTTCTGCAAAATTGATGTCACTACAAAGGCCTTTAAATTTCAGTGTAACTATTAGTTTTATGGAGAGGTTTCATTATCACAGTTAATATATCTTATCTTTAATTTCTTAGAATATTGTAGAGTAAAGTAACTAGCCATTAAATTGTTATTCTCCATGAATTGCTAAGCTGAAATTGCTGGAGAATATCTTCTATTGCTCAACATTTTTTACTTTGTTTTGACATAATACTCTGAAGTGGTTGTGACTCTGGTAATCCTTTACTCCAGTCTAGCTGACATTTGAACACCATTATTTGACTGGAGAGACTTAAAACTTCATCCCACTCAAATCCATCTATTGTGCTCACTAATTAAAAGCTCCATGTGGTTCATCTTTGGCAGATTGTGTTTAGGAGTCTTCTAAGAGATATGAGTAACAAATGAACAAATATGATTCTAGCAAAACCACTTCTATTTTCCTCTTATTATTGTAATCCACATGGCTATTAAATATTTCTCTCTCTCTAGATGATAGATAAATGAGAGAGGTGGGGAGGGAGGGAGAGAGGATATGATATGATATGATTGATATGATATGATATATGACATATGTGAAAGACATTCTTTTAATTCACTAAGAGACCAGATTTTTATTGTTACAGATCTGTGGAGGAATGTTGACCATGTTAAACAGCTGAAATATAATATGCCAATGTATCATTCCAGCATAATGAATCATGATCACGTAGATAGTCAGATTTATGAGTTCGCAGGCGTGTGTGTATGTGTCTCTTTCATATGCAAAATGACAAACTGCACAATGAAATTCCATCACTGGGCATTAAAGAATGGGCAATGTGTGAAATCTCTCCCCCCCCCCCCAAGAAAACAATAGAAAGATAACACGCTGCAGAGCCATTCAGATATTCAAACACTACCATAGACTGTTAGAAGAGGGCACTGGAAGGGACGTCAGCCTAGAATCTCCTGGAACATTCAACAAAGCATAAGAATGGAACATAAGAACAGTAGGAGTTGCAAAGCGCAACAAGGCCTATTTTAAAAAGCAAAGGAGGGTAATGGCATCTAGAATATACAGTTGATTACATATGGTATTTAACAGGAAAAAAGCATTGCAAAAGTTTTCAAAATAATAATTAAAAACTTCCTTCCTTCCTTCCTTCCTTCCTTCCTTCCTCCCTCCCTCCCTCCCTCCCTCCCTCCCTCCCTTCCGCACATGCAGTGGTCATGGGAAGAAGAAAGGCAGACCTAGGAAAAAGATAATAGAAAATTCAGGACTAACAACTGCCAGAAGTCCAAGGTAAATTTTCCTAAGGAAAATTAATGTTGCCATTCATCTATTCTTCCACTCCTGACATCACAAACCTATCTCTGATGGGTCTGTACGTGGCATCTGATTGAAAGAGGTAGGACCACAGAGATACTCAACTTGTTTCCCCACATGCAGTCGTTTAAAAGACAATAAGAAGCAATTTCTGCCAAGCTTTATCAGAACAGGCAAGCAAACTGCACATGTCTGGCTCCAAGCCCCCTTAATTCTTCAGCACCCTATTTTGGGTGGTTCCCAAACAATTATTTTCAGCAATCTTCCACTTGTCTATAAGCTAATACTGGCAAACCAACAATGCCACTTCCATAGCCAATCGCTGTCTAAGTCTGCTTTAGCCCTTTTAGCCATCACCTCCATTTCTAATCTTTTGCTGTTCAAGCTTTTCTTTCCCAGAGTCCTTTCTGATGGTGTTTCACTCCACCTCTAATGCCAGTGTGGCATCCGACATTGGTCCAGTCCATCTGCAGCTCCTCTTTCTCCTATGACAGCTTTCCTATGAGAAGCTAAACTAAACATACTCTCAGCCCTTTATCGGCAAAGTGAGTACAGCCTGTTTTATTTGGGTGTCTGCTGCAAAGATGCATGAATATGTGAAGAACCAGCGGGATGCTTTGGCAGAGAGCTGGCTCATCACAATTTTGTTTTACAGGTTTTTTTTTTTTTATCTGTGTGGAGGGGGAAAAAAGCAACGGAGGGTGGAATTTGTCACATCTCTCTCACACATATCTTTCCCCCAGAATTAATAGATTTGGACTTGATAAATTTTGCATATTAAAATGAACCCATTCCTCTTGTGCTAATTCTATATTGTTGAGATCTTTTATGTGGCTGTCATTGGGGGAATCATTTGGAGAACAGAGAAGTAGAATCTAAATAAGATACAGGCATAAATGTCATGTGATCCAGTTGTTTTTGATGCTGTATGCTTATGTGAGAGAGAAAGCTGGCTTAGCATTCAATTCTCCACCTGCAGTCTAAAGTAGCAGAGTCCAACAAAGACTTAAAACATTTCTGTATGCACAAATTCTCTCTCAAAATGGTTTCCCCCCTCTTTTACCTCAATCCAACTACTTAGCCGTATAGGCAAGCGTGCATATTCTCCTACACTCTCACAGTGAATGGATGTTTGTAGATCTTTTCTCAATTAATGTAAATTGACTCTTTGGCTAAATAAAGAAGGGTAGGTGTAATTAAAACCATCTCTCCTATTTCCACATTCTTCCCATAGCCGAAATGCTTTGAGATACTTTGTGGCTTTCCTGTACACAAAAGCCAGGACAATAATCTGGCTGATCAAAGTATTGAACCCAGATGAGATTTGATTTAAAATGTTTCCTAAGCGATGGGCAATTCCAGAGAGCTCACTATTTTAACTTCCCTTCTCCACTGAGTCAACTGGGATTATTTTTAGGCAACATATGTAAAAAAAGCATCTTCCTTCTTGCAGATCAACTATTTTACAACTCCTACAAAAGTGAAGAGAATTGTCTCTTAGGAATTGGAAGAAATGATCACAGAAGACATGAGGAGTAGCTGCAAGCTGTTACTGTTTTCATCAGAATGAAAAGCACTGTTGTGCCACAAATTGTGTTCCTTTGGGGCATGCATGTGATGCATAAGGAAAAAGGCTTGGGTTTGTGCAGCAGTGCTACTGATGCCACTCTGTTTTTCAAGTGTCCTCACAAAAGAGGTGTATGAATAAATAATGGAATAACAGAATAATGGAAGGGACCTTGAATATCTTCTAATCCAACCCCCTTCTCAATCATGAAATCCTATACCATTTCAGACAAGTGGTTGTCCAATCTTTTCTTAAAAACCTCCAATGATGGAGCATCCACAACTTCTGAAGGCAAGCCATTCCACTGATTAACTGTTCTAATTATCAGGATAGTTCTCCTTATTTCTAGGTTGGTTCTCTCCTTGATTTGTTTCCATCCATTGCTACTTGTTCTGCCTTCAGGTGCTTTGGAGAATAGGTTGACCCCCCCCCTTCTTTGTGGCAGCCCCTTAGATATTGGAACACTGCTATCATGTCACACCTAGTCCTTCTTTTCACTAGGGTGTACATATCCAATTCCTGCAACTGTCCTTCATATGTTTTAACCTCTGGTCCCCTCATCATCTTTGTTGCTCTTCTCTGCACTCTTCCTTAGAATCTCAACATCTTTTTTTATCATTCATTCATTCATTCATTCATTCATAGGCATTCATTCTTGAGGTCCACTCAGTGTCTCAGACAGGAGACCACAACACTTCTTGATCCAAATCTTTTGTCTTCTGCTATTCTTAGAGAGAACAGACGGTATGTTTGCTCAAAAATGGTAGGAATAAATTAGTCATTTTTTTACAAGCATTGTTTAAAGTAATTTTGGATGCTTCTTTGGCTTTTTTTTTAAAAAAAAGTCCATAGACTATTAAGAACATAAAAATAGCCTTGCCGGATCAGACCAAGATCCATTTTAATCCAGTATATTGTTTCTATTTATTTATTTATTTATTTATTTTGTCACAACAATATATGTAGATATCATACAAAAAGATTATATAGTATATAAACACATATATGAGTAAATATAAGGAGGTATAAGCATATATATGTATAGGAAGAAGAAAAGAAAAACAATAGGACAGGAACGGTAAGCATGTTTGTGCGCTTATGCACGCCCCTTATGGTCCTCTTAGGAATGGGGTGAGGTCAATAGTAGAAAGTTTTTGGTTAAAGCTTTTAGGATTATGAGAAGAGACCACAGAGTCAGGTAAAGTATTCCAAGCACTGATGATTCTGTTACAGAAGTCATATTTTCTGCAATCTAGATTAAAGCGGTTGACATTAAGTTTAAATCTATTGGTTGCTCTAGTATTATTGCAATTAAAGCTGAAGTAGTCTTTAACAGGAAGGACATTACAATAGATGATTCTGTGAGTTAAACTTAGGTCTTGTCGAAGGCGACGGAGTTCCAAGTTTTCTAAGCCTAGGATTTCAAGTCTGGTGGGATAAGGTATTTTATTGTTTTCAGAGGAATGGAGAACTATTCTTGTAAAATATTTCTGGACATGTTCAATTGTATTGATGTCAGAGATCACAATTAACTCCCCTGTTTCCCCCAAAATAAGACATCCCTTGATAATAAGCCCAATCGGGCTATTGAGCGCATGGCAATAAGGCTAAGCGCTTATTTCAGGGTTCAAAAAAATATAAGATAGGGACTTACTTTTGGGGAAACATGGTACTATATGTCTTTCGGATACTTGTGAGCAGGAAGTGATTCTGCTATTGTTCCCCTGTTAGTCTCAATCCTAAACTGTCATTGCGTCTTCAAGACAGGCAGCCTCTTGCAGTGTACTTCTATGTTTATGTCAACTTCTGTCTTTAATAAATTCCAGGACCATCCCAGCCTTCTTTTCCCAGAACTCCTGAGACATTGTCTGATGCAATGGATTCATAGTATGAGAGGAGAACAGGGAATTTAGAAAGTCTCCCCTTTTAGTCCATTTATGTGTGTAATCTAAGGTCTTCTAATAATGTCTAGGTTTGATGTGTTCTAGTTTGCTTGACTACAGAGCCTAGGTAGTTTTCCCCTTTGAGCCCTTTTCTATACTATTTATCTATCTATCTATCTATCTATCTATCTATCTATCTATCTATCTATCTATCTATCTATCTATCGATCAATCTATCTATCTATCTATCTATCTATAATATATATATATATATATATATACTGGAGCTGGCATAATAAAGGCAGATGTGGACTTGAGAGTATTGTTTATGGTCAACTTTTCTGTCCTCATTTCTCACAGTGCCAGATGCTGATAGTGAGACCATGCTGAAGTGCTTATTCATTGAGAAAAACAGATTATTCTGTGTCATGGAATTTGTGGTTTGGTTGTGACCCAGGCCCAAGTAGGTAGTAGGAAACTCAGTCAGTGAAAAAACAAACTAACTTTATTCGAACAGCTGAGAATTACTTCATTCCCAGCGTAGTTCAACTAAATTAAAGCAAATTCCTCCCAACACAAATTTCTCAATCCTATCGTCAACCTTGGTACAATTAGGCAAACTGCCAGAAGTTAGGCAAATGTTCAGAAGTCACAGATACAAAAATAAATGCAAGATGAAGACGAAGAAGAAGATGAAGCTACCAATGTTGTTTTCTGGTAAAGCTGAAACACAGGTGCTGGTCTTGTTTTAAGCCTTATGGGAGGGTCCAATCATCTCTTGGCCCTACTCCCGAGTTGTCCTCTCTGCTTGAGCTGCTCTTGCCTTCTGGCAGCTCTTCTCATGTTCCTCTGCTTCACTACTATCAGGCTCTGGAGGCTCTGGAATCTACACCTCACTCCCTGATGGCCCTGGCCCTACCTCAGCCTCATCGCTGTCCGACTCCATTGCCAGCTCTGCAGGCTGCTGGCGGGCCACAACAGATTTGCTTGGAGACCTATAGGATAAAGTTCTTAAGAGAATCAAAACACAGGGAATGAAGCCTTTTAAAAGACTTTGGTATCATTGCCCGAACCATAGAGATTTTAAGGATCTTGCATAAAATCTTAAAGACCGCAATATATAAGTGAGATTTCAGTGATGTTAAACTTTTCATTTTGCGGAGCCTAAGGGGAAAATCGTGGGAATCTATGGAATACCCTACCCTATGAGCAGCTCTTTCTTGACTTTTGCTCTATGCAACATAACCGCTATGAAAATGAGAATCGTGTTGCTTTTGTTGATTTATTGTGCAAAACCTTGTTTATTTTGCACATAATCTTTCCCTTTGGATTCTTGAAAACAAATGTTTCCCAAC
Source organism: Ahaetulla prasina (assembly GCF_028640845.1). Lineage (NCBI taxonomy): Eukaryota > Metazoa > Chordata > Lepidosauria > Squamata > Colubridae > Ahaetulla > Ahaetulla prasina. The sequence continues at coordinate 217,225,970 of NC_080539.1, forward strand.
CCTTTTCAAGGTGCATCGGAACACGGTTAGCATTCAACAGAAATGTAATTAGCAAGGTGCAGGCAGTAGCTTATTGCAAGATATATTGAACTGAAGCCGCCATTTCTCCCCCTATGGAGACTTGCATGTTTAAATTGGGTATAAGTGAATGTTGCCAGGAATGTTTCCTTCGAAAGCTTAATCTTGTTTTCTAATGTGGCAGCACATTTTGACCTATTTATCAGTAAGAATGAGCCAGGCTAAAACTAATGAGCAGATTATTTTAAGTCTGTGGAAAGACTGTAAATAGCAGTAAATAAAAATGGCATTTCTGCGACAATTACATTATGGCCAAAAAGAAGTATTGTGCAAGAACAAGTGAACCAATGGACACTTATTAATAACTGAACAATTTGTACACTTCTTATTGTGCTCTGCTATTTCTCAACTATGCTTACACAGAAGATGGAGACATGGCCTTCTTTTTCAATATTTATGTTTCAATTTTGTATGTCACTGAATTTTAGTTTCTGCTTCCAAACAATGTTACAGGCAGACTTCTTTCAGTAAAGTCGGTTTTTTGAACTTAGTTATTGGTAACGTCATGGCTAAATCTGTGTAGTTTGGGAGCAATGCTGACTGAAGTGGTTTGTTCTGGCTTTTTGGGTGGCTTTTTGTTTTTGTTTTTACTTTCCAACCTAGCCTTCAGCTTTTATAGTCTCTCCATGTACTAACTAGCACCAATTCTGCTTAGTTTTGAACCTAGGCATCTGCTAACTGCTAAGCTGCTATTAGTATTTGTGTTCAGAAACTAACTTAGTCTAATAAGGGTTCCAAATCAACGTACAGATGCTTAGCTCTGTTTTAATGCAAAACAAAAGCAAAAATGCGTGTCTGTACTCGTTCATATTTCTATAAATAAAAAAGCCAAATACCTGCAGCAGAGGTATTGCTTGTCTTACTTTGGGAGGCTCCAGAATTGGTACCGTTCTGTGTTGCAGTTGAACCAGTTTCTCTTGCTGATGGAACATGAAGTAAGTTCCCTGGTGACTGTAGATCATAGGCAAGTTCCTTATAGGAAAGAATCAATCTTTCAGAACCTGGCCTCAAGCCATTTGAGCTTCATAGATCCAAGCTAACACTCCGAACTAGCTTGGAAATAAATGACCTGTTATATAGTTAGTTCAAGTTAAGTGATGTATGGTCACTGAAGTACACACTTGGTAATAGTGACTAGTGTCTGGGAATTTTATTCATAGGAAACATCATACAAAATGCATTAAAGAAGTCTAAGCAAAAGATAATTTGGCCTGAATCACTGTGGCTTGATTAATGATATGCTAATTTTTTTTTAAAAAAACACAGCAAAATAAACCAACAAAAAAAGATCATATTTTATTGCCAGTGTCTCTTTCTTACATTTGTGAAAATTTGCAGCTTTATTTGTGTATGGCCAAATGCAGGGGGAAGAACTCTTTTCAATGAGATACGACAGATATTAGCAGATTTTTGTACTGCTGTTTTATTGAGAGATAGTTGTTCCTGATACCTTGATGGTGAATAATTGGTTATGTTTAAGAATGTTAGTTAAACACCGCGATTCAAAACAAAGTGGAAGGGATAGAATTATAACTAAGGAGCAGACAATACCAATACATTTAATTAAACACATTCAGTATTTTTAAAAGTAGTAGTAGTTTATTTAGAAGGGGGAAAAAAATCAAGCAGATTGCAAGCCTTGCTTTTAAAAAAAAACTTGTCTTAAGCAAACTCCCCAAACAGCCATTCGCAGAAATCCCATCTCCCCAATTGCTTCAGTAAAGCAGGAAGTGCTATTTAATGTTAATATTTACCAAAACCTGTTCAGAAAACATTGCAAGGTTTCTAAGTGTATTTTAAATAGGGATAGTGGTACTAATCTTATAACATGAATGACACAAACACCATCTCTTTTACTTAATAGACTCACCACTGGACTTCAGCACCTATGGCCAAGAACTGAAGTAGCATTTCTATAGTCTTCTAGATACCATAGTGAGGACTTGGACACACAACTCCTTTCTCATTTTTTCCCCCTTCAAAGTACATTAAGTTTCATGGCATATCTCCTCCTCCTATCCCAGAGGTGAAGTTGGCACTCACTACACTCTTGTTTAGAAAGGCTGTCAAGGTTCTTTTGTTAGAAAAAAACTGAAGAACAATCATGGTTCAAGATATTTACATAGTCATGACTGACTACTTAGAAACCCTTTCATGTACCTGGAAATTCTGTGTAGGAATTTATACAGATATTTATTTAGCCAATAAATGTCTTTGTGTCTTTAGTGGGAAAAACAGTCATACTATCACAGGATTACATTCTGAGTCATGAAATATTCATAGCAATTGGCTATAAATAGCAAATTCCACAAGACAAATTTGTGAAAATGTTGGACCATGTTCAATTTCTGTCAGTTAAGCCCCATTTATTTACCCAACCTAATTTATTTTATTTAGCGTATGGCAAATACATGGACTTATACTAGTTCAAATGTTAATGTTCAGTCCACCCAGTCTTTCAAAGACAGGGTGGTCTATGTTGAAAAAAATCAGACATTGGGCGGATGTAAGCTTTGATGGACATTCAGACACAATGTGATGGATATTTTGTCGAGGAGCATCAAAGTCACACTGAGGGGTAGAGACAAGATGCCACTTAAACAATGAGTCCTGGCAGACACCATGTTGGGTACGGATCCTGTTCAGAGTTGACCAATGCTGGTGAGGAAGGTCAAAACCTGGCACCTTTTGTGAAGGGTCATCTATGTAACTGCCTTTATCTGGGCGTTCAGCAGCCCATTTGGCTTTTCACTGTGTGTTGATGACAAAGTTGTTAGACAGCTATTGAGCAAGTGCCGGAGAGGGCTTCCTGGATTTAAGCCTGCCAATTGATAGATGAGGAAGATCAGCATGCACAAGAAGAAGTGAGTTTCTCATAATTTTGTTGTAGTCCTTCACTAAGGCTTCCTGTCTTCGTAGAGCTGGTAGTTCAATGTGGCTCAAGACGGGGAGCCAGCAAGTAGGAGCAGATTTTATGCAACCGCATATGATCCTCATTGTATCATAGTATCGATCTTGCTAGTGTGGTAGCTATTAAGCCAAACAGAAGCGCAGTATTCAGCTGTGGAGTAGATCAACCCTGGTGCTGATATTCTGAGAGTAGGGGCTGATCCTCTTAGTTTCTGGAGTAAGTTGTTCTTGGTATTGATTTTAGTGGACATGTTCTCAAGGTATTTCTTATAGGAGAGAGTCCGATCCAAAGTTACTCCGAGGTATTGGGGGTGAGGATCATAAGGGAGTAGGTTGTTATTCAAGTCATTGGTGAGTTTGTTGTTGAGATGGAAACAGGTAGTCACTGTTTTGGTGATACTGGGTATGAGTCTCCAGTCAGCAAAGAATTTTCCCAGGGACTTCAGGTCCTCAGAGAGGAGGCAGTCCAATATTTCCAAGTTTTTATCTTGAGCTGCTAGGGCCAGGTCATCTGCATATCCAAATTTACATTCCCTTGTAGCTGGCATATCTGAGATATAAAGATTGAACAGTGTGGGTGCCAGTACAGAATCTTGTGGAAGGCCATTGTTGAGTCTTCTTAACTTGCGAACATTGTCCCCCATAATGTTCTGAAGCTGAGCATGTTGTTTATTAGGCGATAGAGGATTTTACAGGGGATGATGTGACTCAGTTTGTAAAGCAGACCCTTCTTCCACATGGTATGGTATGCTGCAGTAAGGTCGATGAACACAGCTGTGGTTTTTAAGCCTCGCTGAAAACCAGCTTTGATATGTCCAGTTAGGCTCAGCACCTGATCAACACAACTGCGATTATGACGAAAGCCGGCTTGTTCCACAAACAGAAATAGATCTATTGTGGGTCCAATTCTGTTTATGATATGTTTCTCCAGAAATTTGTAACAAGAACTCAGAAGGGCAATGGGGCAGTAGCTTTCTACTCTGTCTTGTGGTTCTAATGAATTAAGTTCCAATCTAATGAAAAAATTGGAACAAATCCGCCAAACCTCCTTTTCCAAACAGAGAGCAAAAGGCTTTTGAGAAGAAAAATGTCACATGTCTATAAACTGAAAAATAAAATGCTGATTTTTTTTAAATTTTTGAGCAAAAAGAAGAATTTTAAGATGCATGGCAAATGATACTTGGTCCACAAAGTTATCTTACTTTAGAGCAGATGTCAGCAACCTGCGGCTCCAGAGCCACATGAGGCTCTTTTGTCCCCCTGCTGTGGCTGGCTGGCCCTGCCTCTTGCCCTCCCCTCCCCGTCTTTCCTCGCATGGCCTGAGAAGGTAAGGGCGATGGCAGAGATGGAGACTCACTCCATATTCCAGAGCAGGATGGAAGCACCCTTGTATTATCCTCTCATCTCCCGGGAGCTTCTTCTGACTCTTATTGGTGCTGCGTGCACCTCAGTCTCTGGGGGAGATGCACAACTTGATCTCCACCTCGAGACACTGGCCTGGCCCAGCTGTGGCCAATGCTCCATGTCGTAATGGGCTCCAGGAGGAGGAGGGGATGCCATCTCCCCCATTGTGAAGTGCACTAAATTTAAATGTGCTTCACAAGGCGTTGCAAGAGCAGCGAGAAGACCATGGAGGCGATGAGAGCATGAGAGAAGGAAAAGAGGGAAACAAATGAGAGAGAGAAGGGGAGAGAGAGAAAGGAAAAAAGGAAGGAAGGAAGGAAGGGAGGGAGGGAGGGAGGGGGGAGGGAAGAAAGAAGGAAGGAAAGAAGGAAGGAAAGAAGGAAGGAAAGAGAGAGAGAGAGAAGGAGGGAGGGAGGGAAGGAGAGAGAGAATCATTTCCCAAAGTAAACACAGAGAGCCACAAAACCTGGATGGGTGTGGCTTGGGGTGGGAATTATGTTGATTTGGCCATGCCAACCCAGGTTTTGTGGTTCCCAGTATTTTCTTTTCTGTGGGAAACGGGTCCAAATGGCTCTTTGAGTATTTAAGGTTGCAGACCCCTGCTTCAGAGGATGGTTGTGACAATTTAAAAAAGGTAAACTCTGGCATGTAAAGCAAAGCTAAAAATGTCTTTGTCTTCTTCAGCCAAAATTAATGTTGTGAGAGAAAAGTGAAGATTTCGACTGAAATATGACAGAGGACAATATGGACATGTTCCCAAATATTGTTGCAACAAGCAACAGTGAGGTTGTGCCACAAACTGTTGAGCATCTTGAAGAATTGGAAAAGAAAATTCAGCGTATCTGCTGAAAACTGGTTGAAAAATCCCTTTATGAAGCAAAATCAAACCAATTCCATCTTAGTCTCACACAATTGAAGGAATTAGTGGATATAACCTTACCCAACAACCTCAGCTTGAAATTTAATTGGAATTTATGGGAAAAGTTTTTGATAATGTTCTTGGATAAAGGTGAAGAATGAATACTCTCAAATATCAAAAAAGGCTCCAGTAATTCTCATGCAATTTTCAACAGATTATCTGTGCAATTTACGCAGATAATATGTTATGACACATATGCATAAAAACTGAGAAAAGCGATAGATTGCAGATGGTTGAGGAACAAATGGCAGTGTGTATCTACAATATTCCTCCTAATATCAAAAGGCCTTATAAATCAAATTAAGCCCTAGTATCCCTCAATCTAAATTTTGTTAAAAAGAAAACAATCATGATAAATGTCTCTGTGTTAAGTTTTTTCACGTTATTTAAAATTAAAAATACACTTGTAATGTGGTAAATATAGTCATTAAAACAATTTGAAAGCTGCCAATGTTTCCTCTCATTTTTTACTGAAGTTGGACTGCCATAAAGATTTTCCGAAAATAAATCCTTTCTATACTCTTAAGATTCTCACAGATTCCATTTCACGCAGCAATTCAATTTATAGCTCCAGTATGCATTCTTGATGTAACCGTATTTGTAAAAAAAATGGAAAAGAGCATTATAGGGAATCGTCAGAAAGGGTGGAGGACTACTGGCCTAGAATTTCACTCATAATGAAGGCAAATATACCAGTGGTGAGTTTCAAATTTTTTTAATACCTGTTCTGTGGGCGTGGCTTGGTGGGCATGTCATGCTTGGTGGGCGTGGCTTGGTGGGTATGGCTTGAGAAGGATACTGTAAAATCTCCATTCCCTCCCCACTCCAGGGGAAAGTTACTGCAAAATCCCCATTTCCTCCCAATCAGCTGGGACTTGGGAGGCAGAGAATAGATGAGGGTGGGGCCAGTCAGAATTTTTACAATTGGTTCTCTGAACTACACAAAATTTTCACTACCGGTTCTCCAGAACTGGTCAGAACCTGCTGAAACCCACCTCTCAAATATACGTGTGCCAGGATACTGTTGCAGAATTCAATCTGGGTCAGTCACCAGGAACAAAGGTTTAGTCTTCCGAGCTTTTGGACTCATGCTGGAGCCCATTTGGAAAGCTTGGAAGACCAGCCTCTGGTGACCAACCCAGATTGGATGACAGACTTCCACTATTTTTGGAAGTCTCTGGATTTCATCTTAGTCTTGGTAGAGATAAGGATTGCTTAATATCCCAACTGATTAGGTGGAGTTACTTAAACTATGCAAGATTTAGTCTATTGAGAGATAAATTTAAACCCCTGGAGTTAATTGATTAGGTTAGTTGATCTGCTTTTTTTGTTCCATGAGAAATAAACTCATTGTTATGGAAACAGAGCCATACTGTGAAGCAATCTTGGGTTATTACAGAACTGAAAAATTGGTAAAATTCTCATTCCTGTCAAATTAAACCTAAACTGGCATACTGTTTCAATTAATTTTGATTAAAGGTAAAAGGCAACAGAACGGACCGAAGAGAATAACATTGAGTGAACAAGGAGAAGGTGGTGTTTTTGAAATGACAAGTTTGGATTGTTTACATAGAACAAAAAGTCTTGAGGATGCATCTGAAATTATGAACTCAAGGTGAAAAAGACAGAGAGGGGGGGGAAAAAAACTGGAAGCAGACGGAAAGTTGTTATAGTTACATGGTAATCATGAAGGCTTAAAGAGAGACAGTGAAAAATTATCCAAAGTTTCGATTTTTAGATCTACACTGAAAAAAAAAAAAAACCTTTACGCCTGTATTGGCACAATTTAGAACACTTCTCCAGTTCTGGCAAGAAAAATAAAGGTGCAAAACTGAGGCTGTTATTTGTGGCGTTTGAGCACCAAGAATCTAGTCTTAGAAGTAAAAAAAATGGCATAATGGTTCCAATTGCTCAAGCTTTAAAATAACAATTTTTCATGCACTCATGACCATGACCATTGTTCTCAAGGCTAGTAATTCGCAAAATGAGCTTTTAGTCATGCCATCTAGGGAATTAGGCTTAGGCCTTGGTGTTTTATCAGGGGATAAAATGTTCTTTTAGGGAAGTGAAGGCAAACTAATCCACCTAGATGTGAGACAACAAGGTCGGTCAAGGAAAGAAGCACAAGATACTGATCTAGATAACAGTACCTGGATTAAGCCCAGCAACAGCAAATGGTAAGGTTCCTATGAAATAATCTCAGTAAAGAAATGAATCAATTGTTCCAAATCAAGTAAAGAAGACTTTTGTTGTTCGGCTTTGCTACCCAAAGTATGCCATGTATAAAGCTATATATCTTAGGTAAAAATGAATTATAATTAAATATTTCTGATAATAGGGTTAAAACATTGTCTATCGATCTGATAAAATCGCTCATCGAATCACATATATTATGAATAACTGTTTTAAAAAATATGGACATATTTTTATGTAGGTCGAAATGCATATGCATCTATTTGTAGATCAGCAACCTGCACTTTTTAGAGGGAAAGATCAGCAACCCAGGTCCAATGGATTTAATTTAGTGTCCATCTCAGTTTAGCAAATTAGCAGGGGTGAAATGCTCCCGGTTCGGACTAGATCGGCTGATCCGGTAGCGATGGCAGCAGGTGGTTCAGAGAACTGGTAGCAAAAATCCCTGGCCCCCCATATCTACCCACTCGCCCGGTTGCTGCTTCTTTCTGGCTCGCTCGCTTTTCCTGCCCGAATGATAGGAATAGGTTATAAAAAATGCTTTTAAAAGGTAAAAAAAAGGCTCTGACGATCACAGCTGACCAGTGCGATCATCAGAGCCTTTTTTTTACCTTTAAAAGCATTTTTTTATAACCTATTCGCCACAGAGCGCATGTGCAGCCACCGAACCGATAGTAAACCGGTTCAGATTTCACTGCTGCAAATTAGATATTATTTCCCATTTATTTCATATATTGAAATACATTTATTTATTTTCTTGTTCTGCTGCTAGAAACTGGTGACAACTTTTAGAGAACTTTTCAAGGCTGTGAATGTGGCTGTACTACAGAAAAAGAAGAGTTCTAATTATTATGCCTATCGTGGAAAGTAAAATTCAGATGGAATTCTTCAGTCCTTAGACCAGTGTTTCTCATCAACTTCAGCATGTGTGAATTCCAATTTCCCATGCTGGCAGGGGAATTCTGGGAGTTGAAGTCCCTCATCTTAAAATTGCTGAGGTTGAGAAACACTGCTCTAGATAGAGCGTTTTCTCTGCAAGCAAAAAAATAAAATAAAAATCTAAGTTCAGTTCTGATCAACTCCAGGGAAAGAATGGGAAGATTCTGCCTATCCGTAAAATCTGTGAGTTAGATGGTCAACATCACATTGTAAGCAAAAGTTATCTTTGCAGATATAACGTTCATGCAACCTTTCTTTACCCTATAATTGTCCACTCTGCCTTGCATTGTAGTGTGTAGTGTGAAATGGCAATTAAAAAAAAAAAACAAACAAACTAGGACACCACATGATATTTATTACTGTAAGATTACAGAGTAATAATGACACTTGAACCATCTCAGAAATCAAAAAGGATCCATCAATCTATCTGCCATAGTGAAAAAAGAAGACAGTTTCTTATATTCATTCAGAAGACATTCATCATGGGTACCTGCAATATGTTGATCAAGGCCTAAGGAACTATCCAAGGATACTTCCAATTGAACTCTCTTCCATGGGGAACTGGGGTTGTTAATATGTTAATACTGTAGAGCATGGGTATCAAACTTGTGGCATCACATTGCTGTCACGTGACATTTCGCAACGTTTTTTCCCTTTGCAGAGCTGGGGTAGGCATGGCCTGGGCATGATGCATACAGCCCGTGGGCTGCCGGACACCCCTGCTGTAGACCCTTTTGTTTTAAAAAGTTTACAAGGTAATGCAAAACAAATCTAAAAATAGAATAAGGAAGAGGCAAACATCATCAGTAAAGTGAGTATAACAAACACAAATCTTCCCGTGCAAAAATGAAAACGATGTTGAAGCTCAAGTTAGAGATGCAAGACAGCACTTCATGGTGACAATATACCTGTGAATATCTCACTTGCTCACCAGACCTTTAGTGTCATCAGACTTTATCTCTGTCTCTAGATATAAAGTTAGTTAGTTGGCTGTTTGGTTGTTTGAACTTGAGTGTGTAGTAGAGTTACAGTTACGTTGCTAACCTTTTTATGAGTAGAATTTTTACTCGGGATCAAAAGAACTAGCAAATTTACTCAAATACAGACTCATTCCATAACTCAACTGTTCTCTAACAACAAGTTTGAATAATTAATGTATCCTGGACCAACCAGAACAACTTGGCTGATAGTGTATTTATTTCCAATAAAAGAGGTGTGGGTTGTTGTTTTTTGCGGGGGTACCCTTGAGGGACTTTTGATTTCTGGTGAGTGCCTGGACAAATCTCTACAGTTTTCTTGGCAAGATTTCAGAAGTTGCTTGTCATTACCTTCTTCTCAAGACTGACAGAGAGAGTGATTGGTCCCTTGGCTGTCTTCATGTCTAAGGTAGAACTAGAACTCAGGGTCTCCTCCTGGTATCTAGCCAGATACCTTAATCACTACAGAAGTTGACTCTCAATTGAAGACAAAAATGATAATTAAAAATATGAATATACATCAGAGGGAAGAACTAGAAAGAATAACTGGATATGAAGTAGTTAAAAAGGTTAAATACCTAGGAGTATATATTACAGCATCGAATGTAAAATTATATAAAAGTAATTATGAGGTATTGTGGGGAAAAGTAATTAAAGAAATGGAGAATTGGAAGAAGTTACAATTATCATTGTTGGGAAGAGTGGCAGCTATAAAAATGAATGTTTTGCCTAGATTTTTATTTTTGTTTCAAATGATTCCAATATTGAAGAAAGATGCAAATTTACAAGAATGGCAAAAAGGGATTAATAATTTTGTATGGAAGGGTAAAAAACCGAGAATAAAGTTAAAAATAATGCAAGACGTTAGGGAAAGAGGGGGTTTAAAAATGCCTAACTTGAAATTGTACTATGACGCAGTTGTTTTAACTTTAATTTCTGATTGGATTAATTTAACAGAGGAAAGGATTTTGAATATAGAAGGTTATGGTTTGTTATATGGATGGCATGCATATGTAATATATGACAAGAAAATTGATAAGACATTTAAGAATAATATGGTCAGAAGTGCTTTGTTGAGGGTTTGGAAAAAATATCAATATAAGTTAGATGGAAAGATACCAATATGGACCATCCCCAGACATATGATAGAGAATATAAATATATTACAAAAAATGGAGGTTATCACTTACAAAGAGCTTTTGACTATGGAAAAAGGGGAATTACAGTTAAAATCTAGGGAGAAATTGAGGGATGAAGGGAGAAATTATACATGGTTCCAGTATGGACAATTGCAATCTAGATGGAAAATAGATCAGAAAATTGGTATAAGGCAAAGTGATGATAATTTGGTAAAACAAATAAAAGATCAAGGTCAACAGCATATAAAGAGATTATATAATGTATTGGTTGAAATTGATTCAGAAATGGAGTTGGTTAAAGATTGTATGGTAAAATGGGCACAAAATTTTCAACAACCTATAATGTTAGAAACATGGGGAAAAATTTGGGTGAGGAATGTTAAATTTACGCAAGCACAAAATTTAAGAGAATTTTTTTATAAAATGTTTTATAGATGGCATTTAGATCCTAAAAAACTGTCATGTATGTATCCAAATGTGAAAGCAAAATGTTGGAGATGTGATTGTGAGGATGCTACCTATTATCATATATGGTGGACTTGCAAAAAAGTTAAAGCCTTTTGGATTAAAATATGGTGGATTATGCAGAACATTTTGAATATGGTGGATTATGCAGAACATTTTGAAAAAGAAGATCAAGTTTGTTCCACAGTTCTTTTTATTAGGAATAATTCCAGATTGCACTGTTATAGAGACAAAACTGATTTTGAATTTAATAACTGCTGCAAGACTATTGATTGCACAATATTGGAAGAAAGAAGACTTACCTACAATTGGAGAATGGATTAGTAAAGTATCAAATTTAGCAGAAATGGCAAAAATTTCTGCCTACTTGAAAGACTGTACACAAGAAAAATATATTTTGGAATGGAGAAAGTGGATTGATTATATTCAAAATAAGTATCAGATTAAAAAATATCAATTAGTTTTTGAGTGAAGTTAGGAATTGCTATGTATTAGAGTTTAAGAAAGAAGGGAATTGATAGTGTGATGGTGTGAAATGGAATATGTTTTATGTTATATTTTAGATTATGTTTGTTAGTTACAATACCCTGTATTCTGTTCTGGGAAGTCTCGGGGGGGGGGGGGAAATGGCGGGGGGGAAGGGGAAGATTATAAATTGATTGATTGCCATTGTACAGGAATAATGGTAGAATTATACAAGTTGGAATGGGGTAAAGTCGGGACTGCTCGGTAACCACTCCCGAAGGGAAAGGGTAAGGAAAGAGGAGTAAAGAAGGAAGAAAGTAGGTAGGCAGGTAGGTAGGTAGGAAAGAAGGGAGGGAGAAGAAAGGATAGGAGGAGAAGAAGAAGGAGAAGATAGAGGGTTAGAAAGGATGGTAGTGAGAAGTGGGAAAGAGGTGGGGAAGTAGGAAAGCGAGGAGAAGGATGGTGGGGAAAGTCGAAGAAGGATGAGAAGAGCAGAAAGGATTAAGGGAGGGAGTGGCGGTCGAGCAGCCCTGATGGAGTATAATTTGAGTATAGGATCGATTGTTGGATAAGTGATTGTATTGTACACTGGTCAAATTGTGGGAATTATTATGGAAAATAAAAAATTTTGCTCTGAAAGAAGTTGACTCTCAATTAGAAATTAGTATTCAGAAAATAACAACAGTTTAATAATTAAATTAAGATATATTTTTCTTTTAAATCTGGTAGTTGGTTATTTATTTATTTATTTATTTATTTATTTTGTCACAACATCATACAAAAAGATTATATAGTATATACACATATAAACATATATAGGAAGAAGAAAAGAAAAACAATAGGACAGGAACGGTAGGCACGTTTGTGCGCTTATGCACGCCCCTTATGGTCCTCTTAGGAATGGGGTGAGGTCAATAGTAGAAAGTTTTTGGTTAAAGCTGTTAGGATTATGGGAAGAGACCACAGAGTCAGGTAAAGTATTCCAAGCACTGATGATTCTGTTGCAGAAGTCGTATTTTCTGCAATCTAGATTAAAGCGGTTTACATTAAGTTTAAATCTATTGGTTGCCCTTGTATTATTGCAATTAAAGCTGAAGTAGTCTTTGACAGGAAGGACATTACAATAGATGATTCTGTGAGCTAAACTTAGGTCTTGTCAAGGCGACGGAGTTCCAAGTTTTCTAAGCCTAGGATTTCAAGTCTGGTGGGATAAGGTATTTTGTTGTTTTCAGAGGAATGGAGAACTCTTCTTGTAAAATATTTCTGGACACGTTCAATTGTATTGATGTCAGAGATGTGGTGAGGGTTCCAAACAGGTGAGCTGTATTCTAGAATTGGTCTAGCAAATGTTTTATATGCTCTGGTTAGTAGTGTGGTGTTTTGGAAAAGAAGCTAAAATTAGGTTTACAACTCTTAGAGCTTTTTTTGCTATGTAGTTGCAGTGGGCTTTGGCACTTAGATCATTTGACATGAAAACTCCAAGGTCTTTAACGGGATGGGGGTCGTCTGTAAGGTAATGTCCATCTAGTATGTACTTAGTTTTAGAGTTCTTTTTTCCTATATGTAAGACTGAGCATTTGCTGGTTGAAATTTGGAGCTATATTGAAATTTGGAGCTATATAAATTTGGAGTTATATTGTGTGTGTGTGTATATACACACATATATAGTCTTTTTACTAAAGTTTACATCTTTTAAGAAAACAGAGAAATCCACAGCCTTTTAGAAGTACATTTTTAAAAATACTGTAGCTACCTAGTGATGCAAATCTTTGAAATGCAAAAAAGATAACAAACCACTTCTGCTCAAAATGCAAAAATTAGATGAAGATTTATTGAAACACCCTCTTGCAGAGCATTAATAAATTTCTTTTTTAATTATCTGAAAATGTGAAAAAATAATTGGATGGCATAATTCTTGCTTTTGGTTTTACTTCCAGGTTATTTATTTTTATTTATTTTTATTTATTTATTTGTCAAACACAACAGTATATATAAGTATAAGCATGAAATAACCATATGAATTGGATACAATCAAAGGGAACATTAGGACAGGAATGGTAGGCACGCTGGTGCTCTTATGCATGCCCTTTAGTTAGTATTGATATTGGAAATAGTTTTTTGGAAAGTTGTCTGATAAAGTCATCTCATTTTAATCCAGTAATATTGGCAATAGTGGCACAGTAACATCTTGTGATAAAGTATGAGAACCTTAAGGGATCCCATTGTTGATGAGAACATTTAGGTGATGAAAATTTATTAACCATCTGATGATAACAGGGTTTATCCCATTATTGAGAAGAAAGGTAATTCTTTACTTAATTTCACTTAATTTTTGTTTTGTTTTGTTTAAAAGCCAGTTTGGTTTAGGGGTTAAGGTAACAGGCTAGAAACCAGGAGATGAGGAATTCTAATCCCACCTTAGCCATGAAACCCAATTGGGTGACCTTGAGTTGGTCACGCTTTCTCAGCCCAACTCACCTTGCAGGGTTATTATTGTGAGGAAAATAGGAGGAAAGAGTATTAGATATATTCGCCACCTTGAATTTATAATAAATAATAAAGGCAGGATATAAATAAATAATAAAACTACTCTGTGTCGTGTGCTTAAAAAACATCACTACAGATATATTAGTGCCAAAACATCTTCTGACCTTAGTAATACATATTCATCGTGTTATGACTCTTCATTTGCTAACATTTGAATATGTGGAGCAATCCCATTAAAAGTTTTATATTTTTAATGATGAGTTAATATGAAAAACAGATGATTTGAGTAATTATTGAAAACAGAGTATGGTATTTGATATAGAATAGAAGAAAAGAGAAGAGAAGAGAAGAGAAGAGAAGAGAAGAGAAGAGAAGAGAAGAGAATTTTTTATTGGCCAAGTGTGATTGGACACACAAGGAATTTGTCTTGGTGCATATGCTCTCAGTGTACATAAAAGAAAAGATACCTTCATCAAGGTACAACACTTACAATACTTAATGATAGTCATAGGCTACAAATTAGCAATCAGGAAACAATCAATATCAGTATAAATCGTAAGGATACAAGCAATAAAGTTACAGTCATAAGTGAAAGGAGATGGGTGATGGGAACGATGAGAAGATTAATAGTAGTGCAGATTTAGTAAATAGTTTGACAGTGTTGAGGGAATTATTTGTTTAGCAGAGTGATGGCATTCAGGAAAAAAACTGTTCTTGTGTCTAGTTATTCTGGGGTGCAGTGCTCTATAGCATCGTTTTGAGGATAGGAGTTGAAACATTCATATGTAATGGATAATCCAAATAATCACTTCATGTTTCAGTCCCCAAGTAATAAATGTGCCACTGTCAATTTTCTGACAGAATATAAATAGTGAGTACTTGTCTTTCAAATCAGACCTTTTTACATTCTGGGCTAAGGACATTGAGCTACAAGCATACTCCACAGTTCTTGATCCGTAGCTACAGTCTCTGCATCCTTCCATTTAAGATTGATGTTTTTCAGGTCTTCCTGAAATGTTTGGCGCCAGGTTTTCTTGGGCCTTCCTCTTTTTCTCTGACCATCTGGTGATATCCAATTGATTGCGGTCTTTGCTGGGCGTTGCTCACTCATGTGGAGCACAGGTCTAGCGAAGCGCATTCTTCATTCTGTCACTATCTCAGGGGGTCTATGGGAATTGCTTCTCTGTAGAATTTCCTCATTTGTGCCATGGTTCCAATATGAGATACAAAGAATCCTTCTGAGGCAATGCTGTTGGAAGACATGGATCTTAGAATAATTCTTGTTTGTAGATTTCCAGGTCTCACTGGCAGAGATGGCA
This sequence comes from Ahaetulla prasina, assembly GCF_028640845.1. Lineage (NCBI taxonomy): Eukaryota > Metazoa > Chordata > Lepidosauria > Squamata > Colubridae > Ahaetulla > Ahaetulla prasina. The sequence goes on from NC_080539.1 coordinate 217,241,265, forward strand.
GTCGGTATAACAATGACATTCAATAATTTGATCTTGATTGCTGTGTTTATGGAAGATTGGGCTTTGGAAGACAATAGTTGCTTTGCCTATTCAGCATTTCACATCTGCTTCCCTTCCAGTGGTGGGTTTCAAATTCTTTTACTACCGGTTCTGTGGATGGGGCTTGGTGGGAGTGGCAGGGAAAGGAAACTGTAAAATCTCCATTCCCACCCCATTCCAGGGGAAGGTTACTGCAAATCCCCATTTCCTCCCAATCAGCTGGCCCTCAGGAGGCAGAGAATAGATGAGGGAGGGGCCAGTCAGAATTTTTTATTACCGGTTTTCCGAACTACTCAAAATTTCCACTACTGGTTCTCCAGAACTGGTCAGAACCTGCTGAAACCCACCTCTGTTCCCTTCCCCATCTGTAATCATGATTTTACCAAGATAGTTGAATTGTACCAAATTTTTTTAACTATCCTCCTAATCTTATCAAGGCGGGGGTGGGGGAAGGTGTTGTCTTGAATATTGCTGACTTGAATTAGATCTTAGTCCTTGAGAAAAACTGTCAGAGCTTTGAATAAATTCATAAAAGCAAAATTTTTATTCTTTGAATGATCTTGTCTGCCTTTCCAGTTTAAGATATCTGACTTTTAATGTGTGTGTGAGTGTATGCACATTATTATGTGTATATTTAGAGAAAGTTTGATACTTAGTGACTGTGTGGACTTATGATTTTCTTGGCAAGGTTTTTCAGAAGTGGTTTGCCATTGCTTTCTTTCCTAGGGCTGAGACAGAATGATTGGCCCAAGGCAGGGGTGAAATCTAAAAATTTTCCCTACCGGTTCTGTGGGCGTGGCTTAATTGGTGGGCATGGCTTGGTGGTCAGATGGCTTGGTGGGCATGGCCAATAACAATAAATAATAAAAATAATAAACAAAGTATAAAAAAACAATAAGAGGTACCAAAAACCAACTTTCACACTTTACACACACACAACACAACTGACTCACACACAATGTAAAAGCAGCTGCACTTCACACTTCACACAGCCACAAAAAAGCTCAAAAACCAACTTTCACACTTTACACACAAACAACACACACACGCACACAATACAGCTTTCTGAGATTTTGTGTGTTTGTGTAGTTAGAGTGAAACACTACAGAAACACACCAAATCTCAGAAAGCTGCACAAATATTTTATTTATTTTTATTTTATTTTATTTTATTTTATTTTATTTTGGACTTCAAATCCCAGAGTTCCTCAGCTAGCAAAGCCAGCCAGTTGATCACCGAGGAAATAGATTAGCTGAGCGATTGATGATGTCTGGCTGAAACTGAAACTGCTTTCAGGCTGTGGCCATGCCTTCATCAGTAATCAGGTAAGTGCCTTAGAATCTCTACTCTTACTTGTAGAAAACATGTTTTCTACAAGTAAGATTCTGCTGTTTTTTACTTTTAAAGGCCTGTTTTGGCTGAAGCAAAACCGGCTTTTAAAAGTAAAAAAAAAAATATCTCTGCAGATGGTGCAGCTCAGCAGAGGCAGGGGGGGCGGGGCCAGGAATTTTTGCTACCGGTCCTCCAAACCAGCAGCCGCCATCACTACCGGATCGTGCGATCCCGTCCGATCCGGGAGCATTTCATCCCGGCCCAAGGTCACCCAACTGTTTTTTGTTTGCCTAAGACAGGCTTAAAACTCAAGGTCTTCTGGTTTCTAGCCTGGTGCCTTAACCACTACATCAAACTATCTTTTGTACATTCTACAGTAATGTCATACAGTGTACTGACAAATGACACACATATATGTAATTTCCCTGCTCTTATATGTTCCCAGTTATTCCAATGGGTATGACATTGGAATATGGGGTATGGCTGATAACAAATGTTGATCCTTATTTAAAAGTGGTATGTAGGGGAGTTTGTGTGCATGTTGCAAGCTTCCATACCTCTGAGAAATTGGGAGCCAGAAACAAATTTAAATTGGACTCTTTGAGGTAAAACTGTTGAAATATTTCCTTTATTTTTGCATAATTTAACTCACCTGGTTTATTTCCTTTTCATCTGCTAAACCACATGTTGATTTAAAGCTCTTTTCCTCCAATTACTAAGATCCACTTCCATGCAGATGCTTAGCACTTGATGGAGCATTACTTGCTGGCTTCTGATTGCAGGTTCCGTCTGAAGAGCTTTGACTTGCCAATCTAAGCTACATTGGCACCAGTGGTGTGGTTCATACAACCACTTCATATGTTCAAAGAAGAAACTCACTTTCCTTCACTTTTAGACACATCGTTTCTCTCTGGAGTTCTTCCGAATATTAGCAACACACCATCAAGGAGTGAGGAAAGAAACACTTTGATGCCTCTATGACTCAGCTTATTGTAGTTGCATTTATTTCCAAATACAATCACTCTGGGTCAAAAGTTGACATTGATATCACTAATAATTCTTACAAATGGCAAACTAGGCATGCTATCTTTATTTCCATGTTGCTACATAGGATTGCTTATTCTGGAATTATTCCCCTCCTCACACACAGAGTAGTGTTAATTGTAAGAGGTTATTGGAGTCGAGAGCCCTGCCTTGTTTCCTCATATTGATGATAAATGTTGAGATAGAATGTGGAACTGCATCAGTATCAGATGTGGGATGATAAAGAAGAGAAAGTTACTACCGTGGCCAAGGCAGGTTGGACACACCCAGGTTAGCCTCAAAGCTCCTCCTTATACTAGTTTCTATTCTCCGTGCTGCTTTTTTCACTTTTAGTTTGCCTTTTGACTTCCTGTTTCCCACTTGTCTCAAGAACTGATTTACATAATGCCCTTTAAGTACATATTTATTGTCACTGAGAATTTGCTTCCCGAGACTACTTTATGCACAAAAATAAGACACTTCAATTCCCACAGTGGACAAATGGCTGAAAAGTTGGAGTTAGCAGAGATGGCTAAATCAACTGCTTTGATTAAAGAAAAAAACAACAAGATAATTACTTTTGTTTCTACTTGGAAACTGCTTCTGGACTTTGTGCTTGAGGTTGAAAAACAATGAAACTTTGATTTGGGGTTTTATTGATTAGATAGATTAGTTGTTATAGAAATGGCTAGTTTATACTGTCATGTAAAAATAAAAAGTTGAGATTTGATGTTCCTATCTTATTCTACTGCACCAAAGGAAGTCAGAAGTCAACGCCTTCTCTTTCTTTTGTCTTTCTTTTCTACACTTTTCCCTTCCCTTTTCTTCCTATTATTTGCTTTTGTATATTTGTATTTTATATTATAAACGAATAAAAAGGATAATATATTAACAAAGAGAATTGACTTTCCAAAAGCAATTAGGGAATTGCTGTTATTTGGAGAATTTTCTTGCCCTATCCAGCTACAATCCTAACCACTTTATTGCTGTGATTTTGCTTCAGGAGCACTGGGGCTGATATGTATGGTATTTTATGAACAGAAGTTCTTGAGCGAAAATATGGCATTTCCTCACTTGGGTAAGTGGGTAAGACAATGTCTTCATGGAATGGGTTTCTTGATCTTGGAAAATAATTGCTTTCAAAAAAATAAGGAAAGGGTTATAGAGTTATGTCATTGAGACAACCTCTCTGAGATTATAAGGGCTTTCGATATGTACTAACCTATGAAGCTCCGTTGGCCTCGTTGTGGCACATCTTCTGAGATCTGAGCAAAAGTTTACCTTCATCTTTTTCTTTAAAAACATAAAACCAGAGGTCGGAGAAGGAGCTAGTATCTCTATTGCTATGTCCTTTAGCTGGTGATGATGGTCCTCAGTGAAAAAGATGCAACATGAACTTCCTTTGATGTTTGGTGAAATATTATTAGCAATATGGGGAGTTACTGAAGGCTAGTTGGAAAAAATAGCTGTTATCGTTGTAATTCTTTGTTTTTGAAGAAAAAAATAATAACCTGGTCCACAGAAATATATTTATTTAACTTCTTAAATCTTCTACCTCAGATATGTCTATCTCTCAGAAGACATTCGCAAGCTAAGCCACTGGAGGGAGGCAGCTTAATCATTTCAGTGTGATTGGAAACCTTCCAATCAGTTCAGATCCCTGTCTTTTTTTCCCCTTGTTTTTTTAATGGGTGGCTCTGTAATAGATGTGCTCATTCTTCAATTCTGCATGGTGCTTTGTTTTTGCACATGATGACGTGTTACTTTATCCTTTCTAAAATGGGACCCTGGAAATTCTCCTGGCCTTTGTTTTCTTTGTTCTATACATTTTAGGAGATAAAGGGTGACTGAAATGTTGAGAGATTGGGTAGATGGGTAGATGCACTCATGGATATCTATGGTGTTCCAAGTTTTTCTAAAAGAGATTGTACTGTTAAACGTAAGCTCTCTTGTATTACCATTCGTATTTCCTTCTCCTAATGTGAACTGATCAAAATAGTGCTTCATTAGTCACTTTGTGATAAGATGCGTTTATTAAAAATGGTTGGTCTTTTTCAAACCAGCAACAGCCAGAATTTGCAATCAGAAGCCCAGTTGTTCTCACCATCATGCTCTGAGGAAATTGCCTACTTTGTTTTCCAAACAGCTGGGGTAAATTCTGATTTTCTTGTCCAAAAAGAATGCATTCTCCATTTAGGTTACATTTCCTTCCTGTTTGCTTAGGGCCAAGCTTGTGAGTCATGTGCAAAAGAATTCTGTGCCAAACCCAAATTTTGCAGGTGGGCAAAATAAATACCTAAATCATCTGGCACACGATGAATATTCAAAGTTTTCATCATTATAATTTAAGCCTGATGCCTTTGTGTTGTTGCTGACTCTCTGTTCCCTTCAGCCTCAATTCAGACCACTGGAACAAATAATTTGAGGCTAATGGGAGTCGGGAGTAATGGCAACTTGAAGACCAAATAATAACAACTTTCTCCTTTCTGAGTTTGTCCCTTTTCTTCATCCTACTACCTATGAGGTAATTAAACTATGGGTGGCCATTAGGCTTAGCACATCTTACCTCCACCCCCTTTTACAGCTTCTTGGCCACTCTTAGGTCTTGTTCTGAAACTGATGGCCAAACACCGAAGTTCAGTAGCAGTGCGTGTAATGTCAGGGTTATTTATCAGAGCAATATGCAATATGTATACTGGGCCCTTCCCCACAAATGAAAAATCAGGCTTACTTTCCACTGTTGTAGCATAATATAATTTCCATACCCCCTCCTCCTCTGGAAGCCAATTAAAACATATAATTATCATCATTATTACAATTAATATTATTATAAGCATGCAATTATTAGCTGTGATAATTGGAACAGAGTCTGAGAACTCCTAGAGAATTATAGTTCTCCTCCTTTAGGTGTACATTATTTTTTTACTTTGTTCCTCTGCATTCTACAGATTACAGTAATTAATTAAAAAAAATCTATTTGGCCAGGATGATTTTGGAGAAATTGTATATCTAAAATAAAACTTCCTGAATCAGCCTTGTTTATTGGTAAACTGTGTTTTCAGTTTTGAAAATATTTATTTTTCTATACAAGCCAGTAATTGATGGCTACCAAAATATCCAGTTATTTATGTGTTAGATCTATATTCTGCCTCTCCTCCCACAAGCTTCAGGCAAGATATATTTTTGCCCACAACAATAACCCCATGAATAGGTTAAGCTGAGAGAAAAGACTGGGCCAAAATTTCCTAGTAAACTTGAATTCCTTTGGGCAAACCTGAACCGTAATAACTATATCAAACAACCTTATATATTTAGAGGCAATATTTTTGCAAGTTGTACACTCGGACTGATCTTATAGATTTGTGACTTTATTCTACCGTATCTAATAATTGGCATTTCTATAATTAAAGAATATATTCTGCGGTTGGAAAATAAATAACTTTCCCATCTGGATGAATCATTTATATGGATTTGAGGGCTGTCCAGTAATGCAACACTTTTAGATAATGATTTGAAATCTAATTAATAAGTGAGTACTGTATTTAGCACAGCAAGACACTAAAAGTGGATTGTTATACTATTTCAGAATCAATAATGCCCCATTAAAATCACTACTCATATACTGGTGGTTTCTAAAATGTGTATTACAGCTAATTAGTAGACATCTGCTCAAGTTTTTGTTTTGGAATAACTTGCTATCGTCTGGAACATTAAAACGGAGGGAAAACCACTGGCAGGTTTGTTAATTTTATTTGCAGTCTTTGGAATAATAATTTTGGGATGATATTAAAAATACATTATGGATCTGTTGGAAAGTTATTGCTTTGCTCCATGCATCTATATACAAACATGAATTTCAAGTATATGTGGAGTAGACTCGATCTGATGCCCTCTTTTCTCCCCTGCCCGCATTTATTTTTCGATAGTTTTATTTTTAAGTCACAGTATACTAATATTCCAGCTATTACAGACACAGCAATTCTATCAAAAAAGCTTGTGAATGGAGATTCATTTTCCTTACCAGGAGGGTTAATAAACAGAAATCCATCTTTTTTAAACAACATCCATGAATTGCTAATATGTTCTTTCCTATAAATTTTGGATGAGTAGAAATATTTGTTTACACAAGTAATGAATAGAAAAATAAATATAATTAATTTTACAGTTTGATATTACTCTGCTTTTTTCCTGTGGTTTTTCCTGTAGTATATAGTGGTTTGGGCACTCAGTTTATATGGAATAATTGTACATTTTTACAGAAATGTCCTTTTACCTCAAAATAGCCAAACACAATTTGACAAAACATTGCAGCTGGATTGACCAGTTTGGGGACAAATATCAAGGTTGGATTGGAATGTACCCAGTATCATTCATTCATTCATTCATTCATTCATTCATTCATTCATTCAATCATTCAATTTCTATAGCTGCCTAACTCAAATCAAGTGTCTCTAGGTAACTTACAATTCTAAAATTAGAAAACAATTAAAGAACATTAAAAGAAACATCAAACAAATAAATAAAAAACAGTCATGATATTTAATCACTCACGTTTTCTTCTAAAGATGGTTAAGACTTTCACATTAGCAATTTATAACATCTTTCGGATGCTGTAATGATATAAAGCTTATCTGCATTAGTGCAATGTATCATCACAGTGATAGGTTGGTAGTGTTATAAATTGCCAAGAGGAATATTCTCTAAGAGCTGCGTTCCATGTTTCTTTAGGATATACTGAATTTTCTTGCTTTTTCAGGCTGTCACGGCTCTCAGTTCTTGAGGGTGATGCATTAGCATCAACTTTACCATGAGAGACTGCTGACTTGCATGAGGCTCCTGTTTTTAAGCAGACACGTTATAAATCCTTCTTCTCATGCTATAGTTTGTTGGGGATTCTGAATTAGCAAGGGTTTTCTTTATTATTTTATTATCTATAAAAAACTATTTTTTGAGATTTTGAGGTGGCACCAAATTCATATGTGCTTCCATAATATGTAATGTTATTGATAATATGTGTTATAACAATGTACAGGTTATACACATAACCTGTACATTGATATGGCCTATAGGCTAATCAATCAATCAATCAATCAATCAATCAATCAATCAATCAATCAATCACTATGTATATACATAATATGTAACATTAGCTATAAAACCTTGTGAGAAAAGGGAGAAAGAAAAGTACCTGCAATCAAGGTTTTTGACTCTAATATGACTTGAGTTTTGAATTTTATACATTGGTTGACATGGGTTTCTAAAAAGAAATCCAGATAGTGCAGAAACAACCTTTTCTAGGAATTATTTCCTCAGTTGTAGGGTCAGCAAGTGAAAGAATTGTGACATTCTAGAGATGTGTGACTCTTACATAAATGATTATTAAAGTTACTATACGAGTTAAAGGGTAGCAATGGCTACTTAAAGCCAGACCTTTTGAATGTTGAATTTCTAAAAGCCTAAGCAGCCTTAGGCATTAATGCTTCATTTGCTGCATTGTGGGTAAAAGACTGCAATACTAGTTAAAGCCTGTTCCTGCCTTCTGGGCTGCAGATAAGGATGAGAACACTATAGCTTTGATCTGATTGTCACATGGATTCCTGAAAAAGTATGTTTTATTGAGACATTTACCAGCTCCTTTCTGCACTCAAGTCAGGGCAGTAGACAGTCCGGAAGGGAACATAGACTTGCTCCTACTCTCCATGTCAAAAGAGGAAAAAGAACTTATTTATTTCATCAAATATGTGTTTTATGACAGATACAAGTGTAAACATAATTATAAATACATGTAAGGGATATGAGTAAAAGAAAACATTAGGACAGGGACGGTATGCACGCTGGTGCGTTTATGCACGCTCCAACTTATGTTGAGTTGAGGTTCATTTTCTGGAATGGCTACAGCAGCATTAGTAGTTGTTACTCTCCTGCTGTAGATACCACAACATCTTTGAAATAGCAGATAAGAATAACTTTAGGATTTGCTAGTAACCTCAGTCCAAAGATCAGCAACTTTTTGTGATCATCATGGGAATTCTTCTATGGTCCCAAGTACCGACTTCAACCCCAACTCTAAAATTCTAAGAACTGTTCAAAAGTTGCAAGTTTTCCAACATTAACAAATATTTACTGGGTGCTAGGAGTCCTGCTTGTGGAACTGTTGGACATTTTGCTGTCTCATGTCTGCTGAGTATTATAGAGTGCATCGTTTTGGAATAAGTTAATATGCCCCTTGTGGCCAAAGTAGCTCCATCATCATTTTCTTGTACTTATATTATTATATTTCTAGTGACTCAGGAGGCAAAGAAGTTTCTGCTACAGAACTTGATGGCATAGCCTCTTCTGTCCTGATCTGACATGGTATCCTTTGGTTTCAGGTCACAGGTATCTCAGAAGAACAGTGATTTGGAGGACTGCGAATCACACTTTTCAAATGTCAGAAGGTTTCTGGTAGCACCTTCTTGGACTAACACGTTCTATTAAAAGATGCAAACTTTCATGAGAAAGTGTATGCCTTTTAATAAAAGGTGTGAGTTTGGGGGGGGAAAATGGCCATGTACTACTTCTGATTTTTGGCTAAGAGAGCTCTCCTACAATATTTTTAAGTGTGCTAATTATAATGAAGACTCCAGGAAAAAAAACCTAAAGTTAGAGGGAGTGAAAACATGGCAGGATCTCTCACTGGGGGAAGATGGGATTAATTCATCTTTAAATGCTACAATCTGAAATTTAGAGGTGTGAATGGACTTTGTGGGAGAGAAGCTGCCCTTGTCACTGTTTTTGTTGAAGGAGAATGTCATTTCAGTTGCTTCACTACACTGACTGCTTTAGCAAAGGGACCTAGTGAGAGGGGGGGGGGAAGTGAAATGCCTATGCAGAGCCACATGCTTTTTATAGAGGCATTTCAAGATTCCTTGTTTAGTTAAAATAGTGGGGTAGTGGAGCTGGAAGGGCTACCATAAACAGTAGAGGCCCAGAGCTGCTGCCAGGTGAATCACAACAGATTTAATGTGAGTACAGATTTACAATCCCATAAACTGGCATTTTACAATAATTTGGACTGCTTCTCATTTATGTGATTTAAATCCTGTGTTCTGATGACCTTGATGAAGCTCTACACATTTCCATCTATTTCCAGGATGGCAGAAAGAGTCAATCTCTTATCAGTTTATTTGTGTGGCATTTTGCTTTTGTTGTTTTTTGAGGAAGAAGTTTGGGAAACGTGAACACGCCGGGACCCAAACCCCATTAAAAGGGCAAAATCCTGCACAGAAATTCAGTACTGATCTCTTATGATTTTCACGCATCCATATAGCAGCATCCACAAGTAGCTTCTAAAGTAGATTTGCATTTTTATATTAACTCATATATGCAATTTTAAGTTGTTGTTGTTTTAAATCTTATGTACAGGTAAAATACACAGTGTATCCTTTCTGGCTGGCTTAACTGAAGTACCGTACCTGCTTGCTTGATGTCTGCAATTAAACAAGAAGAAAAAAATTGATGATAAATCAGATTTGGATATAAAGGAAGTTTGAAAAATGTATCAGCTGGCAACTGGGAGCACATAGATACTCCTTGTAAACCCCGTGTTTAGAGTTTTCCTCTTCAGATGCCTTGTGACAATGTTTAAAAAGCCCGAAAGACTTTTCAATAAAAATCTTTTTTCTTATAATTTTATCAGATGCTGGTACAATCTGACCACGATCTTATCATCATCGCTAACTGCATCATCATCGGTGCCTGCCAATTTAAACCCCTCAATAGCTTTAGTTCTTTTATAAATACCTAATAAAAACAGTTCTAATGTCACGCATGACATTCTGGGCAACAGTACTTTCAAAATAAATCTGATGTAGCTAATAAGGAGGCCCCAGTCTTTTGTCAGAAGTTCTTGGCAATACGTGGGAGGACATTCAAAGCACTGCTGTTCTGATCAGTAAATTAACCCTTTCCTTTTCCCAGGCTCATATGACTTCTCTGGAAGCTCTGTCGTCTATCGTACATCTGCATGAACATACTTAGTTTTGCTGGGAAAAATACAAAGTGAACTGGAATTTGTGTATACACTTAAGAAATACCACGGCTGACTATTAACATTATTGTGAGGCTGTTCCTGTCCTACAAATCACACAGCCCTATCAATACCCAAGCATTTTAATTTGTTGTAAATCAATTTTTAATTAGTTTTATTTATTTAGGGTATTGTTTTCTGCTTTGCCCTGAAACCTTAAAAAAAAAAAAAAGACGAAGGGCAAAATAAATTTAAACAAATAAAACTCGAAGTGGGCATACTGGGTAAAATATCCTGAAAGTAATGTTTAGTATTTTGCCTTTGCAAATATATTTTAAACCAAAATGTTTTGGATTTCTGATATTTGTAGATTATAAATCATATGGGTATCTACTGTATTGATAGCCATTGTACATTAATAAGGAATAATATATTAAGTAATAACATTGTGTTCATTTTCCTGTTGACTGAATAGCAAGAAAAAATAATTCTCCATCCTGAGAAATGTATTAACTTAATTTCTGTGGAGAACAGAATAGTGTAAACTTTTAAGCATACTTTAAGTATAAATATAATTTTTCATCTGAATAGGTGCAGTAGTATGTGGTACTGCAATCTTATAACAATCACACAAACTGACATGCCAAAAGTTAACCTGAGGATAGCAAGTCGGATTTCTTCAGGTATATAGGACCAATCTTCAATCATTTCAGATGGTTGGGGGTAAGAGACCACAAAAATCGTAATACAAAACTTGCTACACCCAGTGAATCACCCAGTGAGTTTTGAGGTTTAATTAAATTCCCCTGGCCTACTGATTGTTGTCCTTTAGTTATGTGACTGATGTATACTTAAGAGGAACTGCATACTAGTCATGGCCATCCTTTTGCACTTAGTGTGTCAGAAATTTTTAAAAATGCCTAACTTGACTCTGCTGGTGTGTCACCCACCTTCACCCCTTCCCCCAGACAAGAGAGAAACAAATCATAACAAAGAGTCACTTTGGATAGTGAGATGGATGGCATGTAAATTTAATAAATAACAAAGTTATAAATTGTAAGTATTTTTCAATTAGTTTTTCTCGCTCAGAAAAAAAAAGTTACTCTAGGTCGCATGAGGCCTGGAAACTTCAGAGAATGCTTTCATTTGGTCTTGGAACCTCCAGAAAGAGCGGGAAAGCATGTCCCCTTCTGACAGACTCCAGAGGCTGTGCTTGTGGTCTCTAAGCGTGTCACCAAAATGACACGTTGTGCCCTGGCTCCAATGGAAGGGACAAATACCATGCAGCGGGCATGCAAGGTTCAAGCAACTGCAGGCAAGGCTAACAGAGGTGCTAGAGATGAAGCACCCCCTGGGGGAGGGCTTGGGAAGACGCAGCAGCAGGGGAGCCAGGGAGAATTGTTAGAAGAGGGTTCGTGCCAGTGCCAGCTGCACAGCTGGTTGTTGTGTAGCTAGCTCCTGCCAGGCTTACAGATGTGGCAGGAGCTGGGTTAGTAGTGGGAGAATCCTTGGCTGGAGCAGGAGGTGAGGGAGAGAAAGCAGAAGAATAGGATGTAGATAGGGATTAGGGTTAAGGGGCGTGCATAAGAGCACAAACGTGCCTACTGTTCCTGTCCTATTGTTTCCTTTCATTATATCCAATTAATATAGTTATTACATACTTATGCTCATACATATGCTTATATATTATATAGTTATTTTCATGCTTATGCTTATATATACTGTTGTGACAAAATAAATGAATAAATAAATAAATAAAATAGGCAGGAGCAGACAAAAACAGGAGCAGAGTCAGGAAAGGAGGAGGAGCATGTCCATGCATCACGGATTATGGGTGGCTGAAGAGGAGAAGTAAAGCCACGCCAGATATTCCATCATCCCAAACCCCCCAAAACCTTGAGAGTGCTGAAGGAAGAGCCAGAGGCTTGGTCAATAACATGCTGAGTTCAAGTAAGTAGCAGAAGTCAGGATCTTGGGTCCTGATTGCTTTCAGCAATGGAAGGCAGTCCCTGCATGATTTAAATCCGCAGCCGCCGAACGAGTGCAGCTGAAGCTTTCCTTGATCAACGATGAGGTTTGCTTGAAACATCAGTGGTTTGCCACGTTCAAGATGCTAACTCTGATGAGGCACAGGAGACCCAGTCCCTGGCGGTCTTCTCTCCCCCTGGCACCCATATATGCCAAAAGGGCATTGGTACTGGCCCAAAAAGGACCTGTCAGGCATCAGTGATGGCAAAGAAAAGGCTGCAATTGCTGAATCTGTGGACACAATACCTGATCCACCCATGTCTTGGGGCTGTGACAGAAACATTGAACATTATTAAATCAATCTCATTAAAGTTTGCTATCATTTAACTTGGAAGATATACAGTACTAGTTGTGAATTATAAATATTCCCAGTATGAGTTCTTGTTGGCATCTGGGAAAATGAAAAGGAAGGTTGCTGGGTTTGGAATGATGTTGTTTATGCAGCAACAAATGTTTTCCTTGAGGGTAAATTTATACCCTGCATTTTTAGTGTGCACTTCCTAAAAATGTAAAGCCTTATGGCTGGCAGTGATATCATAAATCCCAACCAGCAGCTGCCAATAACCTTTATATTAATAAAAAGCGATTAAAACGTACCAAAAAAGATCATCCTAATTTATTTATTTATTTTATTTATTATTTATTTATTAATCATATTTATATACCGCCCTATCTCCCGAAGGACTCAGGGCGGTTCACAGGCGATTAAAAAAAACACATAAATACAGAATAAAAACAATTTAAAAAACTTATTTTAAAGCCCGTTAATTAAAATATACAAATAAAACCCAATTAAAACCCATAAATTTAAAATCTAGCTCAGTCCTGCACAATTAAATAAGTATGTTTTATTTTTTTATTTTTTATTTATTTATTTATTTATTTTTTTAAAAAAAAATAACATTAACACTTAAACTACCAGATAGAAAAAGCACTTGGCAAACCTCGCAGTCAAACGGGAGAAATGATTTTGACTTCTGGTAACAAACATTGTCCTGTCTTAACAGCTGCATTGGCTGGACTTGAACACTAACCAGAGCGGTGCTTGTGGGGCCAGTAACAGCAGCTCTTCTCAGCCTAGTCCCTGTACCATGTTTCAATAATTTTTAAAATTATTCAGCCAGGATAGTTGGCATAAGTGAAGTTACTGTTTCAACATATCTCGAGGATCAAAGATTGGGAAAACTCTAAAGATCAGAAAAAAAGTTATGTCTTGTTTAGTAATTTAAAGAAAGATGAATGTCTTCACCAGATGTGAGTCAATATGATCTACTAAATCTGCAAAACATAAGCAGCCACTAGACAGCCAGAAAGCGTTCTGGATCTCATCGCTGTAATGATGTAATGGTTGCTCAGATTTTTGTAGTCCAGGTTTGGTAGCTCCCACTAAGTCTGAACTTTTGCACTTTCAACTCTCTGAAATGGGATGCTGGGTTTCTTTTGAGATGGCTCCTCACGCACACATTATTCTGGACAGTTCTCGCTGTTGGCAGGAATGATATCATCACAGGGTTGGCTGGCCAGAACATCACTGCTGTTCCTTAGGCTGACAAAGATGTCATGGTCCTGTTCTGTTATATCCTGTGCAGTACAAATTACACTACATGGAGGCCAATGTAGAAGGACTTCCAAAATTTTGGTTTTGTGATCTCAGAAACAAAGCAATGATTTACAATAGGTTGGAACCAGAGTGGCATTTAGAGGAATTCTTCTCATATTGAAAGAACAGGATGGGAAACAATATTTAAGCTCTTCAACCTCTGCTATAGATGGCTACAGGGCTAAAGTCTGTTTGTTCAGCTATAAAAGCAGGGGTGAAATGCTCCCGGTTTGGACCGCATCGCCTGATCCGGTAGTGATGGCGGCAGGTGGTTCGGCGAAATGGTAGCAAAAATCCACACACACCCCGCCCATGCCCAACTGAGCCCAGTGATCATCAGAGAGTTTTTTTTTTTTACTTTTAAAAGCATTTTTTTGGCCGAAAAAATGCTTTAAAAGGTTAAAAAAAAAGCCTCTGATGATGGCGCGACTCAGCTGGGATCGTCAGAGGCTTTTAAAACCTCTTCTCCGAAGAAGCTGTAGGAAAAATGCTTTTAAAAGCAAAAAAAAAAAAAGTTGGCCATGCCCACCAATCACATTACCCCACCACCACTGAGCCACGCCCACAGAACCAGTAGTAACAATTTTACATTTACCCCTGTATAGAAGTATTGTAGTCCTGGACTTACCACCGTAATGGAGCCTTCCCAGCCTGGTTGTAAGTCATGATGCCCGTAAAACAAGTCACCCACATGACAGACAATTTTATGAGCTTTTTTGCAGCAGTTGTTAAGTGAATGCCGTGTTTAAGTGAACCAATGGTTTGCTATGGGCCGGTCTTGGCAAAAACCAAAGTAAATGCAGATTTTTGACAAAACCATTGTGAAATGCAGTCATGTGACTATGAGTTGATGCAGATGGTAATAAATTTGGGCTGGTTGCCAAGTCCCCAACATTTCAGATGGTCACTAAGCAACCAGTTGTAAGTTGAGGACTACCTGTATGTAATAAGCCTTTAATAATATCAGATAACAAAATACCTTTATCTGATGATGGATTAGGATTATGATGTGTCTTCACAGACTAAGATGCATTGGGAGGAATAATTTGAAAGAGATCAGGAATAGTATTAAATTATATACATATGATGCATTCATCCCATATGTATAACCTCTATAGAATCCAATGGGAGTTGACCAGTGAGACCATCTCTCCACTCTTGTTAAGAATAGTAAAATCAAGATTCTATACAATGCATCTGACATTCTTAAACATTAATGCATTTTCAGAAAAATCAATCTGAATTTAAGGGCTTGTAATGTTATAACAAAAGATATCCATGCAACTATGCCTGAGTCGTATCTTTTGTAGTTCTCTACATACTGCAGTCTTATAAATCTTGCCTTCAGTTTGCCAAGATCTTGAAGAAATGACAGTTGATATATTAATAGAAAATCTTAGTTGAATAACCCAATTACATAATGGTTTTTAAAGTTTGAAAGATTTCCCTGTCCAATCTTGGCCAACTGAAGCTCATCTCTAATTCTCAGTAGAGGGAGCCTACGTTGTCTGTCATCATGTGGCCAGCAGGAAAATATGAAACGCAGTAACCTTCCCTCCAAAGTGGTACCTATTTATCTATTTGCATTTGCATGCTTTTCGAACTACTAGGTTGGCAGGAGCTGGGGTAGGTAATGGGAGCTCACTCCGTTGCATGGCGCTCAAACCCAGCAAGTCAGCTTTCTAGATAATGGGTTAGTGTTCTAAAATTTAGATCACCATAGCTATATAAACTTTACATACTAGTACACGATAGAAAACAAGATGATCATATGTTTACTTTCCTTTGATATTTTTGGTATTAGAAAGTTCGCAATCTATGCATTTAGAATCGATTGATTGATACACTTAAAAGCCCCTCTTCCTTCCCGCTTCACAAGGGCAGAAGCCTAGTCTTCTGGATTTATAAAATGCTATGCTCACCAAGGATGGAACTAAACATATACTTTCTTCTCTACGTGAAATTAAAAATGAGTGCATGCCACTAAAATGGAACATTATATTACATAACTGTACTTGTCATCTGACAGATCAATAATGACAGTTCAGCAGCGTCTGATGAGTCGTAGGCTAAACCTTCAAAACCCGAACGACAAATTCTGACAGCATTGTATATATAAGTGTAGAAAGCAGCTATAAGAGGGAAGAGTTTACCCCACCAATCAGTGAATTAGCCCTGCTTAATGGAATGTACCTGGCGTAACAAAATATTGTATGCTAGGCTTTAAATAAATGAAAGAATCTTAAAAGAAAACCAACTCATTGTTACATGATCACCATTCATGACTGCACCAATGAAGAAAAATCATCCATCCTTATCGTTTCATCAAAGGCTCAGAATAAGAAGAAAGCCATTTCTGATAATCCTTTGCCAAAATCCTTAAGGAATTTCACTGGATTTATGTATATACTTCACAGAATGTATACAGGATCTCAAGGACAGACTTTATAAGTATCGAAGAAGTCTTTTTTGCAGACTGCCTTGAGCTGAAATGTGAGCCAATTTCTCCATGCTGAATTCCAATCTCTTTACTGCTGATCTATGCAGCTTAGTGGAGATATTAATGTCTTGGTTAATGAAGTTCTGTACATGGCATATTTTACCCAGTGAGCTGTCTTGAAATATCTCTGTGCCAAAAGAGTATGAAGCAATGCCATTGAACAAAGAAAAGCAAAAACCAACGTGGCTGTTGCTTTCTACTTCTAGAAACAGAGTGCCTTCTGTTGCCTGCGTGGGATGACTGGTATTGCTAAATCAGATGTACAAGCACAGAAAACGAAGAATGGACAAATCCTGGCAAATGGAAAGCCCTTCTAGCTAAGCCATCAGCGATATTGATTTTCAACCTTTCTATCCTTTTTTTTTTAACCACAGGACTTCCCAAGTTTACGAAATTAAAAGCCAAATCAGAAACTTCAGTTAAACCGGAACAGCATAAGCATCAGAGAAAAGCCACAATATGGAATGAAAACTGTTATTATTATTGAAGCTTCACTTCCAGGAAGTGGGATACAGAAGCTTGTGCAATCTATCTGCAAGCAATTTTATTTTTTTGGCCAGCCTAGGGTGCTATGAATTTTGATGGGCAGCTGAGAAGGAAGAGCCTCTGTGGCTCAGATTGCTAAAACAGTCTGTTATTAACAGCAGCTGCTTGCAATTATTGCAGGTTCAAGTCCCACCAGGCCCAAGGTTGACTCAGCCTTCCATCCTTTATAAGGTAGGTAAAATGAGGACCCAGATTGTTGGGGGCAATAAGTTGACTTTGTATAATACACAAATGGATGAAGACTATTGCTTGACATAGTGTAAGCCGCCCTGAGTCTTCGGAGAAGGGCGGGATATAAATGCAAATAAATAAAAAAAAGTCCCTCTCTAGCAGCCAACTTCTTAAGGATTCCCAGCATTTCATCCTATTCATTTCATCAATTGATATACTGCCTGCTTTATCAAAAACTTCTGACTAGATGTGGTTTGACAACTATAGGGCTTAATGAAAAGGAACCACTGGGTTGATCAAGATATCTTTCCAACCATTAAAAATACAAAACATTGGTACAGGATCCCAACTGGAAGAAAGAGTGAGGTGGGCCGTCCTAGCGGATTTTTCGGTGTAGACTTCAGGAGTGCCTCTCCTATAGCTCCAGAGCAGTTTTTCCTAGCCTGCCACCCTCCATATGCTTTATATCAGAGCTGTCAAACTCCCGGCCTGCGGGCTGGATACATCACGCACTGGCGACACCCACGCCCAGTTTAGCGAAGGGGAAAAAAGTTCTGATACGTCACGTGACACCGCCGTGACAATGTGAGTTTGACAGCCCTGCTTTAGACGATTACTTTGGGGTTCCTTGGCTATGACAACTATAATTAATTTATTATTATTATTATTATTATTATTATTTATTCAATTTTTATACCGCCCTTCTCCCGAAGGACTCAGGGCGGTGTACAGCCAAGATAAAACAAAACGGTACAATATACAATTAAAATACAAATTAAAAAACTTATTATATAGTTGGCCTAAAAACTTTAAAATATATAAAACTAAAAAACCCCTTAAAATTAATAATAGAAATTTAAAACCAATAAAATTTAAGCCAGCCCCACGCGAATGAATAGATGTGTTTTCAATTCGCGGTGGAAGGTCCGAAGGTCAGGTATTTGGCGTAAACCCGGGGGAAGTTCGTTCCAGAGGGTGGGAGCCCCCACAGAGAAGGATCTTCCCCTGGGGGCCGCCAGCCGACATTGCTTGGCGGACGGCACCCTGAGAAGTCCCTCTCTGTGAGAGTGTACGGGTCGGTGGGAGGCATAAGGTAACAGCAGGCGGTCCCGTAAGTACCCAGGCCCTAAGCCATAAGCCATGGAGCGCTTTAAAGGTAGTAACCAAAACCTTAAAGTGCACCCGAAAGGCCACAGGTAGCCAGTGCAGTCTGCGCAGGAGCGGTGTTACACGGGAGCTATGCGAAGCTCCCTCTATCACCCGCGCAGCTGCATTCTGGACTAACTGAAGCCTCCGGGTGCACCTCAAAGGGAGCCCCATGTAGAGAGCATTACAATACAATTACATTTCAACAACAGATAAATCTTTTTTCCAAAGAATCCAATTCACTAATTATCGTTGAGACTTAAGTTATAAAATAACAAAAGGGAATGATCTCATCTTGATGTATCCCAATTATGAGGTCAGATAGGTCCAGATCCTAATGGATTGAGAGATTGAAGCCTTCTAACTGTAAAGTCATAAGATGGCTTGTTTGACTTGGCTTAGTATGTTGTATTGTCCCAGTCATTATTGTTTATAATTAATGCCCTATATCTTCCACATGTATCAGATCATTATGCTTTAGGCAGTGAAATATGGTATAATTTCAACATGGGGGTTAGGATGATGTGCAAATCCAACTACTGTATACAGGGTAAAATTACTGTTGGATTCATATACCACACTAATCTATAATTTGGGTAATCGACTTGCTTAACACACAGCTGGCTGGAATATTACACTGTGGTAAGCCTAAAACCAAGAGTTATAAGCCACAAAAAGGCTGGGACAATACAATATGCTAATCTAAAACCAAAGAAAACTTATTACAGTTTAATGTGATGTGTGAAAGAGATCTGTATGGGCATGAGCATCCACTGAAAAGCCAGTTTGGGCTAGTGGTTGAGACACCAGGCTAGAAACCAGGCGATGTGAGTTCTAGTTCTACTTTAGGCTGAGTTACTTTAGGCCAATCTGCCTCTCTCAACCCAACCTAATTCACAGATTGCTGTTGTTGAGGAAAAAAGAAATACTAGATAGGTTCGCAGCCTTGAGTTATTTATAGAAAATAATGAAGGCAGGATATATAAATAAATAAACAAACAAACATAATCTGGTAATGCAGTACTATTTTAAGCTGTCCTTCCTTTCCTTTTTCTTGCTTTGCTGCTAAATGATCTTGCAAAAAAGGCCCATCACAGCTTATAAAACTGCAGCTGATAAAAGTCTGGTATAAGGTAGCAACAGCAGGATGATCTAACACCCTCCTCCCCCTCCCATCCCTAGAAACACAAATTCTGCACTTTTTTTCTATATTCCCATTAATCAGTGAGAAAAGGGATTCTAGAACTAATTTTAAAAGAGCTCAAATAAAGCCTGAATAATTTGCATTTAGAGAGAGTGGTCCTTTTGGTTTAATTGGGTTTACTGAATCCATTTTAGATGTTGGCGATTGCTGTACGGATTGAACCTCTGCAGTCCTTTCCCCAAATGAAAGAGTAACCCTTGGAAACTAGTTGGCATGTAATACATTTCAATGCAGCATAATAGGGCAGTCGTGCAGGACTCTGAACTGAATGCGACACATTTCCTTAGTCATTCGCTTGTAGCTGTAATGACCATCTTACCTTAGCTGGGATTCCAGGCGGATTCAACATTTGATACAACATGTATTAATAGATTTCTTCTCTACCTAAGAAGTGGTCTGGATATGGTGCTTAAGAATATAGTTAACCTTTACATTCTGCAGCTATAGGAAATTGGCTTGCGTATGTAGAGAGATCTTGTTTAATTAGGACCTCTGACAGCAACTGTCACAAAAGACTTGAAGGCGAAACCAGCCAGGAGCTTTATTGTTCTTCAACAACAACAAAGCAGACACAGGGAATATTTGACACTAGAATCCCCTGCAATTCTGTGACAGCCAAGTTCAATGCTACCTAGTAGTGACTAAACTATGTGATGCTGGGTGTTTTTAAGGGGGCAGCAACTCCTCATATTATTATTGTGCAGCTGTTCTTTCAGACTTTCCGGGGATTCATTCTTTCTTTCTTTCTTTCTTTCTTTCTTTTTTTCTTTCTTTCTTTCTTTCTTTCTTTCTTTCTTTCTTTCTTTCTTTCCTTCCTTCCTTCCTTCCTTCCTTCCTTCCTTCCTTCCTTTCTTTCTTTCTTTGTCACATTATATATAAGCATAAGCATGAATAATTAGACGATATATAAGCATATATATAATCATAAGTATGTAAAACTATATGAAATTGGATACAATCAAAGGGAACATTTGGACAGGAATGGTAGGCACGCTTGTGCTCTTATGCACGCCCCTTACAGACCTCTTAGGAATGGGGTGAGGTCAATAGTAGATAGTTTTTGGTTAAAGCTTTGGGGATTTTGGGAAGAGACCACAGAGTCTGGTAGTGCATTCCAGGCATTAACAATTCTGTTTCCGAAGTCATATTTTCTGCAGTCAAGATTGGAGCGGTTCACATTAAGCTTAAATCTATTGTGTGTTCGTGTATTGTTGTGATTGAAGCTGAAGTAGTCTTCAACAGGAAGGACGTTGTAACAGATGATTCTACGAGTTAAGTTCAGGTCTTGTCGAAGGCGGCGGAGTTCTAAATTTTCTAAACCCAGGATTTCAAGTTTGGTGGCATAAGGTATTTTGTTGTAATTAGAGGAGTGGAGAACTCTTTTTGTAAAATATTTGTAAAATATTTGTAAGATTTTTGACAAAGATCGAGCCCGTGTGCTGCTCCCTTCCACTTCTAGAAGCAGACTGGAGTCAGATTTTGTTCTAACTCTGGCATAAATTAGGACCTCCCATCCCAACTTTTAGGGCAGCTTAAGAAAAGCAAGACCGGATAGTTGTTCAGTCATGTGAGGCTGCACCTTCTGTGTTTTCCCGCCAAATGGATTTCTTAGGGATAAGAGAAGAAAAAGAAAAAAGAGGGTAGATCTAGGAAAATAGCAGAGGGTAGAAACCTATTATCCCACCTCTTTAAATTAGTGTCTGATAGTGTTTAATATTTGTTAAACAGTCTTAATTTTACAGCATTTCTAAAATCTGTTATTTTGATTTTACATTCTATTGAAAACCTTTGAGAGACCTCATTAATTGGCAATGTAATAAATTAGATTTAATGAGAAAGGAAGGAATCATTGGTTATAGAGTCAACTCTCAATGACTCTGAATGGCTTACACCACAAAAGTAGGTAGCAACAGAATGAAAGGAAAAAGGTAAGTATGTCTGGAACAGGCAATCCAACACATTAAAAAAAAACAAAAAACGGAGGCTCTACAATCATTCCTGGGACCAAAACCAGGTTTTCAAAGATGTGTAAAACAGCTGCAGGGTGAAAATTGCATGGCTCTCTGGGGAATGATGTTCCACAAGGCAGGCACCATGACAGAGAAGATGTACTTCTTAGGTCCCGACAGATTATACTGTTTAATTGAAGGGTCCTGCAGCGCAATTTGTGGGGGGAGGACAGAGAAAAACGGTCTTTCTTATCTAGGCCCTATGCCATGAAGGATTTATAGGTGATAATCAACTCCTTGAATTGCATCTAGAAGCTTAAAAAGGAATAATGCCACACAGTATGCCTATCACTGCTTGCTGTAGTTTCTGAGCAGTATCCAAGGCAGCCCCCATGTAGAGTGCATTGCAGCAGTCCATCCGTGAGATCCCTTTGTGTGGTCACTAAGGCATGAATGACTGCCTGAAGGACCTCTTACTCTAGGAGTAGGTACAACTAGCACACCAGATGGACCTGAGCAAAGACCTGTGCCACAAGGGTCATCTGCTTACTAAAAAGATCTAGGTCCATTAATTTCTTTCCTTCTGTGAATACAGAACTATATATAATTGCCTTCTACCTCATCCATCCTATGTTTAACAAGGATCAAAGGCCAGGATTTTTCAAGACCTTTGATTTATTTTACATAATGGAAGCTGTGTACAAGTCCACAATAACTTAATCGCCTTCAACTGCAGATGGGGAATGACTGCCCCACAGGACATCAAGTGAGGCCCACTCTTTCCCTCAAATGGACCTACATTTGGCTTTGTTCTCTTCTTGCGGAAGAAAGCGGGGGCCTATTTTTCTACATGCAAAGGAGCAATAGAGCATTGTTTTCTCCAGCAAGGTAATAGTAGTAGTAGTAGAGTTGGGGTTTACTAGATGCCACATGACATTGTCCAATTTACTGGAGTTGCATATATATCCTTAAGCCATTTAAAATTTAGGTACACCTTTCCAGGTATATAAATACTTCACGTTACAAGACAAAGATAATTTCCTTTAATCCAGTTTCTTCTTGTTGCACAGGAATAGAATCTGCATGTTATATTAAGAGATTCTGAAAATCTCAAATTCGAATAAATTATCTATCAATGGGATATTATTGAGTCTGTCATTTGCACCTCTATAACTGTCTGGTTCGGTTCTGCAACCCAACAAGAAAAACACAGACTTCAGAGGATAATTAGAACTGCAGAAAAAATAATTGCTACCAACTTGCCTTCCATTGAGGACCTGTATACTGCACGAATCAAGAAGAGGGCCGTGAAAATATTTGCAGATCCCTCGCATCCTGGACATAAACTGTTTCAACTCCTACCCTCAAAACGACGCTATAGAGCACTGCACACCAGAACAACTAGACACAAGAACAGTTTTTTCCGAAGGCCATCACTCTGCTAAACAAATAATTCCCTCAACACTGTCAGACTATTTACTGAATCTGCACTACTATTAATCGTTTCATAGTTCCCATCGCCAATCTCTTTCCACTTATGACTGTATGACTATAACTTGTTGCTGGCAATCCTTATGATTTATATTGATATATTGATCATCAATTGTGTTGTAAATGTTGTACCTTGATGAACGTATCTTTTCTTTTATGTACACTGAGAGCATATGCACCAAGACAAATTCCTTGTGTGTCCAATCACACTTGGCCAAAAAAAATTCTATTCTATTCTATTCTATCAGAATGAATCCATCCAAATTTACAAAATACAGTGTTGCATTTACCACTCATTCAGAAAGGAAATTATGCATGTACTTGTATTACAGAGACAGCGAACAGATTTTGCTCTTTTACTGATTAGTATGTCCCAGCTTATGCTCTCAAGACAGCTACTGCAAGTAGTTGTTGGTACAAGTGAAAATTTGAAAAAAAAAAAGAACTAGTTTTTGAGGGATCCTTGGTGCTCTCTGAGCTTGGTTGTTTTCTTGCAGACTTTTCATTTCCCAAACTAGGTAACATCATCAGTGCTTGACTAACACTGATAATGTTACTTAGTTTGGGTAATGAAACATCTGCAAGAGAACAACCAAGCTCAGAGAGCACCAAGCACCCCCCATTTCAACCCTGATCTATAAATGTTCTTTTTTTATATTGCAACTAGCTTGTGTCTGAAGTAGCAAAATCTCGTGATATTGTCAAATCTTGAAGATTTTTAGTGGTGTTGCTCAAGATCCTGCAAGGTTTTATAAAGGAATTCCAACTCTTGGTGAGTTCCTTGTGCCATGGTGCCCACAAGAACTACACTACCAATTCCTGCTTATTCACGTGTTCTCAAGATGTTTTTGATGACCATGTACTAGACTGGTCCACATAGAAAATTATGTTGGGAAGGACTACTGTAATTGTAACAGACTGACTAGGTGGCTCAATGGCTAAGACATTGAACTTGTCGATTAGAAAGGTCAGCAGTTTGGTGGTTCAAATCCCTAGTACAGGTCTCCTGCGTGAGCAGGGGGTTGGACTAGATGACCTCCAAGGTCCCTTCCAACTCTGTTACTGTTACTGTCAGAAGCACGCTAAAAGTGTTTTTATAAATACGTCTCAAATTGCAGGTTGTTCTTTTAGCTTTTAAAATGGAAACCCAGAATTGTGATAAATGTGCAGGTCCCTTTATTTTCTTATTTGCTTCATTCTTATTTCTATTACTATTTCCTTTCCTCCCAGCAGTTGCACAGCACAAAGGGAAAAACAATATCATGTGACTGGTATAATACATGCTAAAGATATATTTTCCAAGGAGCTTTTTGACACAACATACACACATACACAGAAAGAGAGACAGGGAGGCAAGCGAGAAAGAAACAGAGAGAAAGGAACAGAGAGACTGAGAAACAGAAACAAGAGAGAGGAGAGAGAATGTTAACTATAGTGAGCATGTATAAATGATTTAAGTAGGTAATTTTGGCAAGTGGATAACATTATTCAAGTATAAGCCTAAGAAATCAAGCTATGGTTGACTGTGATCTTTCATTAAGTTTAGTGTTTTATGCAAGAATATGTAATTTGATTATTTAACTTGTCACTCGTATGATTTGTGAAAACAGCCAGAAGGTTTCTCAATTTTTACTTTATTTCTGATTTTTTTTACAACCTTTTTTATACAAGTTTTCTCTTTCTTGGGCTTTTTTTATATTATAAAACTGTTATTATATGTCGGGTGTTATTAACTCCTGACAAGGTTGTTTATGTGAACAAGGAGTGCTTATTATCAATCCTCTTATTATTATTCCCTTAAGACAGCATATTTGCTTCCTCATGTACACAACAATAACTGGAGATTTAATTGCCACTCTGGGATGCAAAAATAACTGGAAGCACCTACACATCAACAAGAAATAACGGTGAATGCCACTGATATTTCTTTACCTACAGATTTTTGCACTCAGTCAAGAACAGGCATTGTATGGAATATCTATGTCTTAACAGAGCCTCAGTTCTGTAAATGCTAGAAATCTATTTCTTTTATTTATTTATTTATTTTGTCACACAGTATATATACGCATAAGCATGAAATAACTAAACAATACATAATCATATATATAAGCATGAGTATATAATAACTATATTAATTGGATATAACGAAAGGAAACAATAGGACAGGAATGGTAGGCACGCTTGTGCTCTTATGCACGCCCCTTACAGACCTCTTAGGAATGGGGTGAGGTCAATAGTAGAAAGTTTTTGATTGATGCTTTGGGGATTTTGGGAAGAGACCACAGAGTCAGGTAGTGTATTCCAAGTATTAACAACTCTGTTACCGAAGTCATATTTTCTACAATCAAGATTGGAGCTGTTAACATTAAGTTTAAATCTATTGTGTGCTCGTGTATTGTTGCAATTGAAGCTGAAGTAGTCTTCGACAGGAAGAACATTGTAATAGATGATTCTATGAGTTAAACTCAGGTCATGTCGAAGGCGGCGTAGTTCTAAATTTTCTAAACCCTGGATTTCAAGTTTGGTGGCATAAGGTATTTTGTTGTATTCAGAGGAGTGGAGAACTCTTCTTGTAAAATATTTCTGGACACGTTCAATTGTATTGACATCAGAAATGTGGTATGGGTTCCAGACAGTCGAGCTGTATTCAAGAATTGGTCTAGCAAATGTTTTATATGCTCTGGTTAGTAGTGTAGTGTTTTTGGAGAAGAAGCTACGTAAGATTAGGTTTACAACTCTTAAAGCTTTTTTTGCGATGTAGTTGCAGTGGGCTTTGGCACTTAGATCATTTGATATGAAAACTCCAAGGTCTTTAACAGAGTGGGGGTAATCTATATGGTAATGTCCATCAAGCTTGTACTTAGTGCTTAGGTTCTTTTTTCCAATATGTAAGACTGAACATTTGCTGGTTGAGATTTTGAGTTGCTAAGTTTTAGACCATTCAGATACAAAGTCAAGGTCTTTTTGAAGGGTAGCTGTATTGTTGGTGGTGTTAAAATAGTTTGACATTGTCAGCAAAGAGAACACATGTAATATGGTCACAGAGATCATTAATGTATAATATGAAGAGCGTTGGTCCAAGAACGTTGCCTTGGGGAATGCCACTTTTGACAGGAACAGGATTTGATAGAGCATTGCCAATTTTGACCACTTGTTGTCTGTTTGACAGGAAAGCTGTTATCCAATTGTGGAGGGGTCCTGAGATGCCATAGGATTTTAGTTTTAGGAGACGTTTATCATGTACTACTGAGTCAAAAGCTTTACAGAAGTCTATGTAAATTGCATCTATTCCTTTGCCTTGAGTCAATCCTCCCTTCCAATTATGCTGCTCAACCTGACAATGATAAAGGCTGGTGTTTACATACTGTCTTTGGAGTTAGCAACCAAAATTTAATATATCACTAAAGAATTCTAGATAGGAAGGTGAATAATAGCACCCACATGGAAAAAAGTCTGGAGGAAAAGTTTTTAGTTCAAAATAGGAGTAAAGAAGCTGAAATGAGTAGCAATATTAGACTTTGAAGGTGCAAAATATCCCCGCTTTTCTTGCTGGCAGTGCTTTGTATTGGTGGTAAATACTGGATCCAGGTTTTACACAAGAAAAATGGCTTGGTAGGAGAAACAGGCAGAGAGCCAACAGATCTCAGGTTAGAATTAGCAGTTATGTAAACACTGGACAACTGCTCAGCTTCAAAGCCTTTAAGCACCACGCAATGAACAAGTCCATTAATTCAGGGGGAGCACGGGAATAGAAAAAAAAGGCAAAGTGGTGATGGCAACATTGTGATATTTTTACACATTTTTTTTTACTGCTTTGTATATGGCACTACAAGCATGCAGTGCCATATACAGAAAGGGCAGGTCTTCCATCACAATGCCACAAATGCCAACTTGTTGGTTTTTTTTTTATACACACCCCTGCAGACACAACAGTGTGTGTGGGGAGTGGGGGGAGGCTGCAAAAAATGCCTGCAGGTTTGAATCACTGTGGAGGTTTAGAATCAGTTTACGTAGGTCGTGGTCAATTAATTGTTTTGTTTGCTTCATTTTTATTGCCTTTGGTTCTTATCTAGAATCTTATTAAGGGTAGTCCTTAACTTACGACTAAAATTGAGTCCACAATTTGCAAAGCAAGACAGTTGCTGAGTTGTGCCCCTTTTACTACCTTTTTTGCCACAGTTGTTAAGTAACCTCCGGCAGTTATTAGGTGAATCATGAGGTTGTTAAAACAAATCTGACCTCCCCTACTGACTTTGCTTGTCAGAAGGTTGCAAATGGTAAATCACATGACCCCAGGACACTGCAACTGTCATAAATACATGCCAGTTGCCAAGCGCCCCAATTATGATCACATGACCATGGGGAAGCTGCAATGGTCCCGTAGAAAGTTAGCACCCACCCCTCTCCTAGAAGAATGAAATATTTTAGGAAATATTAAAAAGGCAGAATATTGTATTTCACTGAATGAGAAATGGAGAAACATGTTTTTTTAGAGGCAGGAAGCAGTCTCTCTCTTAATAGCCTTCACCTTTCTTAATAGCCCACAGCAGATGTCAGCACAAGAGATAGAGAGCTTATTGCGATCTAGGTAGCGCTATTCATAGGCAAAATACTGCAAGCAAATACTGCAGGCAGAAATCCATTCAAGATAGGATATTTTGAAATTCCCTGCAGCAAGGTCTGAACAAAGGTAGGATTAGCCCTCAGCCACAATAGGAATTGCCCAACAAGCTTCTTTATTGAATCAGCCCAAACTTCAACCAAACTTCGCTCAGACAAATTCCTAGGATTGGTACATGGCCCCACAGGAGTCTGACTACAGCCAATAGAATAAATGTTCTTGCACAGGAACAGGAAGTTCAAATACAAAACCCAAGAGAAGGTATAAATACCCCCCACTTTCAACTCCATGTGGTCAGCTGCCCAGGACCATCCATGTGGTTCTGCTTCATCATTAAACCATCTTTCCAAACAGCCTCCAGCCTCCATTTTGTCTCCAGTGCCTATCTCCCAGCTTGGAACTGGAGCTGGATATTTCTTCCAACAGTCCTAAGTGTGAAAATCGGTCATAAGTCATTTTTTCACTGCCATTGTAACTTGGAATGGTCACTAAACAAAATATTTTAAGTCAAGGACTACCAATATATAAGTATGTCTTTGGTATTTCTTCTGAATCCTAATCAAGTACGGTCAAGCCAGAGCCATCGATTGTTTCTATTCCCCATTTTTTCAGTCTCCCCAGAACGTCTAACCTCATGACTGTATAACACCTCAACAGGCCAAAACCTAGTTATGAATGTTATACAGTACTAGGAACACCACATAGAATTGTGGGAGGCTATACAAATCTCTAACCAAGTTTTCAAACCATAGTTAAACCTACAATCCCATTATATACTAACAATTGATTACATGCTGGCAGTCCAGTATCTTACTAAAGTAATAATTAACATAGAAGTCAAATCTTTCAAACAAGCTTAACTCCTGATGACTGAATGGGCACATCATTGTTAGATGTTTTGGTATCAATACGAAAATCTCCAGCTTTGGGCTACAAACATTTGAAGACCCAATCAACAGTAGTAAAGAGAGTTTCATACCTCTTTGCCTCAGTCTAGTGTTTTTTTCAGGTTTGGGGTAGCTTAACTACATATGAAAATGGATTGCCATTGCTTTTTTGCAGGATATTTTTGGGATCATTTAATTAACCCACAGCCTCAGTTTTCCTTGGTGATTTCCTGATAAATAATGAAAAACAAATGTCCTATGAAAGAACGCTAGCATATGCAGTAGAACTGTTAGTATAAAAACAAGTCAAGAGAAGCATATGTATTCATTCTTTCATCCATTCCTTCCTATCCAGATTTCTTATATTCGTCTTTTCTATAAGGATGAAACATAATGGGCCCCAGATGGCAATTAATTCCAGAGGGGTGAGGCTATTGCAGGAAACGCCCTTAATGGAATATGAGATAGTATCCCTTTCAATTACCATACTATGTAGTCAGGTAGATACGGTAAAAGATGCCTTCAAATAACTATGTAAGACTTGAAAGTCTTTAAAGTTTAAGAGTTAAAAAAAACACCAATTCTTTCTGGACTAATTTCATTATTGTAAGATTTGCATTATAGTTCTGAGACCTTTGAATCCTACAGTTTTATCTTCTTGACTTGTTGAAATTGTTACGTATGAAAGATTTGTAAAATTATTTTGTAGGGAATATAGAACTATCCAATATCCAACTATCTAAGGTTATTCCATGTCGTCACTGTGAAGGGCTTTCAGCAAAATGCAAATAATTCATTTGATTTGTGTGGTCTGAGTATACATAGTTACTACTCCCATTTGCATTTGATTGGTTTTATAAAAACAGAATACCAGTTTGGATATGCCTTTAATTTGATCCATCACAGTAAAAGTGCAATGGAATGTGTGGAAGACCTTGGGGGATGAGGAAAAAATGATGCTGCCTAGGGAACAATCAAAATGAGAGAGAGAAGGAAGCCCGCAATCACTTAACTTTCAGAGAAAAATCTAGGAAGGACCCACCCTAATTGATCTGCCCGTTAAAAGTGGTGGCAGGAGGGAGTTTGTACCTTCAGATTTGCAAAATGTAAGCTTATAATAAAGTAGATTTTGTTCATCTAGTCATGCCTCCTATCTAGTAATACCAGGGAAGATATTTTAATTTAAAATTATCTTGTTTTTAGAAATAACTTCTCTAAGTAAATTTGAATATGAGTTCTTCACAGTGCAATTCTTTATCTGCTTACTAAGAGAAAGCCATCCAAATGACTCTAATTAAGCTTTTTCCTAGGTAAATAGAATCGCAATGACATTTTTTTCCTTCCAACACTGAAACATTATCTCAGGTTCTAAATTCTAAATCTATTCATCTTAAAATTAAGGGAAAAAAGAATTCCAATGTATTTTTTTCCAAGTCAAAATATTATAGAAAATGAAAGCCAGCCTATTTTATTCCAAAGATGTTGAAAAAAAACCAAAACAATGGTCACAGCTTACTAGATTTCAAATATTCTCTTACCTCGATCTAATTATGATCCCATTTAATATTTTGCATTGTCTGCCTAAAATTCTAAAATAATTTTGCTATGAAGATTTCTTTAATGTATTATTCTACCTTTTAAATATGATTTTAATTTTTGTTTTCCTACACAGAGTTTTAAAAAGTAAAAAAGGTCACAAAGAAAAAAGAAAAGAAAACAAATGCACATTATAACAGATATTGAAAACTGTTCAGTTATGAAATATATATCCTTGCCTACCGTGCACTGCTCTGACTGTGATGGCAATATGTCCCATTTTACTGGAAATGGTCTTTTATTTGAATGTCTATCAGAAAATAGTTTTGTACATCCTATATTTGAAGGACTATCTGGGACAAATGGGATTTTACAATAAAGTACTATTAGGAGGGAAATCTACCTTTCTGAAATTTCTATCGAACATATAACCTAGGTAGCCAATTAACCAACCACACAGGTCACCCTCTTACCCAGCGTAGATGGGTGTTTTATATTTGTTTTTTAAACTGTGATAATTATTGTTAAATGTTTATCTAGATGCATTATTTAAATGAAAATACACAAACACATCTAAGCAAGCCTACTACCCATTCTTCTTTTTACCTATGCATTTCCTTTCTTTGTCAATGTATAAGTTGTTATGGGAGGAATCCTGTGTTAGTCTATAATGGCAAGACATTAGGAGTGCGGTATCACTTTTTTTTGGATTATCAAATTGTATTAAAAGACACTGATAAGGCACATGTAATCTGCCTCACACATCCCTTGCATCTGTAATAAACAACCAAGTTGCAACTCACAACAGCTTATGCCTTTTAATCAAATTAGACAACTCATGACCTGTTCAGTCATTCTTTCAGAGATATTTCTTTACCAGGTTCCTCAATGTTCTTAACAGTGACAGGACCTCTGATGTGCTGCCTTCCCTGGAAAAGTTGGGATACATTCAGAAATGCATCTGCCTTGAAAATAGTCTGTGTTGAACTGTATATAGCTCATACACAGAGTAGGAAATTATAACCTTTTGTATTAGGTCATAATCTGTCTAATGATAATTTTAGGTCATCAATTGTTTGCCAATTTTCAATTCCACAAGAGTCATGGATCCCGGATTTTGGACACATTCTGTAAGGTAGCTCATTTCAGGTACTTTGGTTCAAAAATTGTTGCCCTATGATGCACATCAACATACCCAATTAAATGTTGTGGGAATGAGACTTCCAGTAGAATATGAATATTAGTTGAAAAAGCTGCTACCATAAGTCTTTTGAAGTCTTGCAATGCTCAGTGGCTCACCCTGTACATTTCCTTGTTTTCTTTTCAAATGTATCTTTCAATTTATATAATAAGTGGTAATATATTTTCCCCTTTGGATATAATTTTTTTCCTCCTATCATATTTGGCACTTCAGGAAGATTTTGCTATTTATCACACAAGCTTCCCTGAAACTATAAGATGATTGAAACAGGTATTTACTGACAGACTATATTCTTGCACGTACATAATGCATTCACAAAATTGATACTGGGGCAGTCTCCAGGGGTCTGGTTGACTTTTTTTTTTTAAATTTTGTATATTATTCCAGGAAAATACCTCAAATAATATATTGAGTCAGGTGACGTCCAGTCTCTACATAAACAGTTCCTCATTTTAATTATAATGAAAAGAACTCTAGAACTGATTTCTGGAAGGGAAATAAGAGTGAAATCACAAAATGAACCAAATTTAGTTCAAAGCTAGCATGAAGAAGCAAGAGGCAAATCAATCCAAAAATAGATACTTCTTGCTTGAATTTGAGGATGTTTTTAGATTATTCCTGCTGGCAGAGAGAAATCTGGTTGGGCTGAAGCCATTTGTAGAATTTCAGTGTGCCAATTTCCAAAGTTGACCAGAACTCTTATTCATATAAAGTTTCTATTACACAAATAATTAAAACCAGATATTTATTGTCCCTCTGGAAAAATGTAGTTTTATGGACACAGATCTTTTCTTTTGAGTTAGGTATCTCTCTTTTATTGTCATTTGGACTATGAATCCAGTAAGTACAAAAACATGACAAATGCCTGCTGTGCATATACATACATGTATCTATAATATATATGTATGCCCTTCTAAGCACTCATGCAAAATTGCTCCCTTTTGTAGGCTTCCCAATTTCGGCAGGAAGCTGAATTAGAATTTAATTGTTAGTTGGAATACTTGGAAAGCATTTAGCAATATTTTAGAGACAATAAAACACTTGACATTCCAAAGCACAGCTATTTGGGAGTTATAAGAACAAATGTTATGAAATATTCATGGAATGGATTGCCTAGATAAAAAAAAAAACCAGTGCCAAATTAAGTTGATGAATTCATTCAACATCTGATATCTAGGGAAAAAGGAAAAAAGACTGGGACCTAGACTGAACATTAAACCATCTCTGTGTTGTTTTTTATATAGAAGGGTGAACTTTAGACCACATTCTAAATCAAGAGAACACAACACTCAAAGAAGGCATGTTTAGGAATCAAATTATCCTAATTCACCTCAAACAAATCTCTCCTGGTTCCCTTTCTGTGGATTCATTTCGAAACTTAGATAAGGCATAGCTCCATCTGTTTTATTTTATAGAATTCTATTATCCATCTTTTTATAATTGTTATACATTCTCCTCCAGCTAGAATTATTCTCCCAAAATAAAGGGTCTTGAAATTTAGAAGGGGAGAAGGGGCTAAAACACATACACACATACAAATATGTTTTTGATTCTAGTTTAAAAGGTCTTCAGGTGAGGACACAAATTCACAATTTCTGAGTGCAACTCAGCCAAGGCAGCAAAAAGCTTTTTTTTCTTTTTTAGCAATTAACCTTTTAAAGTCTATTTAGGAATTAGATTAAAGAGTTTTTATAATAACCATCAATTGTGGTGGTTTTTATTTCCTGGAAGGGAGGGAAGGTAAGTGAATGTATCCTTTAAAAAAAATCACCTTGTTCACTCACAAATTGGCCTAAAAATGGCTTTGCATATATTATGAAATATGCCCCACAGCCCAGTTAACAAACACATGCACACCACCATTTTAACTATTTGTAATTCAGAGTTTTAGGGCTATTACTTCAGTAAAATGAAGAGCAACCATTCTGGTTTTTCAGAATTTAAATGTTCCATAAACTTTGATTCCAAATTCTAATTCCCATAAAGCAAAAACTGTAGTTGCTCCATATTTAGATAATATGGTAGGTTTAGCTTTACTATCTTATCAAAATCTGAACCAATGGCAATTTATGATGAGATGGTAGTAAAACAACAGTATACATACTTTTTAACTGAGCTTTTTGGCTTAGTGTGTGTGATGAAAACAAAGCTAGTGTGAATCTATTAGATCTAATTCCAACTCAGATTACAAACTCTGGAGAATTCAAGACATTATCTACCTTTAAGGCTTGCAATTTAGGACTAATGGCTACAGCAGTTAAAATACAACCAGCATCTCTAAAGTAACTGTTTCTCGTTTCATATTAAGAATAATCTGGTGTTTTACAATGAGTTTACTAATGATGTAAGATACAATTTTGCAGATATGTTATTTCATAAGGCTTTCCATACATTTTGGTAACAATGCTTATGATGATAAGCTTTTGTTTGTTCCTGAAAACCTTTTCACTTGTAACAATTTTGAACAATTTGGAAGACAGTGATTAATCTGTTATGAGGAAATTGCTCAACATGGAATGACAAATAACAGCAACAACTCAATATTCAAATAAGGCATGAATGCCTACAGAAGATCCATTAACAGAATTTGGACTTACAAATCAATCATACCACCACCAAAGAGCATAAAAGATGGAGCGATGGTGGGTTTTTTTGATGCCTTCAAGTCAGCCTTGACTTCTCTGGCAATTGTTTGGACAAGCCCCTGCAGTATCCTTGGGAAGATTTTTGGAAGTGGTTTGCTAACCCTTAGGGCTGAGAGAGAGGAACTGACTCAGTGTCACCCAACTGGATTTGTGCCTAAAATGGGAGTAGAACTCCTAAATTGTAATCTGGTGTTTTAACCACTACACCAAACTGGCTCTCATAAGGGTAGTTATCTATACCAAGATTGGCAATAGAAATAAGAACATCAAATATTTGCTGGCTGGAAACGATCTAAAAGTTGACCCACACTCTGTCAAGGATCTAGGAGTACTCACTTCAAAAGATCTAAGTCCCAGAGCTCACTGTAACATCATAGCAAAAAGGGCATTAAGAGTTGTCAATCTTATTTTACAAAGTTTTCTCTCTGGTGACGCTATACTTCAAACTAGGACATATAAAACGTTTGCCAGATGTATACATGAATACTGCTCACCTGCCTGGAACCCTCACTGTATTTCAGCCATCAATACATTAGAGAGGGTCCAGAGATATTTTACTAGAAGAGTACTCAAATCTTCTACTCGAATTAAAATTCCCTATACCACCAGGCTTGAAATTTTAGGCCTGGATAGCCTCGAACTATGCCATCTACATTCCGACCTATGCTTAGTTCATAAGATTATTTACCAAAACATCCTACCTGTAAATGAGTACTTTAATTTCAACCGTAATAACACAAGGGCTATCAATAGATTCAAACTCAATGTAATTCACTCTAATTTTGATCGTAGGAAATATGACTTCTGCAATAGAGTAGAAAATTGTCTGGAACACTCTACCTTGATCCTGTTGCTAGTCTCGCTAATCCCCACATCTTTTACCTTAAACTGTCTACCGTGTACCTTTCATGTTTCTTAAGAGGTCCCTAAGGGGGTGTGTATAAGCGCATCGGCGTGTCTACCATCCCTGTCCTACTGTCCCCATTTATATGTAATCATTCTATGTCTTTATGGCTATGTTTTGCCATAAACATAAACATCGTTTTATTTGTGCCAATTTTTTTCATGTGTCCATGTCTATGTCTATACTGTTACTTGTTTCCTTGTACTTGTTGACAAATAAATAAATAAAAAATAAGATATGAGGTTTTTTTAAATTACCCGTGAATTGGGGTAGGCCCTCTTATACGTTTTTGATAATACAATCATTGATTGAAACAAAGAATGGGAAGATATAATTGCTGAAAAACTTGGATGCCTTTGAAAAATATCCTAATTTGTTATTTATGTGTCTATGTTTTTGTCTGTAAAATTAGTTTGTGGAATATATAGTGATCCAAAATTGCATTATTAACAATTCAAATAGTTCCTCAGCATGTTAAATGGTTGGTACACTATAACTTAGTATATATGGTTCCTACATTAAGGCACATGACAAGATGCTTCCAAGATAAGCTAAAAATCTATCTTACAGACTTGAGGAGGTAACTAATTGTTTAAGACTGACATCAGTTTATTAACACATGCTAAAGAAAATCAAATGCTGAAAAATACATCTTCCTTGCTTCCAATTTGCTATAACATGTATCTCAATCTTCTTGGGCATCCATACAGATTAAACACCAGATCAATAATCTGTAAGGGCTGAATGAAAAGCAATGCCTTTGATGTTATACATTACCAACTGATGCACTAGAGGGAATCTTTGATGAGTCTTTTACATCTGTTTTTACTTTAGTTGGCAAAAAACTGCTATGAGAAAATATTGTGCTGCTATTGTTTGTGACATGGAAACTTGCAGTAAGTGCTTGTCAGTGTACCTTAAGCAACACACTGCAATTGAATTGATAACCAAAGCGTTTCCTCCAATTGAAATTCACCCATGAATGCAAATTGTTTATGGGGATGAGTATGATGACATGAATACTATGTTTTCCTGGGCCCAAAAATATAAAGATGGCGAACCAGGAAGACCCGATTACACAATCAAGAATGAAGTAGATAATTTGTGACAAGCCAATGAGTTTGACAAGAAAAAGGTTGGTAAACTGATTAAGATTTGGTGGCTCACTCAAAAGAAAGTGTTATGAAGCTTGGTTTTTCACAGGAAAGTGTGGCTTACAGATAGTCCTCAACTTAGGACCATAATAAACCTTCCATTATGATCATTAAGTCATGATGATTGCAAAGTCATCATGCAACCAATCTGTCTTTACAACCATTTTTGTGGCAGTCATTTAGCAAACCCATTGTTCGTTGGGGCATTTTTGCTGCAAACTGGAAGTATACGCCAGTTTGTGCAAAAATGTTGTAAATTGCAGTCATGGGACCATAGGATACTGCAAACAGTCATAAATGCAGATTGCCATATGTTCAAAATGTGGTCATATGACTGCATGGAGTAGTAACGGCCATTGGAACCAGATCATAAGTAGCTTTTGGAGGTCTGTAAGTGACTGGTCGTAAGTCAAGAACTACGTACACATCATCGATGTTGTTCAATATTGGAAGATTTTGATAAGATATGTTCCTTAAATGCTGATAGCATAAGGGAAACCTTCAAGATCTGAAATTTGTCAGCAATTGTTATGCTATAAAGTTAAGGAATTTCTTTAATGCATTTTGATAGCCAACAAAACATTCAATATTCTTTTATTATAGCTTGTATCAATAAAGTAGAGTTCTGTTATTTGTTATGGCATCAGTTTCCTGGCCAAGTTTATCCTGAAAGGTTGACAGATGATGGAGTAGATACAAGTAACAAAAACTTCATTTCAAGGACAGTCTTCTGGTTTCATTTATTACAATCTCTATATTTAAATAAATTATGGTAGCACTTCCTACCAGGTATTAGGTTAATGTAGTTCTGAATTGTGTGACAAGATAGGGGCATCTTTTGATTCAGTTATAGGTGGGGCTATATTTCAGGGTGGGTTTCCTATTTATTCCAATAGTGGGGAGGTTTCTATAAAGGCATTACACTTCCGTTGAACAATTACATTAAAATTGTGGAGGTTTTTTTAAAAAACAACAACACCTAAACACAAACAAATTGCTCAGTTTCTCCACCTTGTCAACCTAAAATTGCCAATTCCAGCCAACCCAAATAATCCTAGGGTGTGTTTCCCTCTCCTCATAAACCTGTGGCTGAATAAGTGTGCGTAAATAGTGACTACAAGCTGGTTTTAAAAAGGGGAGAATCAGAAAAAGAAACTATTTATCAAAATAGCCTGCCTATAAAATATCTGCATATATACAATTAATCTCCCCTCTGAATATACCAGTCACACACAAACTATTATCCCACACATAATCACACAAATGTATATGTACATTTTCCTCTCCCTTCTATCAATCTATTAATTTATAATATCTCTTACATAGGTAAACAAGAGCTCTTTCCAGCTCTTGATGATAGCAGTCCAGAGCCAATCTTGTATCCCAACATCTTACCATGTCTGGAGTCAGAAGCCAAATAAGTTCAGGTTTGGTTAAACACTTGAAAGGGACACTGTCGGGAAATGCCACACCCTGAACAAGAACAGAAAGTTAGATATCCTGGATGAAGGCAATGGCCAATTACTTCTCTACTGTTTTCAAGGAAACCAGCCAGATAAGCCTATGAAGTCATCAGGAGTTGAGTCCAACAGTTAGGAGACTTCCACATTTGCATTTTTCTACTATCCAGGCTCTCCTCCAAGCAAGCTGGGATGGGTTTCCTCTGCTCTCAGCTAGCCAAGCTGCAGCCCCTCTAGTTTACAATTACTCCCTTCACTTCCTTTCTTTCTTTTTGCATTTAAACCCTGAATGTGCAACTTTAGTAGATGAAACAACATTGTGAAGGCTTAAGTTGACAAGGCTGGAATGAAGCGTCTAAGACCAGATAGGTTCATTTCAAAACACAATGCAGGTGCCTTCCATGTCAAGAAAGAAGGAAATGCATTACCACACAAGAGCAGGAAAAAAAGTCTGAGATTTAAACGCTGAGATTCTTATATATACTGAGCTGGATTTGGCAGTAGCTGAATTGCTTTATTATTGGGACTTCTGGTTACTGCAATAAAAACAGTTAAGCCATTTGAGGCTTGTCCTTGATGTTCCTGCCGCAAGCTCAGGAAAAGCTCTTTGTTGTAAAAGAACTTAATTTCTGAGAATATGTGCAAAATGTTATAGTTGTTTGGAAGGCTGATTGTTAATAGCCAGCAGTTGATATTTTCTCACAAGGAGTTAATCATTGGCAGGTATTAGCAGATTCCCTTGAGGGTTAATCATCAGAACTATAGAGAGGTAGTTCCCCTGCTAAGGGGATGTCTTAATGTGAAGGCTTTTGTAAATTTAAAAAAAAAACACTATAGGGAAAAAGAGAAAAAATCTGAATTCATGTGAAAGCCATAATTATTTATTTTATTTATTTATTATTTAAATTTGTATACCGCCCTTCTCCCGAAGGACTCAGGGCGGTTCACAGCCAGATAAAATAGACAATAATATTACAATATAAATACTATTAAAATACAATTTAAAAACTTATTCAATTGGCCGAAATTAAAATTTAGAATAAATGATAAAAAACCCATTAAAAAACCCACAAATTTAAAAACTAATCCAGTCCTGCGCAGATAAATAAGTGTGTTTTAAGCTCGCGACGGAAGGTTCGGAGGTCCGGGAGTTGACGAAGTCCTGGGGGGAGTTCGTTCCAGAGGGCGGAGCCCTCTCAGAGAAGGCCCTTCCTCTGGGTGTCGCCAGACGACACTGTCTCGCTGACGGCACCCTGAGGAGTCCCTCTCTGTGAGAGCGCACGGGTCGGTGAGAGGTATTCGGTAGCAGTAGGCGGTCCCGTAAATAGCCCGGCCCTATGCCATGGAGCGCTTTGAAGACGTTCACCAGAACCTTGAAGCGCACCCGGAAAGCCACAGGTAGCCAGTGCAGTCTGCGCAGGATAGGTGTCATATGGGAGCCACGAGGGGCTCCCTCTATCACCCGCGCAGCCGCATTCTGGACTAACTGAAGCCTCCGGATACCCCTCAAGGGGAGCCCCATGTAGAGAGCATTGCAGTAATCCAGACGAGACGTCACGAGGGCATGAGTGACTGTGCACAAGGCATCCCGGTCTAAAAAGGGGCGCAACTGGCGCACCAGGCGAACCTGGTGGAAAGCTCTCCTGGAGACGGCCGTCAGGTGGTCTTCAAAAGACAGCCATCCATCCAGGAGAACGCCCAGATTACGCACCCTCTCCATTGGGGCCAGTGACTCGCCCCCAACAGTCAGCCGAGGACTCAGCTGACTGTACCGGGATGCCGGCATCCACAGCCACTCTGTCTTGGAAGGATTGAGCTTGAGCCTGTTTCTCCCCATCCAGACCCGTACGGCTTCCAAACACCGGGACAGCACTTCGATGGCTTCATTGGGGTGGCCCGGTGTGGAAAAGTACAGCTGGGTGTCATCAGCGTACAGCTGGTACCTCACACCGAAGCCACTGATGATCTCACCCAGCGGCTTCATATAGATGTTGAACAGAAGGGGCGAGAGAATCGACCCCCGCGGCACCCCACAAGTGAGGCGCCTCGGGGCCGACCTCTGCCCCCCCGTCAACACCGTCTGCGACCGGTCGGAGAGATAGGAGGAGAACCACCGATAAACGGTGCCTCCCACTCCCAATCCCTCCAACCGGCGCAGCAGGATACCATGGTCGATGGTATCAAAAGCCGCTGAGAGGTCTAATAGGACCAGGGCAGAGGAACAACCCCTGTCCCTGGCCCTCCAGAGATCATCCACCAATGCGACCAAAGCCGTCTCAGTGCTGTAACCGGGCCGGAAACCGGACTGGAACGGGTCTAGATAGACAGTTTCATCCAGGTGCAGGGGAAACTGATATGCCACCATACTCTCTACAACCTTCGCCGCGAAGCGAAGGTTGGAGACCGGACGATAATTACCTAAAACAGCCGGGTCCAGGGAAGGCTTCTTGAGGAGGGGCCTCACCACCGCCTCTTTCAAGGCGGCCGGAAAGACTCCCTCCAACAAGGAAGCGCTCGTAATCGCCTGGAGCCAGCCTCGTGTCACCTCCTGAGTGGCCAGCACCAACCAGGAGGGGCACGGGTCCAGTAAACACGTGGTGGCATTCAATCTACCCAGCAACCTGTCCATGTCCTCGGGAGCCACAGGGTCAAACTCATCCCAGACAATATCACCAAGACCGCCCTCAGACGCCCCGTCTGAATCACCGCAATTTTGGTCCAGACCGTCCCGAAGCTGAACGATTTTATCGTATAGATAACCGTTAAACTCCTCAGCACGTCCCTGCAACGGGTCATCCCGCTCCCCCTGGTGAAGGAGGGAGCGGGTCACCCGAAACAGGGCGGCTGGGCGGTTATCTGCCGACGCAATGAGGGAGGAGGCGTAGCAACGCCTCGCTTCCCTCAGTGCCACTAGGTAGGTCCTAGTATAGGATCTAACTAGTGTCCGATCAGCCTCCGAACGGCTGGACCTCCAGGAACTCTCTAGGCGTCTTCTCCGGCGTTTCATCCCCCTCAGCTCCTCGGAGAACCAAGGAGCCGGTTGGGATCTGCGCCGGGTCAGAGGCCGCAGAGGCACGACACGGTCTAAAGCCCCAGCCGCAGCCCGTTCCCAGGCTGCGGCTAGTTCCTCCACCGTGCCATGAGCCAGACCCTCAGGAAATGGCCCAAGCTCCGTCCGGAACCTCTCCGGGTCCATCAGGCGCCTGGGACGGTACCAACGTAATGGTTCCGTCTCCCTGCGATGTTGGGTAGCGGTCAGAAAGTCTAGGCGAAGGAGAGAGTGATCTGACCATGACAAAGGTTCTGTGACTATATCTCTCAAGTCCAGATCCTTCAACCACTGACCAGAGATAAAAATCAAGTCCAGTGTGCCTCCCCCGATGTGAGTGGGGCCATCCACTACTTGAGTCAGGTCCAAGGCCGTCATGGAGGCCATGAATAATGTGGTTTATATGGTCTAAGCTTAGCAAAATGTATGAACCCAGTCGGAGAAAGTGATCCTTGGCAGCTGGGTAATTAATACTTTTAGATACTATTCAAGTATCTAAAAAGTAAAGGAAAATTTTGCACTTTCTAGACTGTCAAAAAGTGCTCAATATTAATACATTTCCCCTAATGCTTAGTTAAAATGTGCTTCCTTTCCATTTTTGTTTTTTGTATGATGTACTGTTTTCCTAAGAAGCACAGCAGCACAAGAGTTCTGAAAAGAAATAACCTTATTTATTATAAAATTTACATTACATTTAGTATATAGGTTGATTTCACTCTCCAACAGTCTCTCAAGAATCAGCTAGATTCTGAAACCAGTCTCAATCAATTCCCATTAATACATATATGCTCAAGTTTTAAAGGGATAGATAGGGTACAGTACTATTTTTATATCTTTCCTAAAAAAAAGAAAACCTGAAATTAATAATACTGAGTAATTAGTATTCTACTCTGCATATTGAGCTTGATCTCTGTGGAACCAATCAAGACTGGTTTCTAACAATAGTTTCACCCTTTTTTAGGCCTCTCATCCAGTTTGTTGTTGCTTCTTCAGGTCTTACATTCCTCAGGAATAAGTTACAAATACCTTTGTTATATCAACAGAAGCACCATTCTGAATTAGTACTTCATAAATTTAAGGAACGATTTTAACAAAACACATCTGCTTTTTCAATCCAGGAATTGCCTCTGAAAATAAAAATATAGATGAGTTTTTAATGCATGAAAATACTTCAGAACAATTATTAAAGGATTATTTTTGTTTCACTTAATTTATTATCCTATATCCATACTGCATTTTATTTGTCTGCCCTGATTTTTTTCCAACATTTCAAAAAGGTTTTGAGCTATATATCATGGCAACTAAGCTCTCTCCCTCCCCTTCCCTCTTTATATGAATATATATTAAAGCTAATGTTATTCCTTCAAAGCAGTAACTTTTTGCAATATTATTAAAAAGATTTTTGACTCTGTTTTCGATAAGCCTATTAGGCTACAGATATCTTGCACTCAGTGGTTTTTTTCCCCCCATGGCACAATGATCCAGTCACTCCTCACCCAATTAACTCACTCACTTTTTTAAACAGACATCATAAGCCCAGATACCTGGATTCTGAATGCTGTCCACTTCAATAGTGCTCCTAGCTATCCTAAGGAATCCTAGGAAACCACTGCTTTCTGGTTCACTTGCCTTTGATCTGATCTGACCTGACCTGATTGTATTTTCTTTTTCTGGAACATAAAAACACTATCACAATTGTGGATCCTTTCTATTTCCATCCATTTTCCACCCTCCTCACTAGGGAGGCAAAAATCACAATGGCAGTAGAGATTATGCTCTTATTGCCCATTGTTATGGAGCCTCTCTAGGACACTGTCTTGATTTCCAAAGCAGGAAGAACTAGTTAATTCCTTAAACACATGTCCGTATGATAGTTATTCAGTGGGGTGGGGAATTACTTTAACTTCAAAGAAACTGTGTCTATTTGAAGAAAAATCTAACTTCGGTGGGGATAGTGGATACATCAATCAACCCTTTCTTCTTTTTTGTACATGTTAACCTCCCAATCAAGTGGGTCAGGTGAAGAGGAACACTTAATTTATAGTTTATCTAAAGCAATTTTGTAAGGTATCCCCAGGTTTAAGGAAAAATATGCTTGAATGACTTATTCTAACCTGTAATTAGAATTTCACTGTCCGATCTTAATATAGTAAGAAAAATAATCTAGAACACTGTTTTCTGCTAGAGTAAATATAATCAATCATTCTGTATAATGGTTATTATATTGCATCACCTACTAACTGTTCTTTTTTTGTTCTAGGGTTGATTTATTCAGCATATTTTACATTAATGAACATGTTCAAATTCAGTGCTCATGTTTGGCCAGTATAAGACTTT
The DNA here is from genome assembly GCF_028640845.1 of Ahaetulla prasina. NCBI lineage: Eukaryota > Metazoa > Chordata > Lepidosauria > Squamata > Colubridae > Ahaetulla > Ahaetulla prasina. The sequence goes on from NC_080539.1 coordinate 217,284,096, forward strand.
CTGAGTCTCCCTTTTGTATTTTTTTAAAAGTCCTGATGACCTCCTGAATCATATCATCTAGTTTCTATTAGCAATTTGGGATGTAACATATTGAAACTCACCCATCCTACCGTCTGTTAAATAAAGATTTTACCAATCTTTATAATGCATAATAAAACAGAACATAGAGACAATACACTGGCTAGCTATAGTGGTGACTCTAAACAAATTTAAACCTACTTCAAATATGACTGAGTAGTTTAGTCATGGATATTATATGTAAGAATCAATTAATTTGATCAACTGCACTGGGCAAAGTTCCACATTCATCAAACTTTACCAGGATTAAAATTCAACTCCTGCAACTGCAACAGAGAAGAACATTATGTGAAATCTGAGACATATGCTAACTAGGCATTTTCTGACCATAGTTACCAACGGTTTGCTGTGGCCATTTTCAAACTTGAATATATAAAAACTTGACTACACAAATGTAATACTTTCCCCTTCCATAGGCTGAGTGTCAACTCAGTTTTCCATGTTTCCATCTTTGCGACACTTCTATGCATGTTACAAACTTCCAATAATCATTTATACATGAATGTTATTCGAAAACTATTTTTAAAGGACAAAGGACAATTTGATCTATCTGGTATTGCTGTCAAAATGCCCAAGAGTGGCAGTTGTTTCAAATAACTTTTTTAGCTTTGCAAAAGCTTTGTATCCATCCCCTCCCCCTTTTTTTGTTCCTTTCTTTCTTTAAATGAGAATTCTAAGGTTATTATGTGCTTTGGCAGGATTTCAATATATCCACTTGCTGGGGGTGATGTGTTCCAGATTACTCTTATTCTCACTAGATCAATTTACATCCCATTTTCCAGGTATTATTTCCCTCAAGTAGGTGAGTCTTTTTCATTCTGAATGTACTGCTTTTTAAATTTCAGTGTCTGCTCAAGCCCTCTCTAGAGTTTGTCATAACAACTGATCATATTCTTCTTTACTTTAGCTTCTACCAGAATGTATTTATTCTCACAGCTGGAACCTCATCCTATATTGTACTTTTCTATAAAATACTTCTGGAGCAAATTTTAAAGCAAACAACACCACAAGAAAATAGCGTCCTACAAATGATGTATTAAAGACCATGGCTTTGACCCATTTTAATATTCAGGAATATATCCAAATCCTAAAGTTGCATCCAGAACTAAAGAAAATATTTTCCATGAATATTTCCATGAAAATATCTTGTGGGTAATGAGAAATGCTAGTTTTCTGCATATTACATTTATTTATTCCTAGACATAGCATGACAGGGTTTTTTAACCTGTTATGACAAATGAATATATTCAACTAGTGAATTCTTCACCCTGTCAATAGTTTTCCAAGTAATTATGTCCTTCCAGCTTTGCTTAATCTGCACATCACCTCTATATCCACACCTGTCATTTATGAAAAGGACAGAATCTATTTGATTGGAGAACTTTTGGCAGGTTGATCCAAAGCCACCTAAAACTAATTTTGTTTTGCCCACATTTTACCATGTTGTCAATAAGGATTTAATGGAAGACCTTGTTATAGGCCTTATAGAAGGCTCTGAATGTAGCAGTCAGAATGGTATTGGAAATCAGTAGGAGTTAGCAGTTTAGCAAGATGTGGAAGTCCTTAGAATGGATTCATTTAGTAGGTCATCCAAATATCTGGAAAAGTGGATATTTCTATTTCAACATGGGAGATTGGGCTACTTGTATGGGAGCATGGGCATTCATTCATGCTGGTTGTACAAAAAAGGCAAATCTATCTGAAAATGAATATATGTAACAGGATCAAAAAGCAAATTGTGGACAACAAATCGCAAACATGTTGTAGAATCTACAGGTTTACAATCAAGGTAATTTTACAGACTGCATGGCCTATAATTTGTTTTAACAGCTGTTATTATCAAGGTGATAAGTGGCAAAGCTTTGCTTTGGATATTCAAAAAACATCAGTAGTCTGTAAAGTTTGTTACCTGAGCTTGTACATCAATTGAGACTTTTACTTTACTCATCTCTACACTTGTAGCATCTAGACTAGATAATAGAATTCTTTATTGGCCAAGTGTGATTGGACACACAAGGAATTTGTCTTTGGTGCATATGCCCTCAGTGTACATAAAACTAAAAAAAGAAAAAAAAGAGAAAAAATACATTCATCAAGAACACTTAGTGATAGTCATAGGTTACTAATAAGCAATCAAGTCATACTAGGAAACAAACAGAATATAAATAGCAAAAATACAAGCATCATGGTTATAGTCATAAGTGGGAGGAGATAGATAATAGGAAGGATGAGAAGAATAGTCTTAGTAAATAGTTTGACAGTGTTGAGGGAATTAGTTGTTTAGCAGAGTGATGGCATTTGGGAAAAACTGTCCTTGTGTGTGTTCTGGTGTGCAGTGCCCTATAGTGTCGTTTTGAGGGTAGAAGTTGAAACAATTTATGTCCAGGATGTGAGGAGTCTAGATATTTTCTCAGCCCTCTTTTTGACTTTGACAGATCCTCAATGGAAGGCAGGTTGGTAGCAACTGTTTTTTCTGCAGTTCTAGTTATCCTTTGAAGTCTGAGTCTGTTTTGTTTGGTTGCAGAGCCAAACCAAACAGTTATAGAGGTGCAGATGACAGACTCAATAATTCCTCTGTAGAACTGAATCATCAGCTCTTTTATTGCTATATATTATCATATTAAGACTTCAAAAACTGCAGTTGATCTAAAATATGGCAACAATATTAATGGGATTGGTTTGCTACTAATCTGGGCTGCAAACACCCGGATGAAGGTTAGATGGTAGCAAAGAAAATAGCCATCCAGATTTTTGCATTCCAAATCAGGTAGCCCTAGTTTCATGGCTCATAAATAAACCAACTATCTTTGTGACCTAGTGATCTGCTTTTAAATCCAATTTAACTCTCTTTCTAACAGTATATGGATTTCATTGGTAGAGCAATTATTTTTTTTTCTTCTCTTCCCTGAAGACACAAATATCGTTCAGGGGACTCTCGGGAGCTTATTCAGAGTGCACATCGAGACTGCACAGGGAATGAGAGGAACAATATTTCGAAGATACGTAAGTCCACCATGTAACGTTGGATGGAATCTAATCTCATATATAAACATCCAAATGAGGTATGATAAATTTTTTTTTGAATTTATATCCCGCCCTTCTCCGAAGACTCAGGGCGGCTTACACTGTGTTAAGCAATGAATTTGACCTAGTCAGCAGACCCTGTGAAAAATATGTTGGGGAATACAGTTCAAACATCTTGGTACTACAGACAGTTCTCGATTTAAAACAGTTCATTTAATGACTGAAAAAAGTGATTTATGACCATTTTTCCACACTCATGACTTTTGCAGTATCCCCATGGTCATGTGATTTACAGTCAGATGCTTGACAACAGCCTCACATTTATTACCATTGCTGTGTCCCAAGGTCATTTGATTACTTTTTGTGACTTTCTGACAAGCAAAATCAATGGGAAACCCCTGGTTCAATTAACAAAAGTGTTATCATTTAAAAACTGCAGTGATTCACTTAACAAAATGTGGCAAGAAAAGTCGTAGAATGGGGCAAAACTCACTTAAAAAATTTCTCAGCAACATAAACGTTGGGTTCAATTGTGGTTTTAAGTCAAGGACTACCTGTATATGGTTTGTGACCAGAAGGCACCCATGTTACATTACTTCTCCTTCTTTGGCTAGATCTGCCATTAGAGGCTTAGCAGAGCCAGACAGCTTTAGAGAAAGAATATTTTGCATAGTGGTCCTTAATATTTTCTGTATGTAATGCAATGTAATGTTTACCAGGAATATTAATTACTAGTTTTAAGTCACTCAGCAAAATCTTTCCTGTTATTATGAGCATTTAATAATTTTTTATGATTCTATCAAAGTAATCCCCTGAAATATTCTCAGCTCCTTTTGTTCCATTTTCTATTGTATTCAGTAATTTTAATAGATACAGGAAAAATGTCATCAATTTTTGCACATAAATAAATCTTTCCATTTCAACAGAAATCAGTAAAAATCTGAATCAAAAAAATCTGAATCAAGAAAAGTGGCTGTTAGTCCAAGGTAATTATTGCAGAACAATGTGATCAAGAATCATATCTGCCCTATCAAAATCAGACAGATTATTCAGAGTCATCTGGCAGTGATTTCTAAATTATCAGGTGAAAGGTTGGCTGAGTGATATCCATACTTTTGAATAACTATTGAGATCAATAGTTGTTGTTGTTGTTGTTTTAAAAAACACCTAGTGTGCCTCAAGATGATCCTGATTTGTTGTCCTACTAGGTAAGACCCAAAGTCTAATTGAGCATGCTGTTCCTAGCAGTTGTCATACAGATTTTTATTAGGTCAGAAAGCAGAGAAAATGGCAACCTGCTTTTATTGATCATAGCATTTGGCATTCAAAGGTATATTGCTCCTGAACATAGCCAGTCCACTCATGGATCGATCTTCAATGAATTCGTACAAAATCCCATTTTTTAAATCTGGGGCCCTCCAGAAATTGCTGGACATCAAGTCCTATCCAACAGCCAGGTAATTCAATCTCTGGAAAGGCAGATTCCCCATCGATGCTTTTGTGTTTATTTTTAAAAAAACCCAGTTAAAAATGATTTGTTTAAACACCCCCCCTTGGAACGTACTTTCTCCTCCATGCGGACAGCAACTTTGAACACCCTGGTGGGGGGGGTGGGGCGGCTACATTTTATGGAAAACGAGCTGCCAAAGTTGCCCGCAGGGAGAGCCGCGCGGGCAACACGGCCACCGACTCCTCCGGTGGGTCCAAGCAAGCAAGCAAGGAGGCGGCTTGGTCTTCGGCTGCGGGCTCGGCGGCTGAACGGAGGGCGTGCGAGGCGCGATGGGTGGGAGGCGAGCCAGGCCAGGCACTGCGGGACCGTCTCAGCCGCCGAGCCGCTCTCCACCAGGCCAAAGAGGGCGCGTCGCAGGGCGGCGCGACGGCCTGCTGTATGGAGGAGCAGGGGGAGGAGCAGGTGCCCCAGCCGACTGCGTGCGCCGTCCTTCTCCTAGGCGAGCTGGAGGGGCCGCCAGCGCTACCGCCGAGATGCACAGCAGCAGCGAGAGCGGCACGCCGGCGTCGCCGTTCCCTCACCATTTGCCAGCCCGAGATCGTCTCTGCGCATGACCCCTCCCTGCCGCCCGCTCCCTAGCAGGGGAGAAGGTTAGGCGGAGAGAGGATTTCCTCCGTCTTCCACATTGGAGGCTGCTCCGAGGCGACGCAGTGCAGAGGTGTGGGCAGGTTGCTCCGGCCTGAGACGCCGCCGTCGCCGCCGCGTTTCCTCGGCCGCCTGTCGGACGACACGGGAGCTCCTGCCCGGACGCGCGGCGGCCTCCCCCGCAGCCCCGCCGCCGTGTTCCCGCGCCCGGGGATCCCCGCTCCCCGCTTCCTCCGTCCCACTCCCGGCCATGACCGCGGCGGCGGCGGTGGCAGTGGCGGCCGGGGTGCTGGTCGCGTCTCCGCCGCCGCGCCGCCTCTTCCCCAAGTGCTGCTGCCCCCGGCGGCTGCCGCCGGGCTCCAAGAAAGTAGCTTGATGAGTGTCCAAAGTAGCAGTGGAAGTTTGGAGGGGCCGCCATCTTGGTCCCGGCTCTCCACGTCCCCACCGAGCCTGCAGGGCTGCTCCGCGGCGGCGGCGGCGGCAGCGGCGGCGGCAGCGGCGGCGGCAGCGGCCGTGGCGGCCTCAGCGGCGGCCTCCCTGCTCCATAACAACACGCCGCTCAAGGAAGGTAAATAGGGCGAAGAAGGGCAGCGAGAAAGCGCTCCGCTTCCGCGGCGGGGAAAGGGGAGGTGAGGAGGAGGAAGAAGATGACTGACTGGCTGGCTGAGGTGGGGAATGGGCCCTTAGGGAGGGAGGGGCACGGCGGTGTCAATAGCATCAGCAACCTCGGCAGGCGCCGCCGCCACCGCCTGAGGCCAGTGCCTGGCTTGCCGGGGCCGAGTGCGCGACGAGGGCAGCGAGAAGAGGCGAGAAATGTCTTCCTTCTGCATCCGAGGGTGGAAGGTCTAGACTCGCCCCCCCCCCTTCTTTCCTCCCTTCCTCCCTCTAAGGCAGGCTCCTCAGGAAAACTCCAGCCCTAATGTAGCCATTTATTCCAGACTCCCCCCACCCCATCCGCCCCCCACCCCTCGGGGTTGTCTTAATTCCTTCCACCCGCTCACTTTTCAGTGCTTGTTAGGAAGAGGGTAGATTTTAATGCCTCCCAACAGTTCCTTGACAAATAAGGGGTCTTCCATGGATAACCTTCCTCCTCTTTGTTTTTAAACTGATTTTTTTTTCTTTTCTTTTCTTTTCTTTTTTTAACAAAAGGGAAATAATTTTGCAAATTTCTCTCCCCCCCCCAACACCCCCGGCAGTTGATTATTTCTCGTTGCAAATTAAAAAAAAAAAAAGGCGGCTCTTTTCCCCCCCCCCCTCCTCCTCTGATGGTGATAATGGTGATGAACGTGGCTGTTGCTTAAATGAAAAAAGGGTCGAATCGTTCTGGCATCATGGAGGTGCAGGATGGTGGAAAAGAGACAAAGATCGACGCACTTATTGATACAGGGAAGAGACTTTCTTCAGCCGTAGGTTTCTCGCAGAAGTGAAGGGAGATGTGTTAAAACCCGGGGCGCAGAATAACTGCAACTTTCCCCCTTTTCTCCATTGCATCTTAGACGATTTTCTCCCCCTTTCTTCCCTCCCTCTTTTCCTTCCCCCACCCTCTCCTAGCAGAACGACAGTGAGAGAGCAGGGTGTTGTGGGTGTTTGCAGGGAATATCTGTATGAAGGTTATGTGCAAACAAGTCTTTTTTATTGTTTGTCCATTCCCCCCCCTTCTTTCTTGCATTAAACTGTGTTGCCACAAGATGTAGCAATTATACTGCTTTATGAAATGATTAATTTTACTTAAAATGTTGGTGAGCAAGGGATATAAAGGAACTTCGATTCAACAACATATGGTATATTGGAAGAATGAATACTGCATATTCATGATTTTTGGATTTTGATAGCTCTCTGACCACAGTGCTTACTCCAGTGAATTCAGTGCCTTTTGCCTTTTGTTTGTGTTTGTGTTGTATATGTGTGTTTCTAAAATAAGCAGTTCTTGAGAAGTATATAAACTTTAAATGTGAGAAATATTACATTGTTTTTGAGAAACTAGATATTTCCAGTTCAAAATACATTTACAGGATAAAGAAAATGGTTGGTATTTTTGTCAGTAGCATCTTAAAAGGTCTGATCTGAAAATAATTTGAATCCTGGCCATACATGGTGGAAATATCTATCTTGTTTCCCCCATTTAGACGTGTATGAATTATGTCATTTTTGCACACGTTCCTAGATAGGAAGCTGAAAATGCTAAGCTCTGTTTGAAATGAAGGTAGTATAGAAAATACTTGAAATTGTTTGATTTATATCATGTATTCATAATCGAATATGACATTTGGTTCTTTCTGGTTTCTTTAGGGAAATTAAACTTTGAAAAGCTAAAGTTGTATATATTAGTTTGAACCAGATTTATTAAGCTTCTGATAATGCACAGTTGGCTAACTGGTTAACTCCATTAATATGTATAGTAATCTTCAATATTGGGCCAGTCTTTATTTTTAGTTCAATAAACCTGTCTAACTACTTGTTTATATTATTTGAAATACATAAATAGACTTTAGCCATTTTCTGGCTGCATTTCCTATTTGCAGTACTTGCTGTACCTAATATTTATCTACTGTTCTGAGATGTTGGTTTTCTCATTTTGTTAATTCAACTTGCAAGGCCATCATGGATAGTAATTGCTTCAGTAACTCTTTCAGAAGACAATTTACTGGCATTAAAGTTTATCTCTGGCATTGGGAGCTAGAAATATTACTTCAGAGATACAAAGATAATTTCCATGTCACATGAGAACTTTAATCCACCCTCATCTGACCTTTAGTACTTGTTATAAACCTATGAGTTCCCCTTGCATGTTTCATTTAAATAATAAAGCTTATGAAAAAAATTTGACACTGTAGAACAGGGTGAACAATCAACAGAACTAAGACCATATGGAGGTCTCAGATTAATTTAACAAAGGCCTTGTCCTAGAATAATAATATTTTTTTTTACTTTGGTCAATAACTAATGTATAATGAAACTCATTAACATAAAACAGGCGGCATGGATAGGTATAAGTATATGGTAATAATGTTGGCCTAAATTCAAAAGTTCTCTAAAATTCAAAAGTTCTCTACAAACAGTAATTTCATGCTGTGGCAATAAAAAAGAGCATCTTCTCCTAGATCAATTAGGTGGGGGGATATAGAGAAAATCAGAATAAAATATTAAAAAGAAACAAATGGACATGAGAAACAGAAAAGAGGTTTAGAAATAGATAACCCCAAATTTTATCTTAGGCCCTGCCCACTGCTTGCTTAGCCTCACCCACTGTTGATATGCTGTCCTCAATAGATCACTTCCAGAGGAAGTGGCCATTGAACAAAAATAATTGCCTGCCTTTACTGTGTCATTTTTAAAATTGGGCAGCATGCTTGTAATTCTTTCTAGTTGCTCTCTGATCACAGACAATAACCCTCTAAACTCTCTGCATTCACTTTTCAAGCATTTGAAGTAATCAATATAAAAGAAACATCAAGATAGTCCTCAAATTACAACCATTCATTTAGTGACCATTTGAGATTACAATGGCAGTGAAAAATGACATGACCATTTTTCACACAACCATTGCAGCATCCATCCCCATGGTCGTGGGATCAAAATTCAGATGTTTGGCAACTGACTCATATTTATATCATGTGGTCACCTTTTGCAACCTTCTGACAAGCAAAGTCAATGGGGAAGCCAGATTCACTTAACAACTGTGGCAAGAAATGTCGCAAAATGGGGAAAAACTCACTTAACTGTCTTGCTCAGCAACAGAAATTTTTATTGTGGTTGTAATTCAAGGACTACATGCAACAAAAATGAACATAGATATAAAGCATAGCTTTCATTTAAGGATTTCTAAAAAACATTAAGTATTTGTAGTTTTTGAAGAGCGTATGAGGTGGCTAGATTGGAAGATGCAATTTCCTCATTGGGATACTTAACAAATATGAAACATTTCACTAACTGCAGAAGTAAAGATTTAAGAGTATTGTAAAATATCAGACTTCGAGAAAAAGGTAGTATTTTAAAAAGTGAGATAATTGTTAAAAATATTAAGCATACAATTGAATGAGTGTAGTACATTTTTAACTAGGGCCTGCAACTCTGTTGGCATGTCATAGTGGTAATGTTTTTTAATCTTGGCATTTTTTATCTGATTTTTAAAGGAAGGTTTTTTGTGGGTAGCATTTAGAGGTATAAAGGGAAGTGGGTGGTAAACCGCTTCTTGTCCTCATCTTTAAAGCACCTCAAAATCATACATTTTTGTATGATTTAGATATACTTTGTGAGTGCAAATTAGTGGAATGTATATGAGTGGTTTGCCTTTCAGAGAGCTTGTATTTCCACACTAATTTCTCGATTTGTGAAGAAAACGAAATCATGCTGTCCAAAATGAACCACTTTCTCACTGAATATCAGAATGGGGATTCTGAGGGGTGATCCCTTAATATATATTGATCCCATGCATGATTACTCAAAAGTTAGTGCCACTGTTTTTAAAGGAATGTGGTCTCTGTCAATTAAGGCTATGTACTATGCATGGCCAACAGTATCAGCTGGTATTTATAACCTGTAAGTCATCGTAAGAACTGCTGCATCTTATATTACAAAATTACAGAATGCATCTGTTTAAATTGTCTTTATGGCTCACCTAGTCCAGGGCAGGAATCAATTGAACCCTCGATATTGGTTCGTCCATCCCCTTTTTGAAAGTCTTCTGCAGGGCAGAATTATTTCCTGTGGGCATTTGTATGGAGGTGAATAAATGGCAAAAATGTAACTGACAATTCATACATGCTGTTGTTCATTGTTTTAGGCAGAGTATGCCAGTATTTATTATCTCTTACCACTAGAACATTTCTCTTAATGCTCATTAGCAAGGGACAGTATTTTTTTTATCATATATCTGTATTTATCTAAGATTAGGCAGCCATATTGTTTTTATTGTTGTGAATTTTCTGGTTCAGTGATACCCATAGTACCATGAGAAGGCTATCAATGAATGTTATTTATTGATTTTTGGTGAAAACAGGTTGCAAATTTATTTGGTAATATTTTATGTTATGGATTGTGATTTTAAAATTTATTTATTAAAATTTATATAACCCTGCTCTTATACAGCATAATCTTGGGCAATTTACAAACAATAATAAAAGCATAGAACTAGCCTAAAACTCCTAATGCCCTCAGAACAACACAACCTCCATATCTATAAATGATTTTTCTGACCATATAGTACCCTAGTACTTGTAAGAAAAAACAGGCCTTGAGGGTTTATCAGAAGGCCCAGATCTCAAGGGAATGGTGTTCCAAAGGGCAGGGAAGATTACCAAGCAGGCATGTGGTCTAGTTTTTACTAGATGGTAACATTTATTATTATTTATTAAAGTTATATGCTGTCCATTTTACTGTCAAGAGACTCTGAATGGCTTACAATGTTATAAAACAACAATATAAGAGAAAGGACCAGGGGTGGGGCCATATTATTTGATCTGGTAGAATGGCAGGTAACCTCAGGGAAGAGATGATCCCACAAATCCCACAAAGTGATAATTAGTACCATACCATGAATTGCACCCAGAAAGAAACTGAAAACCAGTGCAGTTTGCCCAGCAGCAGTGTAACATGGGCAGACTTGGGGCACCCAACATTATTTGCACAGCTTTATACTAGACCAATTGTTACTATTTTCAAGGACATTCCCATATAGAGCATGTTGCATTTGTTCTGTTTGTACCTGCCACTCAGAGTACTCATTTCTATAATAACACAATTCAAAATTATTGTGATAGCTTATAGAAAAAGCTGAAAGTAACATTATGAAATTAAAAAGAAACACATGCATAATTCTTCACTTAAGAAACAAAGCAAATGTGCAAGTACAAAAGAGAAACTAGTAATGATATGAGAGAATTGAGAGAATATGAGAGAAACTACTATTGAAATAATAGTTGCTTGCAAAGTAAATATAAGCCAGCAGTGTGAGGTGACTGCAAAAAAGATCAAAACAATTTTACTTTGCATCAAAAAAGAACTTCTAAATTAGAAGAAGTAATTGTTCCTCGGTCTTGTATTACAGTTAGAATGGCATGTTATATATTAAATCATTTCTGTTTTGGGCATCATATTTTAATGACTCAGGCTGGAATAGATGCAGAAGGGACAGCAAGGATAATTACAAGGCTACGTGATAAGTCTTATGAAGAGAGATAGGAGCTGAGCATGTTTAAATTTGAGAAACAATGACTGAGCAGAATGTGATAGCACTCCTAAGTTTTTGAAAGAAAGTTATATAAAAGAAAGTCAAGATTCGGCTTCTCTTGTCCCGGAGTGCAAAATATGAAATAATTGATTTAAGTTGCAGGAAGACAGATAATTTCTTAACAGGAAGAACAGTTCAGTAGCGAAACCAGTGATCCAAAAGGTTGGTAGATATATTTTCATTGGATGCGTTCAGGTGGAAACTAGACAGTATCTGTCTGGGATGCTTTATTTGAGGCCCAGCACTGAGCAGGAGTTAGGACTAGATATCCTAATGGTCTGTCTCAACATTTCAAAATGTTAATATTTTCAGGATATTTTTATAAAATGAAAATTGAAACTAGTTATAATTGGGATTAAGAACTAGTGTCTGTTTTTAAATGTTTGCAAACAAAATGTTGGAATTGCATAAGATTAGTTGTGATGCTAAGAGGGATGCTATTACCCGAAAGTGATTACAGGTAGTCCTCAACCTCAGTTAAGCCCAAAATTTCTGTTGCTAAGTGAGATATTTTTTCAGTGAATTTTGCTCCATTTTACGACCTTTCTTGCCACGGCTGGTAAGCGAATCACTGCAGTTGTTAAATTAGTAAGAGGATTGTTAAGTGAATCTGGCTTCCCCATTGTCTTTGCTTGTCAGAAGTTCACAAAAGTTGATCACATGATCCTGGAACACTGCAACTGTTATAAATATGAGTCAGTTACCAAGTATATGAATTTTGATCATATGACCTTTGGGATGCTTTAATGGTCGTAAGTGTGAAAAACGGTCATGTCACTTTTTTCAGTGCTGTTGTAATTTTAAACGGTCACTAAATGAACTGTTGTAAGTCAAGGACTACCTCTATTTCTGTATGTATATTTATTGACTTTGATCTGCCAACCACAAGTTGCTGTGATAGCTGAGAGATGAAAACATGCCCCCTCTTCAGTTATTGGCATTTTGGGATGATGATGATAGTAGTAAAGGTTTTTACAATTAGATACTGCCTAAAAAAGAGAATCAACTTTTTATTATTAAGTTGATTTTCATTGCTAGGCAATATCTAATTTTAGAAACTTAAAAAAACCGTTTGACAGCTTCTGATAATGAATATTTCTTTAAATAAAAAAGTAAACTTACAAATTTACAAAATAAAATTTCAGAAATTTAAATATGTGAAGGAACTTTCACTATTTCAAAATTAGTAAATTTGTAAATAATTAAAAAGTTTCCTGAGTTTGGGCATCTTTGAATGGATAAAAGTGCTGCTCTAAACCTATATGAATCAATTTCATGACTTACACATATTTTAACACATCAAATTTTTGAAAATAATTTATATGGACTAATCCATTATGTGACTTATTTTTTACTTAGTAGGCTGTACATACCTAGTCATTGGTTAGTTCACTAGATAGATCAAAAATGTAACCATATTAAGGCTTTGAGAAAATACAAAATATGTGTTTTCCTATTGTGTTTGTGACATATTAAGTAAAAAGCCAAGTTAATAATTATGCACTATCATTTTATATACTCTATTGTATCCACAACACCATCTTAAGTTTACTTTAATGCGAATCTGAAAACAAGATTATTAATGGTAATAAATTTTGTTGCTTTTGAAAGCTATTCATAGCAGGTTAAAAGCTGGAGTTTTTGACTTTACATTTCTCAAAGGTTACTCCTTGCTCTGTATTTCCAGTCTGGTTTGGAGGTTAGAAGCTGGCCACATGTTGTAATATTAGAACCACAGATTGTGTTCACAGATGCATGGCAAAATGGTATAACTGCAGGGTCCTTTTGAATGACTACGATGTGTATCCTGTAACCAAAGGTCACCGATAAGCTAGGCCCATGTTGGCGAACCTATGGCACACGTGCTGGAAGTGGCACGTGAAACTGTCCCGTGCCAAATGCGCGGCCTCACCGGCTTCTCACCGCATTCCTGTGCTCAAATGTACACCAGGCACCCAGCCTGTCGGGTTGGCGGCTCATGAATGCGCGATGGACCGCCGCACTTCCGGGGTAGCCGGCACCATGCACACGACAGCCAGCTGACCGGCGCATGTTTGAGTACAGGAATGTGACGAGGAGCTGGCGAGGCTGCACATTCTGCACAGGATGGTTTCGCATGCCACTTCCGGCATGCAGGCCGACATGCGGGAATGCTGAAGGTTCGCCATCACTGAGCTAGGCTATACTTTAGTTAGCTGTAACATGGTATATGAACCTCAAGCACAGATTAGATTGTGATTTACTTACGTTTTCTTAACCATAGTGCAGTGGTGGAGAACATTTTCGGCATTGAGTGCCATCTCGCAGAGCCATCTCTCTGGGCATGCCAGCCATCGTCTGTTGCTCTTCCAGCTGCTCTTTGCATGTGAGGGAGTGCTGGACCTGAAGAGCAGTTACCCAGCGCACATGTGCGCACTGTGAAGCTGAGCTTCCGGTTTCTGACGTGTGCATACGTGTCAGTCACCTGGTCTTGCCGTTTCTGGCACACATGCACGCGTGAAGACCAGCTGGGTGGCGCACACCGGAAACCGGAAGCTTAGCTTCTCAGTGCGTGCATGCATGCCAGGAAGCTGCTCTTCCAGTTTCTGGCACTCCCAAGCATGCGAAGACCAGCTGGCTGGCTCGCATGTGTACGCTGGAACTCAAAAGAGCAATGGGCGATGGCTTGCGTGCCTGGAGAGATGGCTTTGCATACCATGTCCGGCACATGTGCCATAGGTTTGCCATCACGGCCATAGTGTATAATCTTTATTGTATGTTGATTATTTTGGTGTGTCAACTAAATCAGGAATTTGTGGTTAAGCAATCACTAGTCCACTAGGAAATCCACATAGATTGCATGGGTATCTGAAGACTTTGCTGCTCCCACTTTATTTTCATTCCCCATGGACTTGCAATGGTTTTGTTTTGCAAACAAAGGGGATGGAGGGAAGAACAAGGCTGTCCTTATCCAAATTGTCATGGAGGTGGCAAGCTGATGCTTGCAAAAGAAAGACATTTGCAAAAAAAGAGTGCAGGCAAAGCAAAGTTTTTTGGAGTACTGATCAGAAAAGAGGGGAGATTAATGAACCGTGGTAAGCTGCGGTTTGCTTTGGGATATGGTATATATTTATTGATTGAAAGGTTTAACTATTGTTATTAAGTTATAACTGACATTCAAAAATGTGTAACACAAATAAAACATCTTAGAATGTTTTAAAAATCTTTTTATCTTGAATTTAAACTTTGACATTTTTATTGTGTTGTGATTACTAAATAAATTTCTTTATTAAATTTTATATTGCAGTAGACGCCTCATAATCCATGTATGGAGTCACAGGAATCCCCTTAATTTGTTATCAGGAATTGGCAAAATCTATTTAAGCAATATGTTGGTTGAATCATACAGTGCACTAAGCTGATATATAATTTGGTTAGTTTTGACTTAGAGTCTTGTGAAGCCAACCATTGTGATTTGTAAATGATATTTAATGGTTTCGTATATTGTGTGTTATGTGTCAGACTATTGTTACTTAGTTTGAAAACCCAAGTTATACAGCATCTGAATCTACTTGCATGATCACTTTTATGGAAAAATCATTCTATATCTTGGGCATATAGTTTTCTCTTTAAAATATTAAAACCTATCTCACTAAATTTTATAAATTGTTTTTCAGGTTGTTTTTTTGTAAACAAGCACCTAATTGCCTTTCAAATAAAGGTTATGGAATATAGAATGGTTAGTGTCTTCGCTTATGCTTAAATCTGAATCAAATTCTCTGATGTGATGCTGCGTAATTTGAGTTATGAACAATTATAATGACATTGGAACTCAGAATGGGCTCTCAAAACAATTTTGGCTAATTGTGGTATACAGAGTTTGAATCTACAGAATAGCATATTTTCATATATATTTTTCTTAATGAAAAACAAGGGTATAGTCATTTAAATTTAAAATATATCCTGTGATTATTTCTTTTCATAGAAATATGCATTTTATTTTACTCAATGTACTTTCCATTGCTACAATTTTTACACTTGATAGATGCAGTATGGCAGCCTCCCCAGACAACGGACTTGGCAATAATTTATAGACTTCCTGATTTTACTTGCCTGAATTAGGTTCCTGTTTAGGACTCATTTGAAGTCTTTCAGACATAGCTTGGTTTGATAATTAGCTTTGTTGCAAACAAGCATAAAGCCAAACTAAAGAGTTGATTGGCCATTTCCTGTATGGATGATAAGTGTTTTATGCTTCCATATTCTTATATACAAAGAAGGTCAAACTGTAGCCTTTTCTTCCCATTCTTATTACAACTTAATGGACTTTTATTATGCACTTGAAGCTCATGAAGCCGAGCAGCTAGTGTTAGAATGATGGCAGCCTTGACCTGAGGACCACTGGCTCTCTGCTTATTTCTCTCAACATTGGTTGTTGTTGTTAGTTGCGAAGTCGTGTCCGACCCATCGCGACCCCATGAACAATATTCCTCCAGGTCTTCCTGTCCTCTACCATCCTCTGGAGTCCATTTAACTCATGCCTACTGATTCAGTGACTCCATCCAGCCACCTCGTTCTCTGTCGTCCCCTTCTTCTTTTGCCCTCAATCTTTTCCAGCATTAGGCTCTTCTCCAGTGAGACCTTCCTTCTCATTAGGTGGCCAAAGTATTTCAGTTTCATCTTCAGGATCTGGCCTTCTAAAGAGCAGTCAGGGTTGATCTCCTCTAGGACTGACTTGTTTGCTTGCCTTGCAGTCCAAGGGACTCGCAGGAGTCTTCTCAGCACCAGAGTTCAAAGGCCTCAATTCTTTGGCGCTCAGCCTTTCTTATGGTCCAACCTTCACAGCCATACATTGCAACTGGGAAAACCATAGCCTTGACTATATGCACTTTTGTTGGCAGAGTGATGTCTCTGCTTTTTAGTACGCTGTCTAGATTTGCCATAGCTTTCCTCCCCAGGAGCAAGCGTCTTTTAATTTCTTGGCTGCAGTCCCCATCTGCGGTGATCTTGGAGATCATCTCAATCTACAAACTACAATCACCTCTACATTGGTAGACATGAACAAATCATAGGTTATTTAAATTCTTGATTATCGCCCTCTTAAACTTTGTTCCAAGTGAAGAAAGCTTGCTAGGTTGGTTGATGATCTTCGCTTAGTTAAAAGAACACAGATTGGGATTATTATATTTTTAGTTTCAGTAGTTGCCATGCATGGAGGGAAAGTGTGCAGATATTTTCATTCTTCGTAGATATAATGTGCTGAACTTAATTTTTTTTGTCCTGGGAGAATTCAGTACCACAAAACGTTGCAGAATTAGTTCAGAAGGATAATAGTCATTAGTATTAAACATTAAATGGGATTCATTACAAATGTTACTTACAAGAATCCATTTTTAACGAGCTTAGGAAAAAAAAGCAAGAATTTAGCATAAATATATTACAGCCTATAGATCGTATTACCTTCTGTATTATATTATTCTGCCCCCCCGCCTCCCGCCTCTTGGATCATTGCAAACTACCAATGGTCCTTAATTACAGTTTGAAATTATTAATATAATTAGGCCATATGTTTTCTGATATTCTTACGTTATGCCTTATAAAATGCAGTCATTTTTTTCAATTAATGCATTTAATTTAAATTAAATATATTTTAGTTTATAAGGATATATTTTCCCATTACAAAAAAGCATCAATTTTACCCAGTAGTTAGCAGTTCTTCATTCTTGACAATCTTGATGACTTAGCTATGTTTATGTATGTGCAGAAATTTAATTTTCTTCATTGGGGACTGTTTAGAAATAAATATGGATAAAAACTACTGTTAGATTTCAGATTGATGATTTTGCTTAATATTTTTGCATCTCTTAATATTATTGTAAGATATTAAAATATCTTAATATCTCTGTGTAACATTTATTTATGGTCCAAAACCAAACACAGTAAAAGACCAGTATGGAACAAAATAACTATAAAAGGAAAATTTAAAATTGCTAAAGCAATTAGCAGCTAATAGTTAATAGCATGAAGGAAGAACCAGATGGTTTCCAACTTCTATAGCTTGTTGCTAAAAATTTTGCAATCTTCTTAGAAGTTTCTAAGTTTCTTAGAAGTTCCTGAAGAGTAGTCACCCAGAAGAAAGATAAACTGCCTCCTGGTCACAATGGCAACTAGAGTTGTTAACAATTGGAAGTATTAAACTTGATTGTCATTTGGGTGTGTACCATGGACATTTTAATAGCATTTGTGAAACAGGTTCTACCTCTGAACCTGAACAGAAACAAGTCGGCTTTTAGTTGGGATGTTTATATGTCTGCCAACAGTTGTGCTAATTAGGGCCAAAGTAAATAATTTCCTATATGGACATGTAAGATGTTACAGAAACATCTAGACAGATCATGGAAGAGGAGCTATTGTGCTACAAAAGGAGACAGGAGACTTTGGCTCTGTCATTTTGGATGCATACTTCATGTGAAACAAATACTCGAATTGCATCACCAAAGATCTTGAATTATTGATACAAACCAATATTTATATCTTGATTGTTGTAAAAACTGGTGGATTGTAAGAATCTACATTTAAATCAGTATTTTTCCTTTATGTTTGTAATTGTCCTATTTGATATAGTTCCATTTTCTCTCTCCTTCTTTCGCCATGTTCAATTTTAACAATGGAAAGACCATTGCTGCTGCTGCTTGTAATAAACTTATTGAAACTTCATGACAGATATGAACTTGTGGGTACGTTTCTGTTAAATTGTAACTTTCAGCATCATTTGGGGAGCTGTGACCCAAAACTTTTATAGGGTCCCAGATACTCGTGTAGAATAATAGAGAACTCATGAACAGGAAAAGAAAGAAAGAAAAAGAAAAAAAGAAAAAGCATGTCAGATAAAGGGAACAATTGAGGACAAATAGTTAGAATGATTAAGAAAAATTATCATCTGAAATATTTAATCTTGATTCATATAATACTGTAAGCCACACAAGGTATAACATGTAATAAACTGAACTAATTATGGATTATACAGTTAATCAGGATTAAATATCTAATGATTTAATATACATAGCTCTTTGACCTCTGTAGATTTGATAATAATGTCTTCCATTTTAACATATATATGTGAAAAGTATTGAATTGGAATTAATCCTTATGTCTGACTTTGTGGAGTTTAGTCTTAAATTCTGAGTAAGACCAGCAACCTGACCCAACAGAAAGTTATTATCTAAAGTTGCAGTTATATTGCTGATCCTGTTCTGTCTGTCGCCCTGTGGCTCCTAATCAAAGAAAAATTACACTCTTAAGATAGACAATTCACTCATCCAATGCAACTGCACTATAGTCTAAAAATGTATGCCATAATAAGAATTTTATGACACTTAACTTTTTAGTTAGTAGGATGGTTTGTATTACCATTTCTTGAATTGTTTAATAGACCTAGTTCTGACTACTGAATATTTGGTGAATCCTGAAAGAGCAAAAAGATATGAATGTCATAAAAGAACATTGTGATGTCAGCACATTAAACTCTTATTACCCAATGCAAATTTCAGTGAAGGGAATTTATCTTTGTGATAGTTGGCTATAGGTGTGCTATTTTAATACACAATGTTAAATTTATCCTGGTTTGCATGATTTTCAGAACAATAGAGCAAGGTGCATGGTGAATGCCATCAGACACTGAGGTTAGTGTACAGCATTTTTGAACTTTTTCATGTTGCTTACTTGAATTCTTAAAGTCAACATTTTATTGTGTACCCTTAGATCTTTTGAAGTTATATTTAACAATCTGATGGCTTTAAATGCTGCTGTACTATAGAATATGTTTACAGAATCAGTAAAAATACAGACTTGTCTTGAGGAACTTATAATTTAAAATTCAACATTAGAAAGCAACAGGAAGAAGTAAAGAACATGGGAATCAATCTGGTACGATACATTAGAATTGTGTATATGCAAAATGTTTTAGTTGAATTCTGCCTATAGGAATAGAAATGTTTTGATATCAGATTATAGTTTCTTCAGGAAGCTTCTCTTCTTTTTTTAGGTGAAGGTTAAATGTAGCTTTTGCTATCCATATTTAAAATGGCTATATGAAGTGTCATTTGAAAACTTGAGAAGTTGTAGCTAGTGCTAATATTAATCTTTCAGTAAATCATGATTGAGTGAAAACCAAAAGTTAAGAAAGGATTGAATAAATCTACTAGGACATTTTAGAGCACCATATCATGGATCAAAGTTGGGTCTCAGTTGAATCATATTAAGGTGCCAGAATTTGCTTTTTCTTGATGGCTTTCATAAATTTTATAACGCTGTTCTGGAGATTTGAAATCCTAGTGCTCTTTTTTATTCTATACATTGTTAGAAACTTCACTTTTCGATAAGCAGTTGAAACATTCAAAAAGAATACTATTAGTGTAATTCAGTTTTGTTTATTTAACAATAAATTTTTATTGTAGGGGTGGGGGTGATTTTATTTATTATATTAATTTATTTGATTTTTTAAAAGTTTTATTGTTTTAAATGGGGTTTTATATTTTGTAAGCCTCCTTGAGTCGCCATGGGTGAATAGGCAGCAATACAAATTAAACAAAAAAACAAACAAAAACAAATTTTGGAAATGGATGAGGAAATCACTAGAGCAAGAAAAAAATTATAGTTGGGCGTCCAAAATGTATGTAACACACATGATTTATCTTCTAAAAAACAAAACTGGGTGTTGTGCCTTGGGATTTTTGACAAGTGTATCTTGTCTTTTTATGTACACTGAGAGCATATGCACCAAAGACAAATTCCTTGTGTGTCCTATCACACTTTGCTAATAAAGAATTCTATTCTATTCTACTTGATTGTTTCTTTTCATTTGAATCCTACTCAGAATGATAATTGTGTTTAATCTTTGTATAAAATATGGTCAAATTTTATATACATATGCCCATACATATACGTTATACATGTACATATATACACACACAGTATACATATATTATATATCCTGACTTTATTATCTTTACATTATTTTGCTTTCTAGCCTGTACCTTAACCACTAGACCAAACTGGCGCTCCAAATAATAACCAAAATAATTAAATTCCAGCTTAAAAAAAAAACAGCAAAAATGCCCCAGCCTCTAAAGAAACTAATTGCTGAGTCTTTTGCATCAGTTATTGCCATGGATTGTTTTGCCTAACAAGAACGTAAAAGTAGTTTTTTTAAATGTTAAATATGCTTTCAATTTTAGTTTAAAGTCCTTTCCATTAAGAAAACATTGGGAAACTGTGGGTAGTAATATGACTTTAAATCAGTCATAGTATCTGTCTTGAAATGAATAGGGTGTTGGTCCTACCTGAGACACTCTTTTTTAGTAGGGGAGGAGATATTCCAGGCATGGGTATCACTCTGTCTTCTAGCTCTGCAGACTGAGTTTAAACTGAAGAGATGCCCTCTCCTGACGCTCCCAGTTTTGACAAAGTCACTGCGAGGCCTTCAATGCCGCACCTGTAACGACACCCCAAAGGAACCCCGGACCAGACCCTTCTTATGGTGGGGCTGAAGTATCTCCTCCCCTATCGAAAAGGGATGTCTCAGGTAGGACCAACACCCTATTTTCCGGATAGGGGACTCGATACTCCAGGAATGGGACATATCAAAGCTGGCTGTCCTCATGGTTGGGTACCTGTCTGGTCCGGTTCACTTGACGTCCCTAGAACACGCTGAAGGACCCGTTTGCCAAATGCTGCCTCTGCCGAGGTGAAAGAGTCTACCTGGTAGTGGTGAATAAAAGGTGTTGGTGATGCCCAGGTAGCTGTACGACATATCTCCTCCACTGAAAACTGCGTCGCCCAAGCTGCTGTAGTAGCAGCATTACGTGTAGAGTGTACTGTAATCACCCTTGGTCTTGGTAAGGTTTGGTTGCCCGGAGCCACCTGCCACCTGCTGATGGTTGATGCTGATACCTTCTGCCCCATTATAGCTGGTAAAAACAACACAAAGAGTGCTTAATATATATCCTGAAGGCCCTCCAGACATCCAGGGAGTGTCATTCCCTTTCCCTGGGATGAGACAGGTTAGGGCAGAAGTCCGGCAAGATCAACTCCTGTGCCCGATGAAACCAGGAGTTGATCTTAGGGACAAAGGCAGTACCACTTGATCCAAGTGAAACATACATAAATCTGACCTCACAGAGAGTGCTGCCAGCTCTGATATTCTCCTGGCCAATGTTATAGCCACCAGGAAAATAACTTTGTATGTGAGAAAACTTAGTTGAGTAGTCCTGATTGGTTCAAAAGGCCCCTTGGTCAGTTCCTGCAACACCTTATCAAGGTCCCAGGTGAGATAACAGTGCACCAGTAACAGTTCTAAATTAGTGGCCCCTTTCAGAAATCTCCTTACCTCTAGGCGTCGTGTCACAGGCTTGACAGGATTGAAGCCAAGGCTGCTACTTGCTTGCGGAGAATAGCCGGAGCCAATCCCCTCTCCAAACTGTCTTGAAGAAAATCCAACAGCTGTGGGACTGACACCTTTGTAGCTTCAATATGTTGTCTGGCGCACCACTGACTAAAAATATGCCAAGTGGCATTATAAATATGCCAAGTGGCATTATAAATATACATTGTGGATGGTCTCCTGGCCACCTGAATAGTCAGTATGACATCCGCCAAGAAGTTCCGCTCCGTCAGAAGTCTCAGCTCAACCACCACACAGTCAGGTGTAGCTATTGTGGCTCCGGATGATAGATGGGCCCCTGTGTGAGGGAGACTGTCGGGTGGAATTCTCGGTGATTGATAGGCAGACTAGAACCACGGTCATCTGGGCCAATGAGGTGCGATCAGGATAACTTCCTCCTTTTCTTGTAAAATCGGACTGATCACCTGAGATATCAATGCCATGGGTGGGTACGCATATAGCAGTCCTCTGGGCCAAGGACAGCGAAGAGCATTGACTTCCTCCAAGCCCCTTGCTGGAAAGCGGGAGAAGAAACGAGGCAGTTGGCTGTTCACTGGCAATGCAAAAAGGTCCACAATCGGGTGGCTGAATCGAGCCATGATCTCCTTGAACAATTCTGGCTTCATGCGCTATTCGGAATGGTCTATCGTTGCCCTGCTCAGCCAATCTGCCTGTACATTGTCCAAGCCCAAAATATGCTCCACCTTGATTGATAATGGTTTCTTCTCTGCCCAGCAACAAAGGAGTGTCACTTCCTCCATCAGTCGCCTGGAGTGTGTGCTGCCCTGCCTGTTCACATGTGCTTTTGCGGCCATCATTGTCTGTGAGAATGATCACATGATGGTGTGCCACTTGGTCCCTGAATGACCTGAGAGCTAAGCAAACTGCCCTCAGTTCCAACCAATTGATGCTCTGTCATGACTCTGTCTTGACCAAGTGCCCTGGGCCACTAAGTGTTGTCAATGGGCACCTCATCCCTCCAGACTGGCATCTGTGGTGACAACCTGATGCTCTGGACCTTGAAATGGCATCCCTTTGTCATGCGGTCGAACACCCACCAGCAGAGAGATGTTAATACCACTGATGGGACCCAACCCTGATAGGTGATGTGCTCCGGCCCAACCTCTGAAATGGTAGTAGGAACCATTGTAGAGGACGTGCGTGGAACCTTGCCCATGGAACAATGTTTATGCAAGAAATCATCTTGCCTAGTAAGGTCGCCAGTAAGGCGAGTGGAACTACTCTGGCCGCTCTGACCTGTGTTACCAGCTTCAATGCTCTCTAACCTCTCCGGTGACAGGAACACCGGACAGCTCACTGTATCTATAATTGCCCCCAGATATAACAGGTGATGCATTGGAGTGAGATGGCTCTTCTGCATATTGATGGAAAAGCCATGCGCCTGCAGATAGCTCGTCGTGAGCCTTAAGTTCCCTTCTGCCTTTGAATAAGACGTTGACTTGACTAGAATGTTGTCCAGGTAACTCTGTTCCCGGACTGGCCTGGATCCTAGTTCCGCTAGAAGCTTTGTAAATACTCTGGGTGCTGATGTTAGCCTGAACAGTAAGGCTCGATAACGGAGATGTCTGCCACTGTAATAGAATCTCAGGTACTGCCTATGCAACCGGTGAATTGGAACATGTAAGTATGCCTCTGTGAGGTCTATGGAGGTCAAGAAGTCCCTCTTCTGTACATTCTCTAGAATTGAGTGAAGGGAAAGCATCTTGAACCTCTGATACCTGAGATAATTGTTCAGGCCCTTTAAATTGAGAATTGGACACAGCCCCCCTCCCCCCCCGAGATCTTTTGAATTACGAATAGCATGGAATAATACCCGTGTTCCTGCTGTTCTTCTGGGACACGTTTCATTGCCTTTATGTCCAGCAAATGCTGAATGACTACGTCCACGAGCTTTATTTTGGTCGCGTCCCGTGACCTGGGACAACAGGTAAAGAACCTCAGGGGGGCGCGAGAAATTCTTGATGTAATGGTCTCTCTGACCCATGCATCTGTGGTTGTCTGCTCCCACCGTTCCACGAAAAGGCCTAATCGACCACCAATGGGAGCCCTGTCCCTGGAGTCAACGGGGGCAGCAAAAGAAATGATTGCTCCCTCTGCGAAAGGGTCTCTTATAAAAGGATCGGGACCTGTATCTGTCTGGGAACCCCTGCCCTGTGTGTTGATACTGTCCTGTCTGATAATACTGTCCTTTGCCAAACCCCCTCTGTGAACGTAGAAATCCTGACACCCCCCCCCATAGGGATGAAAATAAGACCGTTGGATCGGCATCTGCTCCGTTCAAGGGATCTAGATTTCTTGGTACATCCTTGGACCCGATTTTAATAGAGGCCAGAGACAAGAGGAAAGTTCTACAGAATCTTTCACGAAGGGTGGCTAGGCATAGAGAAATGCCTATCCACCCTTTGTGAAAGATTCTGTAGAACTTTCCTCTTGTCTCTGGCCTCTATTAAAATCGGGTCCAAGGATGTACCAAGAAATCTAGATCCCTTGAACGGAGCAGATGCCAGTCTCCACTTCTGCTTGGCGTCAGCCTGCCAGTGCATGAGCCAACATAAGCGCCTGGCCATAACTGCTGAGGCAATGGCCCTTGCCCCAAACTTTGCTGAATTCAATGTGGCATCTGCCATGAATTCAGCAGCTGCCACTATTTTATTAAAGTCCTGATGTGTCCTAACCTCCGTGGCCAGCACCCTGTCCTGCATGTGCTTGAGCCAAAGCAAAGATGCCCTGGTAAAAAAGAATGCGGCCGTGTCTGCCTTAACCCCCCAGTCCACCACCTGATGTGCTTTACAGAGTGTGAACTCGAACTTCTGCTCATCTGGCTTTAACACTTCGTCCGCCTTTGCCAGAGCTGCTGAAGGTGATGCCAAGGCAGTCACCGGCTCATCAACCCCCGGTATCTCAAGGAGCTCAGTGAGATCAGGAGTCATGTTGTAAAACCTCCTGTCATATGATGACAAGTTTGGATATGTACCTGGGGATTCCCACTGTCTCTGAATCATATCCAAAAACAACTGGGGTGCCAGAATATCCTCTGTTTCTGTGGAAGGCTCAGAAAAGAGTAATTCAGCTGGATCCTGCTCTGCCAGAGCCCCTTCAGTAGTGGTGGTAGTGCCCAACTTAGTTGAGCTCTTTGCCTTAAATAGCAGAACCTTGAATAAGTGAGGCCAAAACAACCCCTTAAAGACAGGTTGATCTGGCATCAGGCCTTCTTCCTCTGATAACTCCTGGTCTAACTGTCCTTCCTCAAGGGACAGCAAGTTATCTGTCCTTGAAGCTGATGCTGAGGAACCAGAACTTTGCGGGGACACCTGCACTCATGGGTCCTGAAACTGAGGAATCCTGCCTGAAAGCAGAGCCTCCGCTCTGCTAGCTGGATGTCTGTTGTGCCTCAAAGCTACGTTGCACAGCCTCCGAGATCCACTTTTCCACCATAGATGGCATTAGTCTCTCACACCCTTCTGTTCGGCTATCTACCGCTGCCATTGGCAGCAAGGAAGCCACTGAGGAGGGTCTACTCTAGCCCCTATGATTGTCTCTCCATGGGTAATGATGATAGAGACATCGTAGGCCGTACCCCAGTTGAAGGACCTGGTTCAGGCGACATCTATAAATCAAGAGCAGCCTCCTCCACCTGTTGGGCGGAAGTAACTATAGTCTCTGTTTCCATCTGAGTACTGAGATGTTTATGTTTCTTAGCCGCCTTTTGCCCTGGCTGTATGTAGATGTTTTTTGGCTCTCTCCTGGGCCTTAGTAAATTTCTTGGAGGCTATTGCCTTGGCCTTAATTTTGGTTGCTGCCTCCTTGCTACCTGTCTTAGATTTAAGATTTACTATGCGGGCATTTTGAGGCCCCCCTAGTCGCCCTGTGGTGGTGAGATCCCTCACCCATTTCCATAGGATAATCAAATGAAGTGTTAGACACCATTACAACTCTAGATAGGGCTGCACTTAGAGGCCAATTTACGTTGGCACAGAAGGTCACGGAAGGCTTTTATCTCACCTGTCTGAGGCTGCAGCTGATGCAGAAGTTCCAGCACAAAGATCCTTGTGCCTACGGAACAGATTGACTGTCCTGAGAACGCTCCCAGAACACTGGCTCTCCGCCTTGATGTGGAGAGAATAAATAAAGGTTAAGAAAAGCATGCTGTAGCTGTAGTATTATCTAAACCCTGTCCAAAAAGGCAAAAAGGCCATCCAATCTCACCCAGAACCGAGGCAACTGCCTGAAGGATCTGATAACGATAGAGCTCTTAAAGCTCACTTGCTCTTTCAGCTCCAAAAAATGTAGGTGCCCCTCAGCTCAGGAGCAAATCTCCAACTATACCTTGGCATTAAAATAAGAAAAAAAGACCTTTTACTCCTCTTCACCTTGCAGGCTTAAAGTGGGATCAGACCAATGGCCCTTCACGCTGCCTCCTGAGGTCTTCTTTATGCCCAAGGGCCGCAAACCAAGCCCTACATTAGGCTTTCATCCTTTTCATAGGATTCCTCCATTTATTTTATTTTTCAGGCTAAAGCGGTGTCAGCCCAAAGGCCCTTTACGCTGCCTGCCTTGATTTTGGCCTTATTTAGGGCAATAAACCAAGCCCTCTTAATCAGCCAGTCACTTTGGAGATCTAGTGAGTTGGCAAAAATGCAATCCAAAATGGCTGCTACAGCCGGCGTCTCCAAAAAAGCTAAAAAGCGCTTTGCGCCCAACTTCGCAGCTGCTAGAATCCGCTAGCACTAATGCTGCTATGCTCCTGCCACAAGGACTGTGGATCCTGAAAATGGCTAAAATAGCAAGCCGGAGCCTCCATTTATTTACCTCAAACAGCTGCTGCGCAGCAAAACAACAAGCACAGAAGCCACAGAGGTGGGTTTCAGCAGGTTCTGACCAGTACTGGAGAACCGGTAGTGAAAATTTTGAGTAGTTCAGAGAACCGGTAGTAAAAATTCTGACTGGCCCCGCCCCCATCTATTCTCTGCTTCCCAAGTCCCAGCTATTCAGGAGGAAATGGGGATTTTGCAGTAACTTTCCCCTGGAGTGGGGTGGGAATGGAGATTTTATAGTATCCTTCACCTGCCACGCCCAACAAGCCATGGCATGCCCAACAAGCCACACCCACAGAACCGGTACTAAAAGTTTTTGAAACCCACCTCTGAGAAGCCAGCTATAGCGGACTCAAGCTTCCTGCTCCACCCACTGTTTGGCTGCCTCCAAAAGTCTGTAGGCTGCCCCAAAATGGCAGCCGCCACCCCAGTCAACTCACCAGACTCCGTTACTGCTGCTCCTGAATGCCTAAAGAATAAACACCACCAACTTGCAGCAGGCTCGAGCCACAGGCTCTTCACATTGACTAGCCAACAAATTTTCAGCCAAAGGTATCTCAAAAACCCTCCAATATCCAGTCCAGTACAGAGAGAGATTACTAGCAGTCTGAACGAGCTCAGGACTGAGTTGAAACTGGGAGCGTCAGCAGAGGCCGTCTCTTGAACTCAGTCTGCAGAACTAGAAGACGAGTGATACCCATGCCTGGAGTATCAAGTCCCCTATCTGGAAAACAAAATAATTCAAAATATAGCACTTATGGTAACTTGGATCTAATTATCATGAATTGATTACTACTTAAATATAATTTACTCTTAAAATTGTTTTTACATTGAATAGATTTTGATCTCTAAATCTATATTTTTCAAATTTGCCCAACAGTTGAAATGGCCATTGGATGATTTTCTTAGGGTACTCGAATACTTGGAATAAGTACATTTTTCATTGGATAATAGGACCTTTTCAGTGAGTATGCCCACATACATAATTTTATGTTCATTAATGCAATTCAACTATATACTTATGCAATTTTGTTCTGTTACAATCAGTAAATAAAATTTATCAGTAATCATGAGCCCAGATGAAAATTAGATGTTTGATATTAGCTGCATTAAAAAATTAAAAGCATTTATCGATTACTTATTGACAATAATAAAATTATTAATCCTAATTATTACAATTCATTTTAAAATTTGGTTTAATACATAAATGAATAATTTTCAAAAATTGGCATATTCTTTATGCATTAAAATTTAGGAATGAAATTTACAAATCTTCATTTTATACTTTATACTTTGAATACTTTAATATACTTTAATATTTAATATACACCTTCATTTGCAAGTTCTCACAATAGTCATTATGAACATTTTCTGACAATTTTTAAAATTAAAACCTTCTTATGCATTAAGGACAAAATCATTTTTGTTTTTACTGTGTGAAATATTTGATATATTTTATGCACGTTAAACAGAAAAAAGTAAAACTTGTTCAATGTTGAGAAGTAAAAAATGAAGTTTTTTTTCCCCTACTGATCAGTTTGGCTTATTCGATAGTCATGTTTAAAATATAAAGAAATTGGCAGTAAAAGTTCATTGTAACTTTCAGATTGAAAGATTGTCAAGAAAACACAAAGATAAATGGAAGGACAGAATTCTTTGCCAAAATCACGTTTAGTCTCAACACTAGGAATTCTAATTGAGAGAAAGGAAATTACATTAAGAGACAATAGATCTGTATTTGAACAGGTTTTTTATTTGAGGTGTCATCACCATATCAAAACTTACCATCATATTTTGTGTTTACCATCATATCTTGGGTTATAAAACAGCCAAAGCAAGATAATTGTTTATCAGTATTGAATTTAGAACATAAAGGTAGTATGTTATGACCACAATTGAGCCCAAAATTTCTGTTGCTAAGTGAGACAGTTATTAAGTGAATCTGGCTAGTCCATTAGTTTTGCTTGTCGGAAGGTTGCAAAAGGTCATGTGACCCTGAGACACTGCAGCTGTCACAAATATTAGTCAGTTGCTAGGTGTCTGATCACCTGACCATGGGGTTGTTGCAATGGTTTAAGTGTGAAAAACGGTCACAAGTCCCTTTTTTCAGTGTCATCGTAACTCTGAACGGTCACTAAATGAACATGCTGTAAGTCGAGGAATACTGTATAGTAGCTGCCTTGATGCTGTATAATACAAGAATATGTAAGAGCTCATAAGGTATTCACTGATTTTTTTTTTTAATGTGGGATATGCTAATCAAATAAATCCGTTTGGAAAAGAAAAATTAAAAAAAAAATACAGAAAGAAACTGTAGAGAGAAATCTCATTCGTTATCTATGATAATTACTGCAGTATTGAAGGTGTCACCGAAGGGTTAAATCGGGAAGAAGCCAATAGTAGATTGCTGCTCTTTGCCTAACACACAGCCAAGAAAAGTTATAACACAATTAGCAGTTATCTTTGAGATACGTAACATTCCTAACCATTGCTACCCTGTGTTACAATTATTTCCTTTGGAAATATGTCTTTCAAAGATCAAAGAACATAAATATTAATCAGCGGCTTCTCCTATGAGACATAGTATGTGAAATATATCACTCAAGCTCCATGCTTTCCAAAGTTGGGAAGTAATAAGTGCTTTTGCAGGTTAGTGTAAACCTACAGTCAAGCTTGTACTGGCTTGCCCAGAATTCCAGATAAATTTTTTACAACTTGGGAGAAACATGTAGTTATTTGGTTTTACCAAGTTATCTGTATAGCTCTAAGAAAACAGCAAATCCAAATTAGTTATTTTCTTTGTCACAAAAAAAGTAATAGAATCGCAAGCCTCTTGTTATGGTTATAGACAACAGCATATTCATCATGCAAATGTTTGCTTGGTAAAATTATCTGTCCCAGTAGAGATGTCTGTGGGTGAAAGAGGTACTTATCATAGAATTTATAACTGGAAAAAACAGCATCTCTGTGCCTTCTGGAATTGTTGTCCAGTCAGTATAAACCGTCTGGCATACTAAAGAAATTGCAATTACTCCATAATTAATCTGCTGTGTGTTCTATCTAAGATACCTTTCCATTATAGAATAAATTTGGGAGTTAAGTGAAGAGAACCTGGAGTCAGAACTAAATAAAATTTTAACCCTGAATACTTCTTGTATATGAGAGAATGTGTTCTATTTTGGGGACAATTGGTCTTATGGTCTTATTTGATCTGAATGGCATGCAGTTCATTGCTATCAAAATATTTAAATCCTTTTTTAAGAAACTAGATAATAAAACACAAACCAAAATTTTGAAGAATCAATTTTTGCTTGATTTTTAGAAAGAACAGTGTTTATAGTTAATGTTCTATTGAAGTAATTAAACTTGGTAGATAATTTTCTGATTTAGATAATATTTATTAAAACTAAATTACACTACAATTAGGTTTTCATATGATGAATACTTTGAAGCTTGCTTTGAACTGAAACTTGGAAAAACATTTTTGAGATTTGGGTAGATGAACAATAGTAACAATACATGGACATTACTGTATCTATGTAGTACTATCTAAAACTATCAGGATGGTCAATTTTAATTTTCTGTGATGTTTCCCAACCACTCACACAATTCCTTTTTTCGTCCCCTGCCCAATTCTAGTTGCTTACCTGTCTTCTGGGAAGGGAAAGAGGAAGAGGGAGGGAACATCATTTATCTTCCTAGCCCACACAACCTCTCAATCCCTTCCTTGATCTGTATGATACTCTTGAACACTCACATGTACCTTTCCTGACCTACATTACTCCTGTGTATTCTCCCTGACCTGTGTGGCATCTCTAGTGCACCCCTGCACACATACCCTTTCTGATCTGTATGTCACCTCTCACACACCCTTGTATGCTCTTTCTGGATCCATGCTGCCTGCCCGCTGTGTCCCCTCCCTGATGCATATTGCTTTCCTGTGCATCGTCCTTGACTCTTACAAAATCTCTTACACACTCTCAAGTATCCCTCCTTAGGCAACTTTCCTGACATTTGTAGCCCATCTGTCCCCAACCTGCAAGGCACCTTTTATGCACCCCAATACATCCTACCTGACTTGTGTGACATCTCTCACAAAGCCATATGTATCCTTCCTGATGTATACCATCTCGCTGCTCCCCCACCCAGTAGTAGTCATTTACCTGCCTGCTGGCTTTGAACTTGCTCTTCCTGCTGGCTTCCCCACTGATTTCTTTTCCTTGCAAGCTTTTCACAAGCAAAGTAAATGAGGGAGGGAGGGAAGGAAGGAAGGAAAGAAGGAAGGAAGGAAGGAAGGAAGGAAGATTTCTATTGCTCCATGCAAATGAAATTCAATGTGGAAGCTGACAGGAAGTTGGAAGTTACTCCCACTGCTTTTTTGCCTGTCTTTGATCATTTAGGTAAGGAAATATCTCTGAAACAATTCAATGGGGCATGGGTTGTCTAATATATTTTAATGTAAATTTTACATTACTGGTCAGGCAGTACATAAATATAAATAAAATAATATTAAAATATTAAAAAGCAGACACAACAGTAGTGATAATTAGTTCAATTGCATCATGCAAGGATTTCAGGTAGATGCCAAGGTAAATAAAATTATTTTGGAATATGTTTAGATTGTAGAACAGTCAACGTATTATTTATTTTTAAGGGGGTTGTATTGCAGATTTATATGGGGAAAGGTTTTTTTTCAGGTATCCTGACCTCAAGCTGTTTAGGACTTTTTATAACTATTTTGGTTTCTAAGGTTTGTACCAGTTTCTTCTTTGGCAGTGTAAACCCTGTCCAGGAAAGCTATTTATTTAGCCATTTTCCCCTTTAACTATCAGCTGTTTCCCTTTGATTTCCTTCACAGCTGTTCATGAATATTAATAATCCCATAACAAACTAAAATATAGTAGTTTGTACAAAGTGAGAAAACAATGTTCAAGAAAAAAAACACCCAGTAATAATATGAAGGAAAATGTACATCTGAGAACTTCTGGACCCTCATCTAAATCAAGGGTAATTCTTACTGCAAGCTAATTGAACAAAGACCAATTTTCAATAAGGGATATATTTGTAGTTTTCAGAAAGAGGTGCATCTTATGCTCTGGATGGAATC
Source organism: Ahaetulla prasina (assembly GCF_028640845.1). Lineage (NCBI taxonomy): Eukaryota > Metazoa > Chordata > Lepidosauria > Squamata > Colubridae > Ahaetulla > Ahaetulla prasina. The sequence goes on from NC_080539.1 coordinate 217,315,884, forward strand.
CTAGTTGGATATCAGTAAACTGTTTAGTCTGTGCCCTGGTACTGATTTAGACTTCAAAGGCTCCCTGCCCCCCTTTAGGAGAGCTTAGTTTTAAAGCTGTACACCGGAGATAAACTTTTTTGAATGGGATACCTATAGAGATGATGGTACAATTTCAAAGTTTTCATCTTGATACCATTATAAGAAAAATAGAAGCCTCTCCTACTATTGGGTCACCATATCCAGCATTTCTTTGAAGGAGGATTTTACCTTTGTTTACTGTCAGTCCATCTGCCACCGTATACTTTGAAGGGAGATTTTGTAAACATTCACTGGAATTGCCTCTGCCCGGTGTATCACTATGTGGAGGGCATTATCCTATTGCCCTATCTATGATGAAAAGGGATATATTAATGATAAACAAGTCTCAGTGTTAGATGACTGACCATCTCTTAACAAATGCTACTCTAGCTGTTAGGAGTCAGGATGTAACCTTTGCCATGCTTTCTTTTATATTTGGAAAGAAAAGCTCACAATGTTACTATTTATTCTATCTTAATTTTCTTACATGCTTTTTTCTTGGTTTCCTCCTTATCTCTTATTACTACTAATTTCTTTACGAATATGGTTTTTATCATGGTTAGGATACTCAGTCTGTATAAGAGTCTCCTTAAAACATTATCTAGAAGCTTTTCTTGGTTCAGAATATGAGGTAAGCTGTTAATTGTGCCTAGGAATATGGCGATACATGTCGTCATAAAAGACTGATATTGGTTACTATTTGTGGTTTGCTCAGGCTCCAAAAAACAAGATAGACATGCAGTTATTTCTAAGCAGCTTCCTTTATTATTCCTCACCTATAGACAGAAACCTTGCCAAATAAATGCAACTACTACATCATTAAAGATTCACTCTGAGACTTCTAGAGAAGAACTGTCTTAACTCTCTTTCTCCCAACCACACTAAGCTTTGCTCTCTCTTGGTCCTCTGGAATGCAGCCCCTCCCTCCTGGGAATCCAGATTACATTCCACCGCAGTTTCAATTTTTTTATTTTTGCTTGTCGCAAGGGAAAGGGAAATAAACAATAAATCAATTTCTACTCAAAATCATGAAAACAATAGGAAGGCTGTTAAAACACGGCATTATATATAAAAATAGGGAAAAAAGGGTATTTGAAAACTGGATGCTAATAAAGTATGTAACATTTTAAATATGTATCCTGTTTGGAGGGAGGGCAAATATAAATTTGCTTCTACAACTCAAAATTTAAAATGTCTACACTGATTCTTTTTAATATTTAATCCTTCCTTAGCCTGTTGAGCACAGGAGAACTCACTTTTAAATACTGTTTGACATTTGAAGCACTAAACTTTGTTTCAGGAAAAAATACAATACACTATTTGGTATTCCAAAAATGGAATTACATTTCTTTCCTTGTAAGTTAATGCAGCAGTAATTATTTACAGTCTATACAATAATTGTTTCACTACTCTCATTCCTGACATAACCAGCTGTGAAGAGAGTGCAAGGAACCAAATCTTACACACAAAAATAATGGCAAAGGTCATGGATTGAACCTAGGTCAATGTTTAGCTTTGTGGGACATGGAAAATATCCTTTTTCTTAGTGAAAATATTAGTAGCTTCCTTTTCTTCAGTCTCAACAGCAGTAGCTTTAGAACATTATCATCTCAGCTGTACTTTGAGATGGAGCACTTTAAGGCTTATTTAGCTGTTCTTATGAAAAAAGTATTTTTTCTGAATAATGAACATTGGAATATTTCATATTGCAAATGATATGAAAGCAGAAACCAAGGATTTATGCTCAAGCTGTTCTGGGACAATATTCTACAACTGTACAAACATATGATTCAGTCTCGATGGCTAGGAAACGTTCCAAAATAATACAGTAAACTTTCAAATTCTATTTCTATCTACATTATCTAGTTATGAATCAGATTTCAGAAAATGTTAATATGTATAGATCAATAACATGCATTTAGAATATGTTACAATGAAAATAGGTTGAAGCTTGGACATATGTAATCTTGACTGGAAAAGCTCCAGATCTGCTTCCTCCATACATTTTTATATACATTTAAAAGTTTTAATATTCTTTCTCCATATTGGTGGAGACAGTCCATCTTTCGCTTTCATAGAATGTCATAGGGAAAACCATTCTCTGCATGAATCTGATTTTTGTAGGTATGGTATCTGAATATATTATTTGTGGTATCTGAATATATTTTTCAAGACCAACTTTGCTACTCTACCAAGTGCTAATTTGTGGCATGTTTCTTGACTGTTGATTCTTGTATTGTTGATAGTTTATTGTAAAAGGCAGAAACTATCTCCCACTTCAGTTCCTTCTCAGTTCTAAAGCTGATTGGCATATTCGTTGTCATGAGTTCCATCTTTTTAAATATTTAATCTTAGTCCCATTTCGCTGTACTCCTTCACTTTTGTTCCTAGAGTTTACAGATCATTTGTGTTTTCAGCTATCTAAGTAAAACAAACTATCAGGAGGATGAATCCAAGAAAGAGTGTTGTACTCGTAAGCTACATTTTGTACATTAAAACTGTTAATGTTGCAAATCCTGACAGGAAAACCACCATGCCTTGTGAATATTAGTGGTTTATTGTCAAAATCGAAACAACATCCACTTGTTACAGTACATAGCAGCTGTAACAGCTTTAGTTTCAGAGGGAGAGAAATCACTTGGGAAGGAAAAGATTTCTTCAGTCTTGCAGATATAGCACCTCCCTCAGGCTTGGCCTCTCCCTGAACTATAAGCAGCTGGTATTATTTAAGAACTAACATTTCCCTTTGTAACCTGGATTTGTTATTTTCTCTTTCTCCCTCATCTCTTCTTTTTTGTGTCATGTTTCTTAAAATAATATCCCTGTTGGTAGGAATTAGTTTTTTTCATTGATTTTTATATAAGCTTCTCTGAGAGTACTTCTGCCTAAAGAGCAGGATAAAAAAATGCTATAAATAAGTTGCTCTTTCAGAGAGACAGTTTCCTCTTTAAGGTCCTGTGGATATAAAACATAATGATAAAACACCTTGTCACCTTTTGATTTGGATATAGCTGATCTGGCAGGCAGTTCTGATGGATCGTCATACTACTCCATAGGTTTTGGAGACAGTTTATCCACAAGGATGAGAGATTGTTGAGGATATAGGTAAGCAGTAACTACTAGAACTTTCTTTTGTAATTGCACAAAAGTGCTGCAGAATGAACTTTTGCTAAATTAAGAATTATTGAACTAAAAGTTCAGTAAAATAATTTTGTCCATGAAAAATATGTGTATTTGTGCACAGAACAAACACTGTGAAGACAGCTATTCCAACTGGGTCACAATTCAGGAAACTGAAAGCCAAGGCATTTGGTGGGTCCAGATTTCAGCTGAGTCAAAATTCAGAAGAGTCTTAACAGGGCGATTAGCACAAGACTGATGCACATCACCCCTTTCTCCTTGCTGTGTTTATATGGCCTTTGTATCTTTTGCATGACCTTAGCTTAGCGTCCATGCTTGAATTCCACTACAGCATAATTGATTGTCTCACCTGTTCCTCACCCCAGCCTTGACAATATCTTCTACTGGGATGGCACACCTTCTTATGGTATAAGAAGAATAAAATTCACAGATACTTTCAAAATCACTACATAAGAAACTCACTATTATCTGTATAGGGAAAAATAAAAGCTAAGATCTATTTGAGAATCCCAGAATGGCTCTCAATGATGGAAGTGTTTACATATTGAAGTCTGGTGAAGTTTGAAAAAATTGTGACATATAAAGACATTTTGGACACTGAAGGAAATTAAAATCTAAACAAGAGCTTGAAGACTTAATTAAGTTATTAATATCTTATTAAGAGAGAAATTATTAAGGTATTAAGTTACCATGGTGGCCTCTATTGCAAGTACAATCTAGATATGATTAAAGACATGAAAAGAGACATTGGTCCTACCTGAATGTTCTTTCTCACGGTGATGAGGGAATCCAAAAGTGGGTGTTGCTCTCTCTTTTCTGCCTGGAGACTGAGCTGTCATCATTTTTGGGAATGCCTCCTTTGCCTGGCTAGTCCCCAATTCGGCGAAGACGCAGCAATGATGAGGCACGATATCTGAGAAAGCACAAGTCCCCCCTGGCCTATGGACCAGACAGCTGCAGGGTGGGGCTGGATTCCCCCCACCATCGCCATGAGAAAGGACGTTCAGGTAGGACCAATGTCTCTTCTCCATGGCGCTGGATGGAGGGAATCCAGGAGTGGGACTTACCAAAGCTGGTGCGCTCTAAGGGGAGGAAGCAACCTGGTTCCCAGTCACCCCTTCAGTGTGGATCCTCTGGAGAACCCGTTGTCCAAAGGCTGCTTCCGCCAAAGTGAAAGTGTCCAACTTATAATGACGTATGAAGGGGATGGAGAAGACCAAGTAGCCACACGACAGACGATCTCTATGGAGGCCTGTGTCACTCATGCCACTATTGTGGCCACACTCTGGGTGGAATGGGCCATCACATTCTGAGGCACTGGCAGGGATTGAAGCTCGTGTGCCTTGAGAATGCATGCCCGAATCCACTGTCCCACAATCAATGGAGTGACCTTCTGTCCCAGCATCGAAGGCTGGAAAGAAACAAAGACTCCGTCCTCCTCAAGGAGGAGGTCCTTTTGATGTAAATGGGGAGGGCCCTCCTTCCATCCAAGGTGTGCCATTTCTTTTCCAGGGTGTGTTTTGGCCCTGGACAGAAGTTAGGCATAAACAATTCCTGGGCCCTGTGGAACCAAGAATTCACCTTTGGGATGAAGGAAGGGTCCAACTGTAAGACCACTCTGTCGATATGAAAGATACATAAGTCTTTCCTCACTGAAAGGGCTGCCAGTTCCGAAATGCATCTGGCTGATGTGATTGCCACCGGAAGGCCACTTTAAATGTGAGGAATTGCAGGCTAGCTGATCTCAGAGGCTCGAAGGGGCTCCCAATGAGGACATTCAGCATCTTTGTCAGGTCCCAGGTAGGATACCTGTGGACCACAGGGACACAAGCTAGTGGCACCCCTGAGAAATCTGCGCACAGTGGGATATTGTGTGAGAGGCTGCAGACCCCCACATGACAAGACTGAAGACAGTGCTGCCACTTATCTTCTGATAGCATTAGGAGTCAAACCCTTGTCCAAGCCTTCCTGGAGAAAGTCCAAGGCTTGAACCACCGATCCCAAAGAAGGATCAGTGTTTGTCCTGGAGCAGGCAACATTGCATACTCTGATCCAAAGAAGAATCAGTGTTGTCCTTCCAGGCAACATTGCATACTCTGTCAGTGGATGGCTTCCAAGAGGCCTGAATGGTCTGGATGACCCTGGAGGAGAAGTTGTCTTGCCTCAGGACCCTCCACTCAATCACCAGACAGTTAGCTGGAGCCACTGTTGATCCGGATGGATCAGGGCTCCTTGGTTGAGGGAGATCGTATCCCTGTATGCTCCAGGGCCTGGTCACCAACAGGCTGACCAGGTCCGCAAACTGTGGTCTCCTGGGCCAGTGAGGAGCTAATAGCAAAATTTCCGCCAAGACTTTGATCACTGCTGGTAGCAACAGAAGGGGAGGAAAGGCGTACAAAAGCACCCAAGGCCACGGGGTGCGAAGGGTATCGACCCCCTCCACCCCTGGCGATGCAAACCTGCTGAAGGACCTTGGCAGTCATTTTTTTGCAAGGGGTCGCAAATAAGTCTAAGACTGGGATGCCGAAGCAATCTACCAGTTCCTGAAACAGTGAGGGGTGCAAATGCCATTCTGACTGATCTATTGTCACTCTGCTTAGGCAATCTGCCTGCACATTCTGCACCCCCGAGATATGTTCTGCCCAAATGGGCAGAAGATGACTCTCCGCCCAGAGGCCTAGATGCATGGCCTCTTCCATGAGGGACCTGGAATGTGTCCCACCTTGGCGGTTGATGTGGGCCTTGGTGGTTACATTGTCCATCAAAATCAATACATATTGTCTGGTTACAGTAGTCTGGAATCGCCTGAGAGCCAGGTTCACTACCCTGAGCTCCAGCCAATTGATATTGTGGCTCAGGTCCATTTGAGTCCATCTGCCTTGAGTCATCAATGACTGGAGATAGGCCCCCCAACCGAAGAGGCTGGCATCCGTCGTGATGGTAAGACAGCCGGGCTCTTTGAACAGACAACCCCTGTCGAGGGCCTGGGACAACCACTAATGGAAGGAGAGAAGCACCTTATGTGGGACCCAGACCCTGAGGGATGAATTGCTCCTGCCTGACCCCTGGCTAGGCAGGAGGAACAATTGCAGGGTCCTGGCATGAAGATGTGCCCCAGGTACAATGGCAATACAGGATACCATCTTCCCCAGTAATTGCGACAGGAGAGCTAGAGATACGATACCTTCTGTCCAAATGTGTCTGGCTAAGGTCCGCAAGCTCTCTTGACACTCCGGTGAGAGGGAGACCATGCACTGGGAAGTGTCTATGATCACCCCCAGATGGAGCAATCTGGTGGTCGGAGAAAGGTGGCTTTTCTTGGTGCTGATTGAAAAGCCATGGTCCTGTAGTATCTGGATTGTTGTCTTCAAGTCCTGCTCTGCTTGAAGCTCGGAAGAGGACTGGATCAAAATATCATCCAGGTAACACTGGACCCTGATTGGTAAAGTCCTTAGGTGGGCTGCTAGTGCTGCCATCATCTTCATGAATGCCCGAGGTGCTGATGACAGGCCAAAGGGCAAATTCTTGTATTGGTAGTGTCTTTGTAAGAGAATTGGAGGTACTGCCGATGAGGGGGCAGAATAGGTACATGTAAGTACGCCTCGGTCAAGACTATTTGACAGAGGTAAGGAAGTTGCCCACATGGGTGCTCTCCAGTATTAGCTGTAATGACTGCATTTTGAATCTTGTAGGTGAGGTATCTGTTGAGCCGTTTTAGATCTAGAATTGCTCTTGACTCTTCCGAGTTCTTTGGGACGAGGAACAGGATTGAATAAAATCCCTGCCCCTGCTGGGCCGGAGGGAGTGGCTGTATGGCCTAGATCACTAGCAGATGCTGGATGGTTGTTCCCATCAGGCCTCTCTTTACTGCGTCTTGTGACAGAGGACAGTGGATGAAGAACTCTGGGTGTGTGTGTGGAGAGGAACTCCAGGTCTAAGCCCAACCTCACTGTGCTGAGGACCCAATTGTCCAACGTTGTAGCCTCCCATAGAGGCTGAGCTGGCCGCGGATGGGTGGATCGGCTATGCAGTCACTTGGATTGCCTGAAGGGGTGACCTGCCCTGCGGGTCGCTTGCCTGGAAATGGTTGACGGTTTTGAAAGCCTGTTCTGTCAGATGGTCTCTCCTGTTGACTAGAAAATGATCTCTGGGGCTGCTGGTACTCAGGCCCAGCATCAGGCCCCCAAAAGGGCTGCCTCCAAAAATAGAGAGTTGGTCTTCGCTCCTCCTGCGTGAACATAGTAGGCATGGTGTTGCCTCTGTTCCTGGTGTCCACTAGGATTGACTCTAATGTCGCACCGAACAGCTTGCTACCTGTAAAGAGAGCAGATGCCAGCTTCCATTTATTCTTATTGTTGGCTTGCCAATGGCAAGCGACGAGCTGTCACAGTAGAGGCGATGGAGCAAGATGCAAACTTTGCCGCATTCAAGGTAGCATCAGCTGAAAATTCAACAGCTGCCATCAACTTTTTTTTTGTACAAGTTTTTATTTATTTTTTAGTCCCCCCCCCCCACATACACAATTCACGAACAGAGTATTGGCTGTATCATATCTTATACAATTCAATATATTCAAATATATTTTACTTAGTTACAGTTTTTGCCAAAATATTCTTTTTTTCATAGTTTTTTATTTATTTCCTAATATTTCCTTTCTCATTTTATTAAATCACATCTTCTTTCGCCCTCAAGTTCTAATTTCTCCATTTTTATTCCTATTCATTCCCTTTCATTCTTTTTTTTAACTATTTCAATTTTTATCCTAATATATTCAAACATTCAGGGTTGTCTTTCTTCCATTTCCTTTTCACAGCAGTCCTTTCTTCTCCTTTCCTTCCTTTCTCTCCCTCCTTTCTTCGTACCTTCTTTCTTCTCTCCTCTCCTACTCCTTCTCTACTTCCCTTTCCTTTCTCCTCCTCCCCCCTACTTCCTCCCTATCTAACCTTCTCTCCTACTCTTATTTCCCCTACCTTACCTCCTCTCCTCTTCCCTTTCTTCCTTCTCTCTCCCTCTTTCTCCCTTTCCATCTCTGTCCCTCTTCTTATCTCTCTCCCTTGCTGTATTTATTTTCAATATTTCTAGTGTCCAGACAACCCCGATTTTCTCATTTATTATACATATTTCTCAAACCTCCCCTCCTATATTTTAAACATTAACATTGTCTTCATCTTATTCCATTTATATCATACAATCAATTAATGCAACTTTCCACCTCTTATTTTCTTAACATTTTTGTTCACAGTTCAATACTTATTTTCTTCCAATAGTATACATCATTTACTAACATCTCAATTTTATTCCTTTTTACATCTTAATTTCAATCATTTTCATTTATAAACCATGCTATCTTTCATATTTCATCTGCTGGGTTTTCCATTCTTTTATATATTTAAAATTTATTTCCTTACCATCAACATCAATTCTCTCTCATTCCATGCATTCTCAGACACAAACAGAAAAAACAAACAAACATATCTACCACTATTTTAGTTTCTTTTCTTCTATTCATTTTTCTCCTACTTTTAACCATTTTCTTTCAGTCTCTCCCAGATCTCATCTCTTAATACTTTTCTCCCTTTCTCCCATTTTTCATCTTCTTTCTCCCTTTCTTGCATCCTCTTTTCTACCTTTCTCTCACTTTTACTCTTTTAATATTCCCCCTCAATTTTTCTCTTATTTCCTCTTCTTCTCTTTATTCTGTCACTGCAACTCCCAGTGTAATCATCTATTTTTTTTACTCTTTTAATTTTTCCCCTCAATCTTTTCTTTTTCCCCCTCTTTTTTAAAATTTCTTTAACTCTCTCCATTTTTATTTTTTCACTATCAATCCCACTATGATCATCTATATTATCCTCACTCATTTCTTTTTCAGCATTATATCTCATAATTTCGTCATCATTTCTTTTTTTATTTTTAAGCCACAGTTCTGCTTGTTTATTTCCATTAATAGACTCTCGCACCATCTGAAGCATCTCTCATAATTCCTCCCAATTCTCCATATTTTCGATATAAGGAGAAAAACTTTTTAGATTTGTTTATCTTAACTTATATATAGTCCAAATTCAAATTTGTTACTTTGATTTAATCCAAATTCAAGTCCATATAGTATCTCTTTTCTTCTTTGTTTCTGAAAATGTCCAATTCAAATGTACTTTTAAGCTGTTCCAATTAAAGTCTTCGTTGATTCCACTCCTTTTTTTTACAATCTCATGGCAGCTGTATAAACAAAGCCTCCTCCTGACTTTCCCACGTTGATCTAAATGATTTTCTTTCCTCCAGCAGATGTCTCTCTCCAATTCACAAATGCTTTAGCAACAAAATGTCAATTGTTAATCCACAGAGTTAATTACTTCCTGTCTCAATCCTTTTGTTAGCAACCGATGTTTTCCTTTACTTTTAGTATTTTTGGTTTCTTCCAAAGCCAGTTTTAAATTCAGATGGAAAGTTCCTTTTTGGGGCTTTAATTACAAAGTTCAGTTTTGCCTTTTGCTTTCTTCTATTTGTATTTCCACATGCCAATTAGCCGCTAATTTCAAATTGAAAACTTCTTTTAAGCTTTAATAAGTTTTCTTCTTACCTATGAGTTGGCAAATCACTCATCCGGTAACAATACTCCATTCAATCACCACTCCTGCTCAGATCTTTTTGTGTGGCCGCTCCAGCTTGTGACAGCTGTAATGGCTGCCTTCCCGTGCCGTCGAGTCGAAGGCTGATGTCAGCGTTCCAGGGAATTTGCCAATTCCCTGTTCGCGCCGATCCTTGCCTCCCTTCTTTGCTGTCTCTACAAGACAGCTATGGTCCATAAAGGACCCCCAAATGGCTGGGATATCGGTGTTTCCTCCGGAGACCTGGGGAATTGCTGCCCCGCAGCGACGGCCACGCCCCCTCCCATCAACATTGATGTCTTGGTGAAATCGGACATCATCTGAGGCCACCCTCGCCTGCATTTGGTGGAGCCAAACAGGGAGGCACGGTTAAAAAATGAAACGGAGGTGGCGGCCTTCACCACCCAGGCCACCACCTTGATATGCCTTGCAGAGGCTCAATTCCGCCTTTTTATCCTCCAGCTTAAGGCAGTCTATGGCATCAGAGGGAATGAGTGTAAGGCTGTCACTGGGCCATCTATCTCTGGCAGAACCTGTGAAAAGTCTACAGCCACATTATATAGTTTCCTCTCCGTGCCTGTAGGAGGAGGCCCAGATTCAGGCTGGGCCCACTGCCTCTGGGCAATGTCCAAGAAGAGCTTGGGTGATGAAACCACTTCCTCTCCACGATTGGCTCCAAAAAGAACATGCAACCAGAGTCCTGTGCCTTGGGAGCTGTCTCAGGGACAGGTTCAGACCCCAATTTAGTGATGGTCTTTGGCCTTGTGGAGCAAAGACCGAAATAATTCAGTCTGAAAGAGGCCAGTGAAGGGTGATGGATCTGGAGCCATCCCCTTATCAGCTGGCAAAGCCATAATATCCTCTTCCTCCCCTGAGGAATCCCCATTCTGAATGGAAGGTGCCTGGGAAGGAAGCCCCCGGGGTTCTGACCAGGGACCTTGAGCCAAAGGTGGCAAATGCTGGGGCAAAGGATGAGAAATTTTCTGAGGCGATAAACCCCTTTGCTGGACCCCCACAGCTATCCCCTGTGTAATTGCCTGGGAAATAAGCAATTGCAAGTGGTCAGAAATTCCTAACTCAATATCCTCATCTTGGCAGAGGCCAGCTGCAGTTGGTGTAAAGGTGGCCCTGAGCCTGATATAGAAAAATGGCTGTGCACGGCTGAATTGAGGCTGCAGTAGAAAAAAATTCATTATTAACTGAACCTTCCCTATCAATAGAGAAATTCAGCTCACCAGCGTCCTCTGGTGACAAGGCTCGATAAGAAAGAGGCTGGGAGAGGCTTGTCTTTTCAAAATTCCCCAACGGTTCTCTTTCCAAAGGGAGGGGGATGACAGGTCCCACTGAGGGAGGAGCTGGCTCACCCCATTTCTTTGCCGCCTTTTTTGCCTTCGCTAATTCCCTTTCAGAGGCTTTTTGACGCCTCTGGGTGTATTTTTTGGCCGCCTTAGGGGCTCTGGTGCTGGCAGCGATTTTAATCTGCTTGCCAGCTGAGGCTCAGCTGGATGAGCCCTGGCTGTGATCTGAAGGAAGCAGAGGAAGCTCCCTAACCTCTCTGTCCTGCTGAGCCTTGCTGTGGGAAGGCTCCAGAGTTGCCATGTTGCCTTGAGGTAATGACAGGCAGGCACGTGGCAAAGGCAGGCATACCTGGACCAGGTGACAGCTGCCGTGGCTCAGCAACAAGAGCACTAAGCTTTCTGGCTGCAATCAGTGTGCCCAGACGAATCTGGGCAGGGACCGAAATCTGAAAGGAAGGAAGGCAGACTGCTTAGGTTAACTTAGGTTGCTTCTTTCTCCTCCGGCGCTAACATGCAAGCCACAAAGAGTGTGCCCAGGCAAAGTTGGGCAGGGACTGAGTCCCCTCCGTGCTCCTGCAGGCAAGCCAAGGTCTGAACAAGATGTTGTGACCTAGGTCCAAGTAGTTATTACCAGACACAATCAGTCCTAAACAAATATATTTTATTAGAACAACTGAGAATTACTTCATTCTCAGCTTAGTCCAAATTAATTCCAAAACAAAGTCCTTCAGAAAAAGTTCTTTGGCCTTATCACAAATCTTTGTCTTCTTTGGCACCCTGCCAAAGGCTTTTCTTGGCAAGAATCCCATGAAGTTCAGAAGCGGGAGACTCCCAACAAGAAACAATTGTAGCAACATTGCTTTCCTACAAAGAATCCAAGAGCTGTTGCTTCTCTTTTAAGCCTTATGGGAGGAGCCAATCATCTCCTGGCCTTACTCCCGAGTCGTCCTTTTTGCTTTATCTGCTCTTGCCTTCTGGTAGCTCTTTGCATGTGTGCACTAGGAACAGGCTCCTCCTGTTCCTCTGCCTCTTGCTGTCTGCTTCTGGAGGCTCCAAAGTCTGCGCATTGCTCCCAGATGGCCATGGCCCCATCTCTGCCTCCGACGCAGAGCCCTCATCTGGCCCTTCCCCTGACTTCAGGACCCATTGTCCTTCCCAGCCTCTTCACTGCCTGACTGGCTGCCAGCTCAGCAGGCTGTGGCACAACACAACACAAGGCAAACCCACCTCCGCTCTTCAGGAGGTTGGCAGGAACCTCGGCTTGACAGCCGGGAATGCGTCTGACCAGTGAACCTGTCAGACGACTGAAGCGTGCAAGGAAAGACAGGTTGGGAAAGTCTCATGCTTAGGAAGGAATCCAGGAGTTTGTGAAGAACTCTGATCAATCTAAAAAAAGAGGTCTGTATCTGGCTGAAGACTTGAGCCGAACTGGGGACTAGCCAGGCAATGGAGGCGTTCCCAAAAATGATGACACGCTCAGTCTCCAGGCAGAAGAGAGAGAGCAACACTCACTCCTGGATTCCTTCCACCCAGCGCCATGGAGAAGTCCATGGTCAAACCCAAGCAGTGCATTTGGTCTGTATGAGGTCTAAAACGTGTGTGTTTTATTCAGGCTTGAACCAAAAATACGCACAGGAAACCATGGAGAAAAAGTAATGGTAACTACAATGACAACATGTACCTGAACAGACATAAAGGAAAACAAAACACTCAGAAGTTTGTGGGTTAGGTATGCTATGCTTGAATTCAAGCACTGCTATGGCAGCTCAGGAGAAAGAAGATATTGTCTATCCTCCATTTTCAAATTTAATAAAAAATTATATATTTTCTTAATTAATTTTTCATCAGAATACAACAGTATCTGATTGAAGGCTGTCTGTCATTTATAAAAGCCATACATTTTCATTCATTGCATGATGTGTACACAGAATATCTGAACAGCCTAGCAAAATAATATTGGAGTAGCCACATTAGCATGTTGTGAAAATTGATATAATTCTCAACTATACTTATTCAGATTGCTGGGACAGTGTTAGGAGGAGGAGTTTAACATTTTTTAATGTATCACGCTTCATGCATGTGCTAATTTTTATATAGATATGATATATAGATACATAGTGCTTTCAATTCGGTTTTTGACTTCTTGTGACTGCCTGGATTAGTCCTTAAAGGTTTTTAAGAAATGTTTTACCATTGTCTCCTTCCTAGGACTCTAAACCTCACAGTTTTTAGTCTGATGCCTTAACCATATATCAGAGTGGCTTTATTTTGTAACACAACTTACTTTTTGCAATTTTATTACAGCAAGTGAATATTTAGGGGGAACTAATTAAAAAAATATTCAAGCACTATGATCTGATACCTCATTGTGTTTCATGTTCATGACCCTGATTTGATAAATGTTTCATATTTAGGTTTAGTCATATTATCTCTTGAAAGAAGCCATGCTGTTTGGAAAATACAGAGAGATAGCATAATTTTTGTACATGGAACATTGAAATTTAGCTGAAAATTAACACATGAAAACAGTCATTAAAATAGGATTCTGGAATATGTAGGATGCATTCTGCACAATATTACTTCTTTTTGACATTCAGAGGTTAGAGGGCTTCAGAAGAGGAAATGATACATATGAAGTTTCATGAAGATACATAAAAATAAAGCAGTATTTATTCATTTATTAGAGCCTTGCATTTCAGTGATTGTGGGCGTTTGAAATGCAAAGAAATCCTGATTGGAAGAAAATTTATTGAGGGAAGATACTTCTCATTTGAACCATAGCATTCAAGAATTATTTCTTCTAGGCCTGTAAAAATGATATAGAATGTAGTTCTGACTTTCAGATAGATCTTGGTAACATTTAAATATTATTTAAATAACATTTAAATACATTTAACCACTGGTGGAATAGTATCGTAATTTTCAGAGTATAAGATGCACCTTTCCCCCCCCCCCCAAAAAGAGGGTGAAAATCTGGGTGCATCTTATACTCAGAATGTTGCCCCGCCCAGCCTCTCAAATCAAGGTTTCAGAGACTGAAAAAAGCCTTTGAAAGAAGCTTCAGAAAAAAAAGCCTCTGAAAGAAGCATCAGAAAAAAACTCTGTTTCGGAGGCTTTCAGAGGCAGAAAAAGTTTTTTCTGAAACAGAGTTTCAGAGGCAGAAAAAAAAAGCAAGGCACAGAGCTCACAACGAACGAACCTGTTGCTAAGTCACCTCTGGGAACAGCTGATTGGGGGTATTCTGGGAGGCTGATCCACCGACCAATCAGCTTTTTTCTTATTTTCCAAAAACTAAGGTGCATCTTATACTCTGGTGCATCATATACTCCGAAAAATACAGCAGTTAAAGTACAGTATTTCAGGCAAACTCTGCCCACAGTCTGGAGTTTGATCCTGATGGGGCTCAAGGTTAATTTAGCTTCTAAGGTTGGTAATATTAGGACCCAGATTGTTGGAGGCAGTATACAAATAATGCTTGCATAGTAAACCACCCAGAGAGTGCTATAAAGTGCTATCTGGTGGTATATACATCTAAATGCTAGTGCTATTGGTAAATAAAGCTAATTAATTGTGGAGTCCTTGATGCTCTCTGAATGTGTTTGTTTTCTTATAGATATTTCATTACTACCAGTAACATCAGTGCTAGAAGGGAGTGGGTTTTGCTTTCATTTTATATACTAGTGACTTGCTCTTTCAGCATTGTGTTTAGTTCTTGATTGTTGGTCTAGTGTTACTTTTATTGTTAATCTCGGCTCATCTGGGTGTTGATTGCTGTTGAGAGGATGTTCAGGTCTTTCTGTTTCCTTTTTGGCTTTTTGATTGCTTCTTTTGAATGATATGTAGATTTCTTTATCTCTCTATGTCTGTTGATGACTGATTTGTCTGAATGCCAGGCTTCTAGGAATTTTCTAGTGTTTTTACACTTGACTTGGTCTAGGGCAGTGATGGTGAACCTTTTAGAGACCGAGTGTAAACTGCAAGCCAAAACTCACGTATTTATCGCAAAGTGCCAACATGGCAATTTAACCTGAATACTGAGGTTTTACTACCTAAAATAATGATAAACAAGGCAGAATTCAGCTAATTGTTCTAAGAAAAACATGATAAATGCACTTTTATGTCCTTTCATTTTTTCTGCTTTTGAAATATTACGTTTAGCAACAATAAAAAAGAAAAACTTTTGTAATACCATTTCTCTTCCCCCCCCCTTTCTGTCGCTCTTTCTGCTCTCTTTCTCTCTCTTTCCTTTTCTCTTTCCCCCTCTCTCTTTCCCTCCTTCCCTCCCTCCCTCTCCCTCTCCGTCTCTGTCTCTGACTCTCTCTTTTTCCCTCCCCCTTCTCTCTGCCTGTTTTTCTCTCTCTCTGCCTCTCTCTTTTTCTCTCCCTCCCTCTTTCTCTTTTCCTCCCTCTCTATCTTTCTCTCTGCCTCCCACCCCTGGAGGCGGGGAAGGAACGCCTGAACTGGTACTGGGTGGTGGTAATCTATTATTGAAGTTGTAAGTTTTTAAAACTAGAAGTAAGACTGCTGTATTGAGTTATAGATTTAAGTTGGAAGTATGGGGATATATGACATTGCATTATTTAAATTTAGCTAATGTTGAATTGTTTCTTGTGCTTTATTAATTTTTCTTTTTCTTCATATTAAAAATACATTTGGAATTTAGGGATGTGTTCCACGATTATTGGGAGGGTCATTAATTTGTGGGGCCTCAAATTGAAGACTTGTACATAGTGCACAGTGCATAGTGGGCCACTAGGTGAATCACAATGAAAAAGCTATTTTTAAGCTAAACAGCCTGTATGTAATTTCCTGGATTCCTTTTTAAAATTTGACATATTAATCACTTTCTAGTTCTCAAAAACATATTTTGAACGAATTGTTAGATCAGCAACTTTGTGTTTGAATGCTTTTAGAACTATGAATAGATTCCATCTGGACCCACTTTGTTTTCAATTTGTCAGTAAATTCTAGAATTTATAAACATTATTTATCTCAAGCACTTGGAGTTCTTTGATGAAAAAAACTTATTTGTTTGACTAGAAATCTCTACTACATCTTCTATAAAGGAGGAAAATGCAGATAATGTACTTTTTTTTTTGGTTCAATTGCCTACTTCCCACTGTTGATATATTTGAAGATTTATAAATTACTGAATTTCATATTATGAATTTCATATGAATTTCCTTCTTTCCAATTTGCATAATTTTTTTTCTTTTCTGAAACTTTGTGTTCTGCATTTAACACATGCATTTCTACTGGAAAAAGATTTTTCTGGAAGAAGACTACATAATGCAAAATTTCATTTAAATTGGGGGGGGGGAAATAGGATTGTTTCATGGTTACATAAAATAATTTGCAGTTGTGTAATGAAGTAAACATGTTTTATAGGTGCAATGGATGAGCTTCATAGCCTGGATCCAAGAAGGCAAGAACTGTTAGAGGCTAGATTTACTGGAGTTGTGAGTGGCAGTACTGGAAGTACGGGAAGCTGTAGCGTTGGAGCAAAGGTAAAAAGGAATGTGGACTACTGCATTCAAAATAAATTCAGAGGGTTGATACTTCATTATACAATTACTATGGATTGTGTGCAGTTGTGCCTGTGATTGCAATTAACCCTGAACCATGGTGGCACAGTGGTTAGAATACAGTATTGTAAGCTAATTCTGCCCACAGCCAGGAGTTTGATCCTGACGGGGCTCAAGGATAACTCAGCGTTCCATCCTTCCAAAGTTGGTAAAATGAGGAGCCAGATTGTTGGGGGCAATATGTTGACACTTTAAACCTCTTAAAGAGTCTGTAAAGCACTATGAAGCGGTATATAAATCTAAGTACTTTTGCTATTATCAGTCTTATCATATAGGTGGATTTAGAAGTATTTTTGGTGTATATCAATCAAAATGATGCAATGAACAACAACCCCTCACTTTAGTGGAGGAGGGTAAGAAGATTGTGATCTTAGTATTTCTTTTAATTTTTAGTAGCTTTTAATACTAAATAGGGGCCTCTGGTGGCTCAGACTGCTAAGACAGTCTGTTATTAACACAGCTGCTTGCAATTACTGTAGGTTCAAGTCCCACCAGGCCCAAGGTTGACTCAGCCTTCCATCCTTTATAAGGTAGGTAAAATGAGGACCCAGATTGTTGGGGGGCAATAAGTTGACTTTGTATATAAATATACAAATAGGATGAAGACTATTGCTTAACATAGTGTAAGCCGCCCTGAGTCTTTGGAGAAGGGCGGGATATAAATGCAAATTAAAAAAATACTATTAACCATGGCATTCTGGGTCAGCTGCATGATAATAACCCAAGACAGGTGTGGTAGGGATTGCAACATGTAACCAATTATAAGGGAACTATGATGGAAACAGCCAGCACTGATGCCCTGCTGGTGGAGGAGCTGAATAGCTTCTTCGCCTGCTTTGAGGTTAAAAGTGGTAAAAACCTGTGCTAACCAATTAACAGGGTTCCTGACAAGGATTTTTAACATTTCTCTGCAATTGGCTAGAGTTTCATTTTGCTTGAAAGCAGCCACAATCATTCCAGTTCCAAAGAAATCAGCCATAAACAACCTGAATGACTATAGACCCAATCCAATGACGTCTATAGTGATGAAATGCTTTGAGAGATTGTTTCTACAACACTTCGGGTCCTGTCTTCCACTAAATTTTGATCAACACCAGTTTGCTTATAGAAGCAACAGGTCGACAGAAGACACCATCGCCACTGCTTTACATACTGCATTGAGACATCTCAAGAAATCTGGGAACTATATCAGAATGCTTTTTATAGACTTCAGCTCGGCCTTTAATACCATCTTACCAGGCATTCTCATTGAAAAGCTGACTGACCTGAATTTCCCTCCCCTCATTTGTGACTTGGTCAAAGACTTCCTGACGGACCATCCACAAACAGCAACGGTTGGGTTTCTGACATCTTCCACCCTGAAACTCAGCATAGGCTCCCCTCAGGGCTGCGTGCTCAGCCTCTTGCTGTACTCGCTGTATACATATGACTGCATATCGTCAAATCCATCTAACACTATAATAAAGTTTGCAGATGACACAACAGTGTTGGGGCTTATAACTGGAGGGGACGAATCCGTATACAGGGAAGAAGTCCAGAAGGTATCCATATGGTGTTCAAAAAACAACTTACATCTAAATACTAGCAAGACAAAGGAGATGGTGCTAGATTTCCAGAAGCACAGAGAGGAACCTGCCCCACTGTACATCGAGGGAAGCTGTATGGAGAGGGTTTCCTCTTTTAAATTCTTGGGAGTGCTCATTAATCAAGATCTCACCTGGAAAAACAACACATCTCTGGTGGTTAGTAAGGCTCAACACTTAAGTTGAAGTTAGTAAGTAGTAAGTTAAGTTAGTAAGACTTCATTTCCTTAGAGTCCTGTGGAAAAATCAGGTAGAACAACAGCAGATAACTTCTTTCTATTGGTCTACAATAGAAAATGTCCTCACATACTGTATAACAGTATGGTATGCTGATCTAAAAGCTAGGGACAGGAAGATGCTACAGAGAGTGATTAATTTGGCACAATTCGGTTGCCCTCTAACACCACTAGATGACATTGTCAGGTCTCGCTGTTTCAGCAGAGTAAGGAAGATATTTAGGTATGATTCACACCCTAGATAGTGTCTTTTTTCGCTTCTACCATTGGGCTGAAGACATCGAAGCATAGCCAGCCGGACAAACAGGTTTAAAAACAGCTTCTACCCATGGGCTGTCGGACAAACACAATCACAATCACTCCATGCACATATGGAAATGTATGACTAGTCTTTTTCCCCCAGTTACTTGTATAGGGTTTGTTCTCTATACTATTTAAGTTGTTTTGTATTTTTTGTTATGGATTGCACCAGAGAGGCTAAACCAATTTCATTGTATATGTACAATGACAATAAAGGCTATACTATACTATACTATACTATACTATACTATGATGTTAATACAGGAAGCACATTCAGACATTCATTTTCTCTACAGGGGCAAATGTGTTACCCAATGATCTCCATTGGTTTCTGTAGGACAGTAGTAAAGTGAGCAGATAATGAAATCATTTGATCATCATAACGCAAATACGACACTTTCATACTTGAGTCAGATAATGGGATGCTGTACAAATATGTAAGAGTGGGATTTTCTATCAAGACATTATTGGGTGTGTCCCCATTTTTGCACCATTTTAGTATGTTGCAGACTTCACTGCTGACCAAACCATGGGTGGTGGTTGAGAGGGCATTCTCTTTTCTGTTGACCAACTTATTGCATAAAATTCCAGTGAGACTAACCTTGCTTTCATTATGGAGTGTTTTTCACAAGAAACTTAAAATGTTTTTATTTACTTAGCCCTTAAATGATTGTATTCATTGACATAATTGTTTGCTTATTTTTAATTGTTGGTTATTGTTAGTAAACGATATTTCATTATACCTATTATCATTATTGTACACAATTTTCCTTCTATAATGAAAAATAGTGTAAAATATAAATGTAACTACATTTGACATATAAAATCTTATTTCTCACATAGTCCTCTGTAAACAGTTGCAATTGTTACTGCTTGTTCGACAACTCTACATATGTGATAACCAGAGTATGTGTATAATCATTCATTTTTCAAACCATGAAATCTATTAGTAATGCATTATTTAATTTACAATTAGCAATTTACACATTTGATGCTTTATTTCTTTTATTTATTCTTTAGGCTTCAACTAATAATGAGAGTTCCAACCACAGTTTTGGCAGCTTGGGATCTCTAAGTGACAAAGAATCGGAGGTATGAAGTAGTTAAAAATATTTAAGTGAGAATTTCTAACCTGTCATTTTTATTACTGAGTTCAGTAAAAGATAGACACATTTAAGAGGGTTTCCTAGCTAATTATAATTAGAATATTTGCATTAAAGATACGGAGAAAACTGATGCACATCCTGACAGAATTGATGCACTTACAGGAAGATTATTTCAAAATGATGTATTGTTTCATTGTGAATTAACTGATTATTTTTTTTAAGCAAATGAAAATTTTGGATAAAATTATGAGCTATTCGAATTTTCTTAATAGTTATGTAAAAAAGAATATATACACACAGCATGTGGAGGACAATAAGGTGAATAAGCCATATATCTTGTTTTAACCTATCAGGTGAATAAAAGAATATGTTGCTTACAAGATTGGTGGTTTATTCAGGGAACTATTATGGATACAATCCAATCTGATCAAATATCTGAAAATTTTATTTTAAATTGATCATATTTTTATCCTTAAGAATTGTAATTAAGAGAGGTCTGACTTTTTGTATATCTGCATTTCTGTTGTGATAATTTGACACTTTTTTCAACCTAATAACTATAGGGAACTTTGTTTTTACATTTCTAAAACTGAAAACAAGATATTAAATCCTGTATCTTCATGATTTAGAAATTACTGAAAATGCTTTAATTAAGCAGTCTGTTTAATAAATGGTTTCAACTTATTTAGGTATTGACCATGTATATTAAGGTTGTATGTTAAAATCAGGCTGCTCGCCTTGGTAGACTTTCTTCTTCCTGTTTCTTTACTCCAGATCTGTTCTGAAAGATTCCCAAATCCTGTAGGAATAGATGTTGATGTTGTTTGTGAGGTTGTAGGAAAAAGAGACAACCACCCTCTCTCCTCTATCCCAGTTCAGCTGATAGAAAACGTTCTATGAAGCATTGAGATTCAAACCACAGTAGTAATTTGAAAATGGCAAGAACATTAATTTTCTGATGACTTATGCTCAAACTGTCTGAAAATTAAATGTAGATAAGGACTGTATTTGAAGAATGAAACCAGTTCTATTTGTCTTGGGAGGGCTTTGATTTATTTTAAACAACTCCTATGTTCCAGTCAGCACTTGGGGATTTTTAAAAGATTATTTTTATTCTGCCTTTTAGACCTGTCCCAGCTTGGGGATTTAGGAAAGAAAGACCCTCGACTCTATTTGTAACAAATTGTATACTATTACTAAAGCCAAGTGGTTAAAGTGTATGTAAAGCCAGATCTGAGGATTCCCGCATAAAACTGATAGTTTTCCCCTTCTCTCAGCCCCCCAATGTCCAAAGACGTTCAGACTGGTGGTTTTGGATAAGGTTTTAAAGGTTTGGTGCATCTTTGGTTCGCATTCCTATCACATTCCGTTCCCATGCCTATGTCTTTGGATCATTCAACGGTTGTCTTTGGTTGGCACTTCTGGTTCCTATCATTCCCTTTCCCTTTTTCCTCCCTCCCATACTTTATGGCAGGCTGCCATCAAAGTGAAGCTGGCTGAAATGGTGTGATAGTAGATCTAAAGATGCCTTTAATACTTTTATAAGTAATTCAAGGAGGCAAACATACCTACAAAATTTTCTTCTCCTTTTTTCACCCTGTGAGATGAGTTGGGCTGAGAGAGAGTGGCTCAACGAAAATCACCCAGCAGGCTTTCATGCCTAAAGTGGAACTACAACTCAGTGTTTTCTGGCAGTTCTGTCATGAATAATGGTTGACCTCTGAAATGTGGAAGCAATCCCCCTCCTCCTGTCCAGGATAGGAGTTGAGCCCAGGTCAGGTATACTAGACCGGGAAGACTGTACTAGAAGACTAGAACTACTTCTACTGTGTTTGGCTGTTATAATAGAATCATGCAAGTCTAATTATGGTATACATAATCACCTTCCTTTTACTCCAGTGAATTAGGGAGGTGCCTGCCTGAATTGCTTCTGAATATTATTTCTTTACTCTGGACTTAAAAAAACAGTTTAATCATTTTGCCTCTGTGATTGTTCTTGTTTAGGTCTGTCAAGATCATCTTAATTCTCTACAATTGTTTACCAGCATGAGAGTGCTGTGTTGCCTTGATGGTCTTAATTGTGTGGGATTCTTACCTTATATTTCTGTGTTGCTGCTGTTAGCCACTATATTGAATAAAATGGGCAGCCATATAAACCTTTTAAATAAATAAAATCTGACACAGCTTCACATACCACCTCTAGTTGTGCCCTCTCCTTGACTGCCAATCCGGATGATTCCATGATGAACTATGAATTTATTAAACGGTGGGCTGGAAACCTTCCACCTGGTTCTGTCAAGCAATGAAAGTTGAGGGAATGATTGGATTTGGGACATGATTAATGACTCCTTAAAAGAGGAATATTATAGCCTTGAAAGATGGAGTGGTGTACTCCTTCAGGAAGAGACCATCTAAATATCTGACTGGTCTGGGCAATATTTTGGATGCCTTTTTAGGGAAGATTTTGCAAAAGATGGTTGGAATGCAGATACAGGAGTGCTAGATGAGAAGGATTACCGTGATCATCTGCTTTCAGATATCAGACCTGAATGTGGGATGGAAGGCACATTGCTCCCTTTTGTTGATGTTCTCTGTCAAGACCTAAATAAAGGAAGTACAGCTATTTTGGTATTAGATTTCTCATTGGCATTCAGTACCATCAATCATAGTATTCTTCTGGATCAGCTGCAAGGGCTGAGATTGGCATAATTTTATAGTGATTACACTCTTACCTGAGTGGACAGTTCAGACAGCGGTAATGATGGATGAATGAACAAGACCTTGGCTGCTCCTATATGAGCTGCTATAGTTTCATTTTTTTTGTTCTCTGTGTTTTTTAAAAGCTATGTTGAAATGGTGAGATACCTAGTCCATCAGTTTAGGGTGAGATATTATTAGTTCGCTGATGGTACCCTGTATTATATCTCTATCTTAGGCCAAGCAGGAGATAAAGTAGATCTCTTGATTTATTATCTAGAACAGGGGTGTCAAACACAAGGCCCGCAGGTTGAATCAGATCCGGCCCACAGGGCTCTGGAAAATGTTATTTATTTATTTATTTATTTATTTATTTATTTAGTTAGTTAGTTAGTTAGTTAGTTAGTTAGTTAGTTAGATTTTTATACCGCCCTTCTCCCGAAGGACTCAGGGCGGTGTACAGGCATAAATAAAAAACAAACAATACAATATACAAATTTAAAATGCGTATTAAAAAACTTATTATAATTGGCCTAGAAAACATTAAAATAAATAGAGAACTAAAACCCCATTTAAAATTAATATTAATATTAAAAAATTTAAAAACCGATAAAAAATTTAAGCCAGCCCCGCGCGAATAAAAAGATGTGTCTTCAGTTCGCGGCGAAAGGTCCGAAGGTCAGGTATTTGGCGTAAACCCAGGGGAAGCTCGTTCCAGAGTGTGGGAGCCCCCACAGAGAAGGACCTTCCCCTGGGGGCCGCCAGCCGACATTGCTTGGCGGACGGCACCCTGAGAAGTCCCTCTCTGTGAGAGCGTACGGGTCGGTGGGAGGCGTGAGGCAGCAGTAGGCGGTCCCGTAAGTACCCAGGTCCTAAGCCATGGAGCGCTTTAAAGGTCGTAACCAAAACCTTAAAGTGCACTCGAAAGGCCACAGGTAGCCAGTGTAGTCTGCGCAGGAGCGGTGTTACGTGGGAGCTACGTGCAGCTCCCTCTATTACCCGCGCAGCTGCATTCTGGACTAACTGAAGTCTCTGAGTGCACCTCAAGGGGAGCCCCATGTAGAGAGCATTACAATAATCCAAGCGAGAGGTAACGAGCGCGTGAGTTACTGTGCACAGGGCATCCCGATCAAGGAAGGGGCGCAACTGCTGAACCAGGCGAACCTGGTGGAAGGCCCTCCTAATGGCCAGCCTATGTTGCTTCGGCTAAGTCTACACAATGCGAAGAGGAAATATTGGGCCAGCATGGCTTTGGCCCAGTCTACCCAATGCGAAGAGGAAACATTAGGCCAGCATGGCTTCAGCCTGGTCTACCCATGCGAAAAGGAAACATGCCAACAGTTTGAGGAGTGGCATCAAGCTGGCCACACCCACCCAGTCAGTCATGCCCACCCAGTCGGCCATGCTCCGTGAGTGGCATCAATCTGACCATGCCCACCCAGTTGGCCACACCCACCCAGTCAAGCATGCCCCCCCCGGCCCCCCCGAGGTCAACCACAGCTCTGATGCGGCCCTCAATGAAATTGAATGTCAAGGTTCCAAGTAATACATCCCATTCAGTAAGAACTCCAAGGCAGGTAAATTCCTCAAAGGACACTTTATTGGGACATATCAAATTGGCACATTCCTGGTGGAAAACTGGCTCTAAGCTCCCGCCAGTTTTACACCCAATTAAAACTTTGTCACTTCCCCCCAGAGTTTCCAGTCACATGGTCCAATCAGCATACAGTCCAGTTGCTAGGTGACCTCAGTCTCCCCCTTTCAAATACCTGCAACAATGTCCTTGATTCCCAGGGCAAATTATTTATTTATTTATTTATTTATTTATTTATTTATTTATTTATTTATTTATTTATTTATTTATTTATTTATTTATTATTCAAATTTCTATACCGCCCTATCTCCCGAAGGACTCAGGGCGGTTTACAGCCTTATGAAACATAAAGTATAAGAATAAATACATGTTAAAAACAACATTTAAAAAACTTATTCCATTAGGCCAAATTTAAAACTATGGTTAAAAAATACAAAACCCCATTTAAAATTAATTTTAAAATTAAACTCTAGGCCAGCCCTGCACAAATAAATAGATGTGTCTTAAGCTCGCGGCGGAAGGTTCGAAGGTCAGGAAGTTGACACAGTCCTGGGGGGAGCTCGTTCCAGAGGGTGGGGGCCCCCACAGAGAAGGCCCTTCCCCTGGGTGTCGCCAGTCGGCACTGCCTGGCGGATGGCACCCTAAGGAGTCCCTCCCTGTGAGAGCGTACGGGTCGGTGGGAGGTAGTTGGTGGCAGCAGGCGGTCCCGTAAATAACCCGGCCCTATGCCATGGAGCGCTTTAAAGATGGTAACCACACCCCATCTATCTCTATACCCCCCTCCCTGGCCCCTTTCGCTCCAGGCTGCGTCAGCCCTGAACACATAGTGAGAAGAGAAACCTCCCTAGAAAAAACTATGAAAAAGAAAATGGCTACAGTTCGGCCAACTTCAGTGTTGATACTGAGTTTGACACCCCTGATCTAAAAACCATAAAATATGAAGCTGTAACTAACTTCCAAAAAGTTGAAGTTGCTGTTCATCTAGTAAGTTTGTTTGTATCTGACTCTAAAAGAGTTGTATCTATCTTCCGAAAGGGACAGGTGCAGAACTTGAGAGTTCTCATAGATTCATGGCTCCTATTGGAGCACCAGGTAGAGGCTTTGGCTATGGAACACTTTGCTTATTTCCAAGCTGGTCTGCCTATTATGTCCACTTTTAGAGCTGGGGTTCTCAGGGACAGTTATTCATGCCTTCATTATCTTGTGTTTGATATCTGTGATGCAGTCTGTATGCTGGTAATACCTCTATTCTGGTGCTTCATACTTTGCAATATGGTATGTTTCCACTTTTTCTTTCCTGGTCAAAGTTAATGTATAATTTTATTAACAAACAGAAAGACTTTAAATGAACCCTGTGGAAAGGCCCTTAATGGTTTTTTTTTTTGTTTATAACAGAATACATATATTTGTTTAGAGGCCAATATTTAAGAATATTTTTGGTATTTCTATACAAGCATTTTATTTTTTTGTTTAAATTATCTGAGATAAATTCTGTGTCCTAATACAATGATGCAATCTTGGCAATTATGTAATTACTCACATATGGTAAATAGGTAATTACACAGTTTTGTATTACAAAAGTAATACGTGAATTATAGAAATAAATTATGCTTTTTTGCTTCTTTTTGGAACAGATATACAGCAGTGGTAGTCAACCTGGTCCCTACCGCCCACTAGTGGGCATTCCAGCTTTCATGGTGGGCGGTAGGGATTTTGTCCGATACTGAAGCACTTTCCTTTTTTTAAAATTTAATTGACTTTTTAAAAAAATTTCATAGCATTATTTAAAAACATTTTCATTAGGCTTTCATAAAATTCCCCGTGACAATTTAAATTTCTGAAAATATACTATTTGTATCACCCGCGCATAAGTTTAATGAAACTAAATGGTGCTATGGTGCGACTGCAAACAAAAGATCCTTGTCCCAGAATAGCTCGCGCATCTCCCCCCACACCACCCAGCTGTAACAGACAAGCAGAGCTGGTAACCGGCGTCCCCCCCACAACCCAATCCACGATGCGCGAGAGGCATGCGCAGAAGATGATACACGGCGCATTACTGTGGAACCGGTGGGCGGTTAGAAAATTTTACTACTAACAGAGATACAAAAGTGGGCGGTAGATATAAAAAGGTTGACTACCCCTGGATATACAGTATGTAGATTAACTGCTAACTCTTCTTATTTGTTGAAAAAACATGATTTAAAATTTTTTTGTCAGACTCCTGAGAAAAAACAATTGGAGTCTTCGAGGGGTAGAAAAAGGAAAGCAGAAAACCAGAGTGAAAGCAGTCAAGGTAAAATATATTACTATGAAATCAATTTGATAGTATGAATGAAAGTTGTCAGCTGATCAAAATGCCATATTCAGTAAAGGTTCAGCTTTTTGAAGTGTTAGAGATTGTGGTGAGTCTCTTTCTGTTTCATGGTTCCTTTAATAATTATCCACATTTCATAGCTGGACTGCCAAAAACAAACAACCCCCCCCTCTGTAATTAATATTATAAGAAAAATGATACCTATCAGAGTTGTTAGTAAGTTATTGATCCAAACAGTGTTTTGAACAAGATAGTTGTTTGAATGACTCTTTACTTTTATGGCTGCCAGGTAAATTATTAACATTGTGCTCATATTTTTCCTTCAAATATTTTAAATATTTTGTGAGACAATAAAATGTTAACTTAAGAAAAAAGCTTATCAAGATGGCATTTAGTAAAGATTGTTCTTACTTTATAGACTTTCAGGCCTTTTAAGTGAACTCCTTTGGATGAAAATGTTTTCAAATTAAGGACTTTGATTAGACATTTTTAATTTTATAATTGGTAAATAATATTTTAAAACTATAATGCTTTATTGGTCTTGTAAAATATGTAACAATAAATAACTAATCTATTTTTTTCATACTGCTGTTTTCTTCAGATAGTGAAATGATAAAAAAAATTTTTTTTGCTTCCTAAGTTGAGTCTGCTAAATATATTTAGACTCATAGAAAAATCATAGAATCAGTTTGAAAAAATAATATGAATAAAAGCTAAATATTATAGCTTTTATAATATTTATTATAAAATAAATATATATATATTTATAATATTTGTTATATTATATTATAACAAGAACATATAAAAACAGTAAGCAACTCCATATAAAAATTCATGCCAGTATAAATCTGTTAGTCATGAATTGAGGTTTTGTTTTCTGCAGCAAACTAATAGATGCTATCTTACAAACTTCAGCTAAACTTTATTTGTGTACTACTTTAAATCAGTAGTAAAAATAAATCTGGGAAAACTGGATTGTTTCTCATACTTTCCTTTCTCAAATGGATATGTTTAGCAAATTTTATTTAAATACTTGCCAAATTAAAATAATATGCTGTAAGGAACCTTTTGGGAAATATGTGACATTGTTTATAGTTTTTAAAATTTATTGCACTATTTTTTCTTAATCTTAACTTTGTTTCAGGGAAAAACATTGGGGGACGTGGGCACAAAATTAGTGACTATTTTGAGGTAAGTTCAATTTTAATACAAATTATTTTGCTGATATGATCTTTTATTTTGATTCTGATTAAAAAGTATTCATACATTAAAGTATACTTCATTTGATAGGAAATTGCTTGTTATCTATTTTTAAAAAGTAGTTTAAAAATGGAGTTCATAATATGGTTTCCTAGCATAGATAAATATTCATGTGCAGTAAGTGCCTAGAATACAAAATTATACTTATTATTTTAAGTACTATCAATCTCAAAGCCTACTGACTCTAAATTCTTTTATTACCTACATTGTGCCATATCAGAGAATAGTAAGCACAGTAGGTAGTCCTCAATTTACAATCACAATTGAGGCCAACATTTCCATTGCTAAGAAATACAGTTGTTGTTTTGCCCCACTTTCCTACATTTCTTGCCACAGTTGTTAAGTGAATCGCTACAGCAGACGGAGGGGCGGGAGAGGGGATGGTTTTGTGCTGTGGACCGCTTTCATAAATGCAACTTTGCGCACACTCGCCCACCACTTCCATGGCCTAGTTCCAAATGGGCCACAGTCCAACACCAGGCTACGGATCAGGGGTTGGGATCCCTGTTCTAGAACACTCTCCTTCACCAACATACAATTGATCCCAACTCTTGGCCATTAGAATACCTTTTAAGCCCAACCTTCTGTATTGGAGTCAAAATTGTTGGATTTCCCATCATGACAATAATTTTTAAATTGCTGATTGCCAATTAAGGGCTATTTATTTTTTTATGTTGTTTATCTTTTTGTTTGTTTGTTGAAGCTACCTAGAGTCACAGTCTTTGAATTTAAATAACAAAGTATATATCCTCCACCCCCATTCTTTCCCAGGATATCTGCTTGGTACATTGTAATGACTTTTCCATAATTAAGCATGTAATTGATTGCACTCCATTATTGTTTATGATAGCAGTGAAGCCCTTAGCGGAAATAATTGTTTTGGGTTCTTTCAATTATCTTGTCTTCATTCACAATCCAAAATTGTGAAATTATTTTTTGGCTTTCAAACAGGCAAGCTAAAAACCGAGGCTTCCTTACAACATAATGCTAAAACAGATGAGAGTGGATTGGGTATTCTGAACCACAAATTGTATTATTAAGCTGCATAGTTGAGAGGTATTTTAGGAATTGTAGCCAATTTTGAACCTGCCTTAAACTACAAGTTTTGGTCTGAATAGCAAATATCAAAAGGAGGATTATAAATTTGGTGTTTTATGCTGATTATATTAAAAAGACTTTCAATTCTACTTCCACTCTATGTTTAAGTCAACTATGGAAGCTTGAAAGAGATAACAAACGTGCTTATCTGTCTGCTTTTCATCATGTATATTAGTTATAGACAATCTTTTCTGCATAAAAATGTTTGGAAAATAGGATAGTACAAAAGATGATAGGATTGGAGTGATATGTATTTCAAGGCTCCTCTTGTCCCTTGGAGCAGATAAAACATTTCAGATTTCATATCGTTACTGTTGCTACAGTAGTCATCTACTTTTAAATCAGTATAAAAATAAGCCAGTAGTAGAATTTTCTGGCAAAAATATGGTATATCAGATCAGTTTGTTGGCTGATACATGTCTTGGGCCCTGCAGAGAGCAAGAAACATATGAAAGGTAAACTAGAGAGTTTTGTAGTTTTCGTTTTGCTTTTCTTGTTCAGTAATCCCAGCCTGCAAACATTAATCAAGGATCCTATCAATCTTAATGACCCTACATAATGAGGTTTTTTTTACTTGGATGTTATTTTAGATGTTATGCCAGAATAACAGTTTAAGAGCTTGTGTATTGTTCCTGGGGGATTGTTGATGCCTTCCCTTTCACTACATGTTCTCAGTTTTCTCTCCCAAAAGTTGATTTTTTCTTATATTTATCCTGTTTAAAACTAGGTCCTTATAGCAATTTGGGGATCAAGTTGTATTATTATTTTTTTCCTACTTGAAAAGTTATGGCTCCTGGTGATAAAAATACAACTTCTCCTTGATTTAATTATGGCATATCATTTTCCATACAAATAGAACTCACCTAATCCTAATCATCTCTCTTACCCAAGCTGAGAAAAAAAATCTGAATCGGATTTTGAACCGATGGATATTTGATGGAGAAGCTGGCTAAATTAACACAACTGTCTGCATGAAATTAATTAGAAATTCCCAGCTTTACAAAGACTAATATACAAATGGTTTGACAGAAATTATTAGCATAGCTAAACTTCCTGTGCCAACATTAAGAGAGGAGTGTGTATTAAAAATGTATAGCTTACTTTTCCATTTAGTCATTGATAGCCTAATAGTGTTGGGCTGAATCCAGTAGTATATAATCAGAATTCCCTTTGCCCAATATAGTTTTTCTTTAATCTTTCTCTCTCACTTCCTTCCCTTTGTATGTGCCTTGAAATAGCTCTGTAAGGTTTTCTAACATTTTACTAGAGATTGGGGGATGCACAAGGAATATATTCCTACTGATGGATTTAGTCTTCCTATAGATTAATATTATTAGTGATTAAAGTTCAGCTTTGTTTTAATTGTGCTTATTTCATATCCAGATGGTACTTGATATCAAAAATTATACGTCTTGATTTACCCACTAGTGTTAAAGAAAATTTAAATGGGACATCTGATAATTTCTTTTAATAAGGCTTTCTTGAGCTAAAACAAGCTTCAGAAAGGCAAATTTGTCTTTATTTTTTTAACAATACAATTTTGATTTTGTGCTATTGATGATGCCCTTTCAACATACATGAATTAGAATAGAATAGAACAGAATTTATTGGCCAAGTGTGATTGGACACACAAGAAATTTGTTTTGGTGCATATGCTCTCAGTGTACATAAAAGAAAAAGAAAAAAAATACCTTCATCAAGATACAACATTTACAACACAAAAGATGGTCATAGGGTACAATTTAACCCTTAATGATAGCAACAAAAAGTTACAGTGGAAGACTTAGAACTAAAAGGGTGTTCATTTGATGGCTCACATATACTAGCAGTGATCAAGTTGAGCCCGTGGAAAATTTGATAAGCCACTCAGAGTTTTAAACTACACATGTGATCTAAAGTACAATTTTCTAACGGGAGTATTTACGAAAAACCTACCAGTATGGGATTGCGGAGAATGTGGATAAAACTGTTCTACTTCAACCTTATGCATTACGAAGCCATTGACCTATAACAATTTGTTCAATTTTAGTTTTGTGTTTATAAACTTAAGGTAATTGTTTCAGCTTATTTATGGAGTTACGATGGCTTTCTCCTCTGTACTATTTAATAATGGTACCTAACTCACTGAAGCATTGAGGCAAGGGATGTTGCAGGTCCCCTCTCCTAAGGAGGTACATATGGTAGGAGCCAATACATCTGGTAGGACCTAGAAGAAGGGCCTTCTCTGTGGTGGCTTCCTCCATTTGGAACATTCCTGCAGAGATTAAATTGGCCTCCAGTTTGACACTCTTTTCCAAGTCCCTGAAGACATGGTTTTGTCAACGGGCCTGGGAGTGGAGTGAGATGGAGCCCATCAAGTGGCTTGTCTGACTGATTTTGTCAGTTGGGGGATTGGGGGGGGGAGTTATTATTATTTTTATTGTTTGTAGATTAGGTTTTTATTTTTGTAAGCCACACAGAGTCACTGAGAGTGAGTGGGCGGCCATACAGATTTAAACAAATAAATAAACACAAATAAACAAATAAATATTACATAATGCAAGAACTGGAAATGATGGCATTCCAGAGGACCTTAAAGATTTGGTTTGAACCCCAAGCCCTGAACTAGGATCTCTGAGGCACCTTGTGAGAAGTGTTCGGATATATATTTATATGTCAATATATAATTACTTCTTTGTTTATCTTGCTTCTGGCTTTCTATATTGTACTATATAATGTCTGTTGTATAGTGAAATGCCCAGTGTCACTCTGGAGTCAGACCTTAATCAAAGAAACAAAAATCTTACAAGGCAGATTATTTACATCTCTTGAAAAGATACTTGTTTCTTCAAAACAATTTCTTTTAATACTTTCATTATGTATATTTTAGACATGCCTAGAATTTAGTACCACTCAGAATTTAGCATAAGTGAAGTTAAAAAAATAAAATAAAACTGCTGTACAAAGCTGGCAGATCACATTATTGTTGTTAGTGTTACTTTTTGCTGAAATTAATAATAATCTAATAATCATATTAAGAATAAAGCTAACAATACATGGAAAGCAACAATTTTGCCTTAAATAACTGATGTTTAAGTAAATATGCATCTTTTTTCCCCTCTTAGTATCAAGGTGGAAATGGGTCTAGTCCAGTAAGAGGAATGCCTCCTGCAATTCGTTCTCCTCAAAATTCACATTCCGCCCCTTCTTCTGTAAGTGTAATCTATAGACATCATTGGCCAGCATGCAATACAGAATGTCTTGTGCACCTTTGAAGCTGGTATTGCAGATGCTGTTTTTATATTACGTTGTTGGAGCAAAATTGTTTATCCTGTTGTTTTTTGCTTTTAGTGACCAATTACTTGGCAATAAACCTGTAGAATTAATAGAATTAATTTCCTTTGTTTATGATGTCTGGTCTGTAGCAGGAGATACTTGTAAGTCGATGCTTGTAAGAAATGCCAGAAATCATATTATGAAGGGCCGTTGCAAGGAAATGTAAAGAAAGAAGTCTAAAAATAAACTAATATGCTAGATGTTGTTCCATAGCCTAAATAAATTTAAAGTCCTGAACGTTCAAATGTGGTCCATTGAGTCCTACTGCTACTGCACAGTGGCATAATCTTGGAAGATGAAAGCATTTTTTTTTTACTGAGGAGTTTTGTGGTTGCTTTTGCTTCATCAACTGGGAGAAAATATTGTTAAACTATTAAAAAATTTAAAAAAACTGAAAATTCAGGGAGAGAAGCTGCAATATCCAAGGGAGGTAAACAGTCTTTGCAATTATATGACTTATATGTAAGAGAAAGTATCCATTTTTTAAAAAAAATAATAATTGTGGTTTACAGTTTTACTTGGGGGAAAAAATTCACTGAAAAGAATCCCCATCTCATTTTTTTTTCTTGTCCTGGTTATTTTATTCGGCACTGATAAAATATTTCCTTTTTCATTATTATCATAAAAGAAAACTATATTTCACTATATATGTTACCAATTCCTTAGAGCACCATTAGCTTTCTTTCAGATTCATCAAGAAGCCTGAAATTAGACAAGCTACTTTAATAAACAGCAGATATTTTAAAACCATACAAATTGTTACCATCTATATCTGTATCCATGGATAGTGCATCCTTTCTAGCCAACAATCTAGCAAAGTGACAAGCACTTATTCTTGGGTGAATTCTCTGGATGTCCTTATCTGTCCCTTTGGTTGCGGTTACATAAAGCTTCAGACAGCTAAAAATAGACAAATCAACTTAGTTCATCAATAGCAATAATAATGTTTCCTGATTATTGTGTGGTAAATGCCTTTCATCCCACATCCGTTTTAGTCACTTGAAGTTGCTGCATTGCTTATTGAAACTTAACACAATTTCTACTTGCTGTAATGGACAATAACTGCTACTGGAGGAATTTGAAATGAGCAAATGCTCTCAGTGTTTTTTTTCCATTGTGTCCCTTTATAGTAGAGGAAATGTAAGTCAACCAGCTATTGTACAAAGAACATAGTACCATGGGAATATCCATTGTCCAACAGTATTTGGAACTTTCATGGCATGGTTATTGTATTTATATAGTGATCTGTAAAGTGTTTCTTTCTTCAGGGGTGATTATATTCAAGAAAAATCAAGTAAATTTCTTGATCCTCTGTGGTGTTTCTAAGATGCCTTATTTTTATTGATTTAAAAAAAAACACTTTGCAATAATATCTTATGGTTCTTGTGCATCATAGATACCGATTTAGAGAATGAAAAATAAAATTCTTGCCTGTTGTATGATTGTTACCCATTGACCCATAGAAAACCCTAATTCAGATATTTATAAAGATTTCTTCCAGTATTCTGATAATACGATAAATACTTTTTGTATATCTAGGTTCGGCAAAACAGCCCCTCTCCTACGGCATTGTCTTTTGGGGACCACCCTGTTACTCAACCCAAACAGTTATCGTTTAAAATCACTCAGGTGTGTATCTTGAATTCTCAGTATCTATTTAGTGCTAAGTAAATGAATGAATGAAGGCATTAATTAGTTTCATTAATCTTTTTCTCTCCATTTCTATTTCCACATTTCTGAAAGCGCTTTTGCCATGAATCTGTAGGTCTCCATAACTAAAGTGAACCATGGGATGCTGTGAAATGCTGGCGATATCTAGAAACAAAGCATTCTTAATGTCTGTGTGTTTTCAACCCTCTCCACTGTAATATCAAGTGATCTGCTAGGAGATATTTATTTTAAAAATATTGAAAATATTTCAAAACATTTGCTTTGGAATTTAAGTTTCCACGACTCATAGTTAAATTGGAAACATCAGGTGATGAATGAAAAGGAAGAAAGTGAGGAAAAAAATGCTGGCCATTACTATTAGGATTATCTATTCACAATAACAAAAACAAGGAACAAACTAATCAAAGATGAGTTAGAGCCACTGTTAATGCTTACCTGGTGGTAAAGGTGGTGCAATGTCATAATATCTCTGCTCTTATAGCATCCACAGATTGGTGCTCCACAACCCTGTTTCAAGTGACACAAACTTGGGTAAAAAGGAGGACCTCTTACAAGGGATATCCCCAGCATTTTACTGCGTGGAGGAACTTCCACAGTGTCTGTCAGATAAAGACACTTGGATTTGTTCCCACTTGGATGCTGGCCTTGTTACAAGTCCAAATGAGATTCTTAGTGTGGATTCTTGTCTAGTTACCTGGGAATGGTTTGAACCTGTTCGTCTTGAGGAAGTGGACAGGGTCCTTAGGACTGTGAGCTCAGCCATCTGCTCTTTAGATCTATATCCCTCCTGGCTTGTTAAAACGGGCCGGGGGATGTTGTGTGAGTGGATTCTGGGAGTAATCATTTTTTCTGTAAAGAAGGGGATTGTTACTTTACCTCTTCAAGAGTCCTCGGTTCACCTCTTCCTCTAGAAGCCATAGCTAGATTCCACCATACTAGACAGTTTTGTCCAGTATCTCATCTTCCTTTTGGGAGGAAGGTGGTAGAGAAATAAACCTTGGAAGAAACAGAGTATCTGAATCATTTCAGTCATGATTCAGACCTGGGTATAGGATGAAAATGGCATTGGCCATGCTTTTGGATAACCTCTAGTATGGGTAGGATGTGGATAGTTCATCCATCCTTACTCTACTTGACCTCTTGGCAGCTTTTGATACCATCAATCATGATAATCCTGGGTCAAATGATTGGGATTGAGTGGCATGGAGTCATGTTGACTCGCCTCCTTCCTTCAGGGTCTGCACAGCATATATAGCTCTGATTATAAGGCTGTTTCACTTTTGATAAAGATTAGATGTAAAACTCTTTATGTCAATGGACATTTTATCTTGGATCCTCTTCATTAGTACATCTGAATCTTTTTATCTCTGAAATTTGTGTTAAAGTTAAATTTTTGACTGGACCTTGAACTGATTTTTTTTTTGACAGAAATAATTTATGGCACATTAACTTGCTTCTTGGTTGTTTGAATAACAAAAGCTGTTAATATACATTTTGTTAAGATAATGATGATTTAATAGCTGACCAGCTGCTGTAAGGTTGTAAACCAAGATGATGCAAATAGAATGATTCAGCAAGTTTATCACTTTAAGAGGCTGTCTATATAAGGGTGGCCATTAGAGGGTGCCTCTCTCTCTCCTCACGTTCTGTCTCCATAACAGTGTGCTTCCTATTATAGTTGAAGATTGATTGCCTGCCTTTGCTTAGCACGTGTATATATACTGTATATAACTTGTAGATAAACCACTGTTTGAAAAACTCTTGTGTATTGTATTTTGCTCCTGGGTTGTCTCAAAATAGCAGTCACACTGTGCACACTCTGACAGGTTATGGGCCCAGTTCAAAGAGAAGGCCAGAGTGACTAGAGAGACCAGAGAGAAGAGAAACCCAGTGTGAACTTGCACTAGAACCGGAGGGGTTGTGCAATGTGGTTTGATAGTGGTTAGTGGCTAGTGAAAGAGAGGAGGCAGCATGGCCTCTGTCGGAGTAATGGGAGGAGGTTTCTTGGTGTCTTGGCTGAATGAGACAACCTACCTCTCCTGGAATGTAAAGATGGAGTGAAGGGAGGAGTTGTGGATAATTATTTCTAATTGACCAGCATTCCTGGATGATGGGGACTAGAGAAGAAATGTAAAAGCATTAACCAGCATAATTCTGGCTTTAGAGGACAGACAGCTGATACATGTAAGGGGTCTCCAGTCTGTGAAAGAGTGTTGGGAGGCTTTGCGCTGTGTGTATGTTAGAGAGATTGCATGCAGTAAAGTGTGGCTGATAAGGAGACTGTATAAAGCACAGCTGGCACTGGGGGAGACCATGTCCACACATCTGCAGGATATGAGAAGGACATTCCTTGAGTTAGAGGACAGAGGAATGATATTTACTGGGGCACACCAGGTGTATGTGGTGCTCAGTTCTTTGGAAAGTTCATGGGACGTTCTTGTGACTAGAGTCCATGCAAGAGCAGGATTGAACCATGGAATATTTGACTGGTCGATTGTTGGAGGAGGAGCAGAAACAGCTGGAGAGGCAACCAGGAAAGGGAGGAGAGAACGCTCAGCACAGACCAGCATCTGCAACAAAATCTCAAAATAGCAGTCATACTGTGCACACTCTTGTTGACACATTTGCACTAATAGGGTGTGGGGAGACAGATTGCCCTTTCTTTTCCTTGGGTTTGGAACGTTTTGGACTTTCTCTTGTAAAGTTTAGAGGCTTGAGTTTTTAATACATAGGCATAACCTAAGCATCAGTCAGTGTTCTCTGAATAAAACCACAGAAATTTATATAGTGCTAATTTTTTCTCTGGCTTCCTAAGGGAAATTATTTTGTTTGGGTAAAAGAGGTCAATAATTACTTAGAAAGGTCTGTTGTGATATGCATTTGCTGGGTTTTTACATTTTCTCTTCTCCCCCCCCTTTTTTTTTTGATACAGACTGATCTCACAATGTTGAAATTAACTGCACTTGAAAGTAATAAAAATCAAGACTTGGAAAAAAAAGAAGGTCGTATAGATGATTTGCTCAGGGTAAATGTGATAATAAGTTTAATAGAAATATTGGGTTACCTGTGCTAAATTAATGGAGTAGGAGAAACTACATGCTGTTTTAAAATGGTAACTTATATTAGTTGTATTTGACTCAAAATACAAAGACAAAATGGCATAAAATTTTCTTATCATGTTCTAAATATAATGTCCTCCCACATTTCCATATGCTTAAAATGAATTCTT
This sequence comes from Ahaetulla prasina, assembly GCF_028640845.1. NCBI lineage: Eukaryota > Metazoa > Chordata > Lepidosauria > Squamata > Colubridae > Ahaetulla > Ahaetulla prasina. The sequence goes on from NC_080539.1 coordinate 217,352,979, forward strand.
TAGCCTCACTTCTGCTGCAAATTATTTTGTAAATAAATGCCAAGGTTTTCAAGAGAAGATACAACTGTACTTTTATTTATATGCAATTTATAATCAGTATTCATAATATGTATATACTTTCATTTAATTCTTAGGCTAATTGTGATCTACGTCGGCAAATAGATGAACAACAAAAGTTACTTGAAAAATATAAAGAAAGATTAAATAAATGCATTTCAATGAGCAAGAAACTTTTAATTGAAAAAGTAAGTTGGATTGTATTTTATTTGTATTTGGAATGTTATGGAAAGAAAACTTTGCTTTGACAATGTAAATAGAGGATGGGACCAGAAGTATTTAACGAAAACTGAGTTAGTAAGAAAATCCTTAGATCAAAATACTGACAGAATTGTTGTTATTGACACCTTGTGAGAGCTCTCCACTTTCCTGTCATAGTTAAGTCAGATGTTCTAATATTAGGGCAGCTGATAGGTGGAACAGTTTCCAATCATTGAATAAAACAGTTTGTAGCTACCTTGACTGAATAAATGGGCTCCTGTGATAGCCATATTGTGGTGAAGTCCATAATTATTTTTTAACAATTCAGATTTTGAAGCTTTTCAGTCTTAAAAACATTTGACTCTGTAGTATGGCACTTGTGATACTGAAACAGGATATTCTGTTTAGCTTTGATGATTTCAGCTGATATACTAAGTGATAGAAGCAAGCTGTTGTTTCTAATCTAAGAAAGTCTTAAATAATGCTTGAATAAAGATTACTGAGTCCTATACAGTAAATAAAAACATTAAAGTTAATATTTTAGGAAAATAATAATTGTATAACCTTACAAAATGCTTTAAAAATGCCACAGAGGAACATATCTAGATCATTTTTTATTAGTAGATGAAATTGCCTTTTCAGAAGTGGTTAAGTCACACCTTTTGAATATTTTGATTTTTTAGAGCACACAAGAAAAGCTGGCAAGCAGAGAAAAAAGTATGCAAGACAGATTACGCCTTGGGCATTTTACAACTGTTCGACATGGTGCTTCGTTTACTGAACAGTGGACAGATGGCTTTGCATTTCAGAATCTTGTAAAGTTAGTCAATGTTTTGTTTTTAAATTGCTAGTTCCCCGGAGTGGTTGATTTATATTAATTCTATCAGCTAGTGCTCTGAATGGTTTTGTATACAGTGTTGTTATTCTGTTTTGAAAATCAAAGAAACAGAGCACTTAATCAACTGCCCTTCCTTCCTTCCTTCCTTCCTTCCTTCCTTCCTTCCTTCCTTCCTTCCTTCCTCCCTCCCTCCCTCCCTCCCTCCCTCCCTCCCTCCCTCCCTCCCTCCCATTAGTTGAGTCAAATTCAAAAGGAGAATATTGACCACTTTCCATAAAGATTATTATAAACATAGATCACAGATTTCAGATTAGCCATTGTCTATAAGTAGCTTGCTGGTTAAAGATCTCAAATCCACAGTATAGCAGATCTATAAGTAATTAGTCTGCCTGGTCACAATAAACCAAAAGCAACAAGTAAGCCAGAAGTTAATAAAACATGTAACTTGTTCTTCAGAAGTTCTGCAGTTTAAAGGCGATATTTTGATTTGCAGGCAACAGGAGTGGGTAAACCAACAAAGAGAAGATATTGAAAGGCAAAGAAAACTTCTGGCAAAACGAAAACCTCCAGCCACAAATAATTCTCAAGCACCTTCTGCCAATTCAGAGCCTAAACAGAGGAAAAACAAAGCCGTCAATGGAGCAGAAAATGATCCATTTGTTAGGCCCAATTTGCCACAACTGTAAGCTCAGAACATTTACTTAAAGACAAATGGATGTATACAGGGGCATCTGTGACAGGGTCAGCGATGCCAAATGGCAGCCATGAGCAAGAGATCTAAGTGACCCCTCCCTCCTTTAACAAGCTCTGGAAAAGGAAAGGTGTTTCATCACCTGGTCATGCCCAGAGTTTTGATATTGTTGACACACATAACAATCCACGTGTGCATGTGTCAATACATACAGTATAAATAGATAAAGCAGGAGTCGGTCTTCTCTCTGTGAGAATTCATTATTATTAACGTGAATGGGGCCATGTATAAGGACACTAGAGAGTGGAATTATATTTTCTCCCAATTTTCAGTGTGTACTGAGCACTTAGGTTATTTTTAAGATTATTTTTGTGTGCGAACAACATTTTTGTTCCTTGCTTGCTTTCCCCCATAAAACTCAAAGAGACTAGGAACTAATTCTTTTGATTATGCTAATTATAGCTTCTCCCACCCCTCTGAAAAAGAACTTGTTTCTTACATGATCATTTTGGTGGCAGACTTGTAATAAAATTTGTTTTCTATAAATACCCATATTTATGGAAATGTATAACTAAGACTAGATTTTAATGATGGATAAATTATGTTTATGCAATTAAATACAACATCTGAATATACTTTTTAAAACAAATTCATAGAAGGATTTTATTTTGGACGAGTCTTAAAATCTTGTTCCTGATCTATAAAGTTTAACCTCTTTGAAACTACTATTTTTAGGGTAATCAGTGGTTTAGTGTTCAAACAAAGTATAGTTCTTAATGGGTAATCCCATCTTATTAGATCTTCAGTATTATTGGATTTCCAGGATCACTTCTAGATTAGATTAAAACTGTAGTGTCACCATTATTAGAACTCCAGTACCATTTTTCTTTTTCTAATATATGAAGCTCTTTAGACAAGAAATACTAAAGATACCCAGTATTTGGTTCTCCTGGAGACAGAGAGAGAGGTGATCCAGAATTAATCTGGATTCTGAAATACTTGAATTCTGCATTCAACTCTTGCTAATTCGGGACACAGTTGTTTCCCCAAAGTCTGCAAAATAGGGCTGGATATACTTCAATATTGATTTGGGATGAAAGTGGGGGGGAGCATAGCTGTCTCAGGTTTGTTAAAAGAGACTGATTTTTTTCAGTGTTCTAGGTCAGGGGTCTCCAACCTTGTCAACTTTAAGACTTGTGGACTTCAATTCTCAGAATTCCTCAGCCAGCTTTGCTGGTTGAGGAACTCTGGAAGTTGAAGTCCACAAGTCTTAAAGGTGACAAGGTTGGAGACCCCTGTTCTAGGTGAACCTAAAAAAAAGTTATGGCTGCTTTATAAGTTGCTTGAACTTCAATAAGTAGATTTCCTAAAACAATTGCAGGACCACACAAAAGTCTGTAAAATGTCAAACTATTAGTGAATAGCACGGAGGTGCTTCATTTGTGTCACATCCAAGCACAAGCTTTATTACCTATCATTTTCAAGTCCTGTACAGGCTTCTTCTTATTTAGAATAGCAATGTGTCTTTATATGCAATTATCTTCCATTTGATTTTAAAATGTTATTACTTGTATTTACCCTTGTAGGCTAACACTAGCAGAATATCATGAACAAGAAGAAATTTTCAAGCTTAGATTAGGACATCTCAAAAAGGTATGTAATGTAATCTATTTTTCCTAATCCACTCTTACTTTTGATTAGTTTGAAGTGCTATAATCACACAAGAAACCACCCTATTAAACTTCATCTCCTGTCTTTGTTCCTTTCTAGAAAGGCAGTTGTTCCCTTAATTCCATATTGTGCATGTAATAGTTATTCCATTTTAAATGCTTGTAAAAATGTATCAACAAAACACAATTATCATAGGGCTGTGTACAGTGAACATACACAAATAAAAATAAATGTCACAAACCAACCTGCAGTGTTTGATAGATACTTGATTACATCAAATAATTTAAAAAGCTACATTTTCCTGAAAATATGTGTTCCACAATTCAAAGAAAAGATTTGGTTTTGAAATCCATGTTAGTTTACACTTCCCTTTTTTTGAATTTATACTAATTCACATTTTTTCAAAAAATCATTTAATCATTTTTTTATTAGTTATAATCAATCTGAATTAACAAACAAACAAAAACCAGGAATATGCACAAACCAAACCAAAATGAACATGGCCTAATTTTGGATTCGTTTTCATTTTCTGTTCTCTCTCTGTCTGCTGTTTTGTATCACTACGCATGGATAAGTATAGTTAAAATGCCTTCAATATTTAAAATAAATTATGTAAAATTTTGCAGAATTTAATCCAATCATGCTGGATTCCTTTGGTATTTTTAGTACCGTTGATATGATGATGATTGTACACCTGTATCCATAGTCCCTGATATACAACTACAGTAGTGGCCAAAATTGTGAAACCTTTTGGGAAAAGTGTATTTTTGAGGTTTGATGGCTAATAATACCACTGGTTTTTTTTTGCAGTAGTACCATAAAATTCGGCACAGACTGCAGGAATTTGGCTTAAAATCTAGAATTCCATGAAAAAAACTACCTTTAACTTCAAAGGTTGAAAATCATTACATTCTTGATTAAATTATCTTTCCATTGATATATAATTTTATGGTACTATTAAAAACAAATTGGTGTTATTAGTCATCAAACCTCAAAAATACACTTTTCCCAAAAGATTTCCACAATTTCGGCCACTACTGTATATAGTATGTTGTTTGGATGGGTTCAGTTTGCATGTTATTTTTTTTTGGTTTCCTGTCCTCCAATTTGAATGTATATCACAATTGTGCTATAGATGATATTCTAGGCCTTCAAAGCATATTTGAAATTTTGGGAACAGATAGAGAAGAATAAGGTATCCATTTTAATGATTGCTATAGTGTTCCATGAGCTGGCAGACAGGATTGGTACAGTCACCTAGGACAGTGGTTCCTAACCTGTTTGATCCAGTTTACCGCTTTTCCTGGTCTCAAAAAATGCCAAACGGACTCGGTTGTTTTATACAAGATCAACAGTCCTACACTGAACCTTCAACTCTCAAACAAGCAATTACCAATTGCTCTATTACTCCTAGGATACGCCAAAATTACCCTTGGAGATAATTTCCCCACTAATCCTAACCCTAACCCACTGATCTTTAACGTTAGAATAACATTTTGGAATATTCAGAACAAAGAATGATAAATAACATAAACCATCCTTAATATGAATATTTTCAAATAGGAGAATAGGTACCCAAATACATGAAATTAGATGAATAAAGGATGAATATGAGCATAGTACATCACTGAAAAAAACACAAAACAATTTGTCATAGGGGTTTACTGTAATTCCTCAAGATTATAGACAAAAGACTTAGAAAAGCAAGATTTCTTTAGCATTCATTTGTATTTTCTTTTCAGTTCCCAGTCACATTTCTTAGCAGAGCTGGCATGATTATTTACAGTTGGAGATAGCAGGCTTGGGTTCATCCCTCTCTTTCTTCCCATTCCTAGATAAGGCACAGCTGCTTAAGATTTTAAATTGCAGAGTAACTGAAACTCTTTTCTCTCTACTTAATAAAATGGAGCATAACTGTTTTCTGTCTAGATACGAATGTAGTCTATATTGTTGACATTAGATATGTGCATTGCTCTACAGATAGTAGTCAATTAGCAACCCCTTGTTCAGCAACTGTTCAAAGTTACAATGGTGCTGAAAGAGTGGTACTTATAACCTGTCCTCAGAGTTGTGGCCATCACAGTATCCTTGCTTGTGGAAAAAATAAAAGGTTGACCACTAATGTTACATTTTTATATCATCTGAGCTTTTTAAGATCAGCAACATCCAAAGAAAATGTAGAACAAAATAGTTAAAAGAGATCTATTACTTTTTTCATTGTTTAAAAGTGGTTAATTTTTAGTTTCTCGAAGAAATCTTGATTAATTTTAAGCAATGAGTGGCATTGTATATCTGGATTGATGTCCAAAGTAGATATTGATTATCTATTGTGTCATACCAAGATTGTAAATGAGTAACATGCTGGGGAAATTGATACATAATAGCAATGTATATATTTCCTTGTCCTGTCCAATGAGTAGGACTAATTTTGATTGGTCAGTCAGAGAAGCTTTTCATTTACTTAGGTTTGAAAGTAGCTGAAATTCAATTTAATTTATATTCTTGTACTATGAAGAAAGCTGCAAAACTGGAAACAATAATTTAAGTTATTCAATACAACTTATTGTTCAATGCAGCTATCTAAATTAAAATATTCCTGACAGATGCTGTCTGACATCTGCTTTAACACACCCAGTGAACAAGAGCCTACTCTTTCTCTGTAATTCGTTCAAAAGTAAAACTGTTTTTATTGTTAGAAATGTTTTCTAACAATCTGTTGCAATTTAGCTTTCTCTAGATAAGTCATTACTCTTTGTTCTCCAAAAATTTTGGGCTTCTTTTATGCAATATCCTATCAGTTATTTAAAAAGTGCTATCATATCCCCTCTCATTCTTTCCTTATCAACATTCTCAGTTTCTTCACTTTATTATCAAATAGTTTAGCTTCTAGATTTGTTTGTCTGAATCCTTTTGCAAGTTTCATTCTGAGAACTGAATAGAATATTCAGAGCTCATAGGCAAGGAAGGAGTGATCAAGACAGAATAAAGTAGAACACGGGTCCCCAACTACTGGGCCATGGTCTATTTTGAATTGGGCCATGCAAGCACAAGGGCTGCCTGCCATTTATGTGACCCAGTACCCATTTCCCTCCCCCCCACAGCCGGGCCAGCAAACCACAAAGATTGGGGACCACTGACGTAGAATGCTTATTTCACTTCCCAGAAATCAGAAACTACAGTTTGCTTCTCTTGATACAACTAAAACTAGTTTTGCCTTTTTTTATAGTCATATTTTTCATTATTTATATTTTTTGTAAATTACTATTAGGAATCCCCTATACTGTGACCATTTGATTTTTGTTTCCTAAATAAATTTTGCATTTGTTGGCCATTTCCATTTATTTTATTTTTGTTTTATTTAAAGCTCTTCTCTTAAATCTCTTTTTTACTGATACTAGAGTTTTGAATTTTATTTCTGTGTTTTAATAAATTAGCTATTCCACCAAAAAATATGCCATCTGTAAATCAGACTAGAAGTGTTTCAACCTCCTCCTCCAAGTAATTAATAAAAATATTAAAGGGTGCTGGACCTAGGGTAGAAACTTGTGGCACTTCATTCCATTTTTGTTCCAGTTTAATATAAATACGTGACACATGATTATGTGTGTGTGTGTTTATATAAAATATAAATATATTTTTCTAAAATGTCTATATCCATTTAATGTCAACCAGCTTCATTAGTTTGCTAATCAGTATGTCATATGCATTTGGCAGAAATTTGGCAATCAATGAAGGAATTTACTTGATCACAAACAAGATGCAGTAAGACAAGGTTTTGCTCCTGACAGAACCATTTTAGTATTATCTACTTTAGACTCTTCCTGAATATCACTGCAGATGTGTCTATTGTTCCTTTGTCCTACTTTCTCTCACCTTTTTTGAAGAACAATATTATCTCTCCTCTAATCCATATTGTTTGCCCTCAAAATTGGTTGAAAGTTGTTAATTGGGATCAATAAAAAAATGGGTCCAACAAATGAAAGTAGTAATTTGTTGCTTTATTTTATCACCACTGCAGTTGAGATGTGGGTAAAATATTATTGTTTTTTTCCTTGTTCATTTTTGTAACGTATATTCTGCAGGAAGAAGCTGAAATACAAGCAGAACTTGAACGTTTGGAAAGAGTTAGAAATCTTCATATACGAGAGCTCAAAAGAATAAACAATGAAGATAATTCTCAGTAAGGTTCTATATTTTAATGTTCCATATTCATTTTCTCAATGTTTACTGGCTCTGGAAAAATGTGACACATAAAATACCAAAAGATACTGTTAACCTACTTAGCCAGTTTTTGGCTTCCTTTTTCACTCTTGTTTTTCTTGAAGTAAACATAAAATAACACAAAATATATATTAACTTCCTTAGGTAATTCTGAGAATTTTTTTCTTATTAATGATGATTTTGAAAAGTGGAAAATGTGCTCTTCTTTATTTGCATTCTTACCATCTTAAAATACCTCTAAATAATGCAGGGAGCAGACTTTTCTTACCTCACAATCCTCCCTCCTTCAAGATACTTGAAAATTCGCTATTAGGAGATTTAACAAGCCAGTTCATTCCTTTTCCCTTTCTAATATCCCTACCCCATTAAATTCTTTATATCCTGAAAGCTTGTGTGGTAGTTCATAGTAATTAAAAAAAAGCTTCCAATTTCTTTTTATGCATCTCAAGAGTTCTCTGAAGTAGTAGAAAATAATATCTTATTTTCAGATAGTCCTCCTTTGCTGCCAAACTGATTTGGCATTTGACCATCTGTGTTTGATTTTGGTGGGAATGACTCCTTTCATGTAAAGATTGGATTAAGTTCCTCCAATTTCACGTAGAGCATTCCCAAATGTCATCAGATATTAGAGGTTGCAAAGGAGTTTTTCCACAGATATGCATTGTGTTCTTTTTGTAGAAAGGATGACCCATAGCAATGATTATCTGAGGGTGTTTTTTTTAGAATAAAGAGTCAAACCTATTATTCATCTTGATAAACCTTGTGTTATTCTCTAATGTGAACATTAGTCATTCATAGATATTCTAAAATGTGAACATTGTCATTCATGGATCTCTGAATAAAAGTAGAAGCAATTCATGAAGCAGTTATTTGAGGTCTCTTCCATAGTGTCTTAAAGGTTTCAATTAAAGTCCAGTTAGCAATCTTACTGGCCTGGAAACAAGTCTGAGGTGACTGACTTCTCATTTTAAAAAAATCTGTTTTTAAAAGTACCGAGCACATAATTAATGACATAGTACAATCTTGTGGGAGGGGGGGAGTTAGTGAACTCTTCTTCAGTCAAAGTGTTCAAACAGAAGCTGGATAATCATTTGTCAAGGTCCTTCTTAGCTGAAGATAGTTGAAGGTAGTACTCTTTCGTCCCACTGCACTTGCTGGGTGGGGGGAGGGGGTGCCTTTTATTGTCTCCTTAGTTCCCATTGATTCCCACAATAGTAATAATATAAGTGTAGGAGCAGATTAACCCTCTCCCATGGAAATGATGTGTGCTTGAGGGAATGGGCACAATGTGGCACAATGCATCTTACTCATGGTCCTTTATTAGCAGGAATTGAAATAGTTCAAGGAAAAGAGGAATTTAGAGATGCCAGTCTTCTGGTTGAGCTCATTTAGTTGGTGCCATTTTTTGAATTAACTTATGATTCCTTCTTATTTTTAAACAGAGGGGCACAGGCAGGTGCATATTAATGTGATTCATCTTAGACTCCCTACATTATACAGAGATGAAAATAAGTGCTTACATCTGCAAATAGCTTTCTTCAACTTTTTCTTTCCTCCCCTTTGCTTTTTTAAACACTGTAGATAGCGCTAACTTTAAAGCCCTGTCTTGTTTATAAACCACGTTTGTGCTTAATTTTTTTAAGGTTCAAAGACCATCCAACATTAAATGAGAGATATTTGTTACTTCATTTACTTGGTCGAGGTGGATTTAGTGAAGTATATAAGGTAATATCTTCTTTTTTGTGTTATAAGTATACATTGATTGCCAACACACTTCTAAAGAAATCCTCCTAAGGCATTGTTAATATGTTTAAAGCAATATATTTCTTCTAACACTATTGTGAGAAGCTTAGAAACTTTTTACTTTTATTTGTATTAACAACAGCATGCTGTTTCTGCTACTCTTATCAATGGTATAGAGCTGTGGTTTGTTAAGTTTTGGACCGTAGATTATGAAATTACCTTGTTTCAGTAAATTATAGTTAAGATTTTGTGTGATCTCAGATGAAACATTCAATTGATGGTAATTAAAACTTATTTTTAATCATATAGTTGTAAAGTCGCCTCTACTCCACTTCAAGGTATTACAGGGTATTACAGGGTCATTAAAAGGGGAAAAAAATCATAGTGGCAAAGCAGTTTACAAAACCGGGCCTATAATTTTAAAAAAATCAGATTGTAAACATGATCAATTTTCCTTTAGAAAAATAGGTGTTTTATGATGAATCATCATAGCACACACACACAAAAGGGCAAATTGTCAACCTCTTCGCTATTGGAATTATTGGAAGAAAATATCTCCGGAGTTCTCTAAACATGCCAAATTCAACTTTTTATCCCATAATTCCTGACTTTTTAAGTTTTACTTACCTCCATTTTAGATATTTCAATTAATAAAATCTAAAGACTTACACAGGAGAGGGAAGTGTTAGGAGTTGTTTACTTGAAAGTTTTAACAGTATTTTGCTGTTTCCTAACGTCATCTAATGGGTCTTGCAGGCATTTGATCTTTATGAACAAAGATATGCTGCTGTGAAGATACATCAACTTAACAAAAGCTGGAGAGATGAGAAAAAGGAAAACTACCATAAGTAAGCATTTTTAAAAACCTTTCTTCTGGTGGCAAGTTAAAATGACACTCCAGTATCCATGATTAATGATTCCGTTTTTTTTCCAAAAGGCATGCCTGCAGAGAGTACAGAATACACAAAGAGTTGGATCATCCACGGATAGTAAAACTTTATGATTACTTCTCCTTGGATACAGATACGTAAGTATATAAAACAATACCTCTTTGCATAAGAGCAATTTGAATTATTAATATTTTTAATAGCCAGTTAATTTCATATTTTTATTTTATGCTTAAATAAATAGTTTTTTTTAATTATCTGGACTATCTTTGTTTCTACTCTTGTAGGTTTTGTACAGTGTTAGAATATTGTGAAGGCAACGATTTGGATTTCTATCTCAAACAACATAAACTAATGACAGAGAAGGAAGCTAGGTCCATTGTAATGCAGATTGTAAATGCACTGCGATATCTCAATGAAATTAAACCACCCATTATACATTATGATCTTAAACCAGGTAAGTCAGAAACATTAATAAAACTTTCTTTTTATATAGCATTTTTATAAAATATATTGTTCACTTCATGCTTATTAATAAGGGAATTTTCTATTTTTGTCCTTATTAAATCTATAAATAAATAAATAAGTTTGCATACATTCTGTGACTTGAAATATAGAAGCTTAAGATGTTTGAGATACGGGAACTTTATCTTTTTCCCAGCTGTAAGCCATCCAGCGGTCATCTGACTGGTGAGATGGGCAGCACATAAATTTAATAAATAAATAAAGTAAATAAATTGCCTTTCAAAGGTTTCAAGTGCTACATGGGAGAGTTCTATGAATAGTTTATTTGTGATTTATAACATGCCTGTTAGATTTTTCAGTTCTTTTTTCAGTAAAATTTTTAGGGCTGTGCCCTAAAGCGGAGTATCTCAGAATAAGAGATTCACTGAAGCTGTAAAGCTCGTGGGTTGCTTTGAAAGCTGTGTTCTGTTAACTCTCTGGGTCTGTGAAAGCATAGACAATACTTTTCCAGGGTCCACCAATGAAGCAAAGTGGCTAAGCAAATGTGTATATGCATTGAGAATTGGAACAACTAACTTTTGAAGCAGCCACATGAACTCTAAAAGATGTGGGTATTTGAATGATTCAAAGAGAGGTGCTTTGTTCATACTTCTGCAAATCATGAAACACATCTTTAGTCCTTTGTTCAACCCTAAAAAAGATTACATTCTCATCATCCAAATGAAATGTTGTTGAGCCGCTATAATGGGCTAGACTTGCTTTTTATAATGAGATTTTCTTCTTTTGATAGGAAACATCCTTTTGGTTGATGGAACAGCATGTGGAGAAATAAAAATCACAGATTTTGGCCTGTCTAAAATAATGGATGATGATAGCTATGGTGTTGATGGAATGGACCTAACTTCACAAGGAGCTGGGACTTACTGGTATATTATTTTCCATTTCACAAATTATTTTTTTCTTTTATTAAACAAAAAAATGAAATAAAAATTTTAAAATGATATTTTAGTTATTCTCATGAATAACAAAGTTTATGTACAGCTGCCCTACAAATACAGTAAAAAGACTGGTATCGTGCCTAATTCAGTTCGTACCTTAATGGAACAGAATTTATATTTTATCATGCTGAGCTTAATAAATGCAAATACAAACTGAGAAATACTCACTGAAGACATTCTAATATTGAACATAAACATTCAGGCTAAGAAACAGCCACCTTCTTTTTGTATAGAGCAGTGGTGGTAGTGCAGTGATTAGAACGCAGTATTGCAGGCTAATTCTGCTGACTGTCAGCAGTTCAATCCTGAGTGGCTCAAGGTTGACTCAGCCTTCCATCTTTACAAGGTGGGTAAAATGAGGACCCAGATTGTTGGGGGCAATAGGCTGACTCTGTAAACTGCTTAGAGAGGGCTGTAAAATCACTATGAAGTGGTATATAAGTGCTATTGCTGTATATTTCTTAAGTGTAAAACATTGGTTCTATTGAAAAAGGGAAGGCAAACAGATAAATTTTATTTCTGAATTGTGATGTTGAAATCAAAGTTTCACAAGTATTAGTACTCTGCAGATACTTTGGGAAAAAGGCTTTGCAACAAACGAGAGCATATGAAGGACAGGTTTTCCCCCACCCCCAGAACCTTAAAGCAGCATTGTATTGTGGCTATAGAACTTTGTAAGCTGTACATAAATGACATGTGCAGGCAAAGCCATTTTCCATCATAGGAAAAAAAAAGTATCGTGATTGCAAATGCATGAAGATGTGGTCGTGTTTTGAACGTACTTGTTCTATAAAGTTGTACCGTACTTTTTGGAGTATAAAACGCACTTCCCCCTATCCCTAAAAGAGGGTGGAAATGTTGGTGCGCCTCATACACTGAATGTAGCCATTTTTGGCCTCCTGAAACCCTGCCCTTTGCGTCCCGTTTTTGGCAAAAACAGGCCCGTTTTTCACAAAAATGGGATGCACAGAGGGTTTGGGAGGCCTGCAGAGTGCTCCTGGCGGTTTGGGAGGCCAAAAACGGGCCTGTTTTTTGCAAAAATAGGGACGTTTTTGCCCTCTCCAGTCCCCAGGAGCACTCTGCAGGTCTCCCAAGCCCTTTGAGCATCCTGTTTGTGCAGAAGGTTTGGGAGGCCTGCATAGTGCTCCTGGGGGCCAGGGAGGGCAAAAACTTTTTTTCCTTGTTTACCTCTTTGAAATCTTGGTGCATTTTATATGCTGAAAAATACGGTAATTTATAAGCATTCAGAATGGCTTGTATTCATCTCAATTATGAATCTTACCAATTTCCAACCTGGCTTTTGAATTCTCTTTATCAATTCAATTTCTAGTTTGGTCTACCATGATTTGTAAATTTACTCTTTGAGTAAATTGAGCTTGTGTGCTAATCCAGAACTAGAAACCAATGCTTGTAATAAGATACTATGATATATCCTTACTTATTCTCCCAACACTGAGAGGACTAAAACATATGCGTTTTGGCTTTGTACTCTGGAAAGATTAAAAGGACAGGACTTTCATTCTGCTAAAATAGCTATTGCTGTAATCATATTTCTTACTGATGGTATCATTTGTTACTGAGCAGAAATTACTTTGAGGAGAGAGTTAAATGGTTTTACACAATATTCAGATATTGAGATGAAGATTAATAATTCAAGATCAGTAGCACTCCTTTGTTTAGAGACCTAAATGTCATCAGCATCACTGGTCTGTAAATGAGCTAGATATTGTACCGATCCAAAATTTCAAACATCTGGGGAATGTTTTTCTTCATTCTAGAGTCTGAAATAAACATACTAAATATGTGACTCAAAATGTACAGTACATCAGTGCCCTAGTACTGAGTTTCTTTTCACCTAGGAGTGGTTCATACAGTACATTCCTGCAACCTTGCTTAGTTCTCTGTGGAGCCCAGTGTGATTTATATTCTAACCTCGCTATTACAATCTAAATTGTAAGAACTATTTTCAAGACCCCAGATGCTGTCTTAAGTCCAAACTATTGAAAATAGAGCTAAGGATTTGGACTGTTTGCTTACGTTTGTTAAAGTAAAGTCTACCCATATGAATTTGATTCCTTAATACTGGCTTTCCTTCATGATGCCACCATTAAACTCATTCCTACCGCTTTTAAACGGGATTACTCTTTTCTTGAGTCAGTGATTCAGAGCACCAAATAGGCCTCTTTGCTTCTGAGTTGCTTTCGAAGAAATAAATTGCTGACATAAACCAACTTAGTATGTTTATCTCTTAACAACTCCTACACATAGAAGAGCACACTCATTAGTAAGATGAAATGCCTGACTCTCAATGCTGCGTAGAAAACAGGAAATTTCCATTTAATTAGAGAGTCTACCCTTGTGGATCTGGAGCAGCAGAGTTAGTAAAGCATGTGTTCCAAAGCTCTGTACTATTAGCTTTGCAAATAGTATAGTGTTAGTTCCACATTCTAATTGCCACATTTTGTAACTTACTTGGGTGACTTGCTTCATTTTACTTTATAGCTTGGATATTGAGATATCTATAAACGTAGCCCAATTTTATGTACTGTCGTTCACAAGTCAGAGAAGAAAAATATAACTGATCCCAAGATGAAGATTTTGAATGTTTTAATTTTAAGACAGTTTGTTTCTTACTAGTATGACAAGCTTATGAGGCAATGATTTAGCATTTTTATATACTGATGACTTACGTTTTTGTTTGTTTTTCTATATTCTGATTGAAATAATATTATTTCTACTCCTAATAATAATTGAAATAAAAGCTTAAGTGAACAATAGTACCTAAGCTTTTAATAAACTTCTAATATAAACATAATAAATAACTTGGTGTTATTATGAATTGCATTAACAACAATATATGCTAGTTTTATGTTTGTGCTAGGTTTTGACTAATTTAAAAAAACCAAAAAAAAACAGTGTTTTGGTAGATGGCATATGCCTGTTTACCCTGAATGGTTATTTTCCTTTCTTGTTTTCGTTCAGGTATTTGCCTCCAGAGTGCTTTGTTGTAGGAAAAGAACCACCAAAAATTTCTAACAAAGTGGATGTGTGGTCAGTTGGAGTAATCTTTTTCCAGTGTCTATATGGCCGAAAGGTAAGCATGCACAGTAATTGCAATTTTCCATACAGAAAAGTTTGACTAGCATAGTTCAACTAATCAAATATTTACAGGCAAGTACACTTATTTTTTTACTTCTGTTCAATTGTGTCCAAATCTCAGAGACTGCCTGGTCAAATCCCTGGCAAGATTTTTTGAAGTAATTTGTTATTGCCTCCTTCCTAGAGCTGAGAGTGTTGGCTGGACCAAGGCCAGTCAGCTGGCTTTGTGCCTAAGGTGGAACTAGAACTCACAATATCCCAGTTTCTAGCCTAATGCTTTAACCACTACACCAGTTAGGCTTCTCTTTTCAACTTACACCTGATTTCATTTCTCGTTGTTCTAAAATACTTTAAAATATTTTTAAATGGCATGATTTTAGATTTTTAAAAATATGGTTTCTTTTTTAAAAACAGATATATACATGTGGATGTTTGGTATAATGAACTGATTTTTTTTACCTCTTTCCAGCCATTTGGCCATAACCAATCACAACAAGATATACTTCAAGAAAACACAATATTAAAAGCCACTGAAGTACAATTCCCAGTAAAGCCTGTTGTGAGCAATGAAGCCAAGGTAAAGAGTTCAACCATCAATTGTGGTAGAATGATATATTCTGACACAAGACGTTCAGTCAGACAAAACATTTAAAGCTAACTACAAACAAAATGCATTTAAATTTTTATAACAATTGTTTTTAATTTCACATGGGAATTCATGCATTTAAAAGCAAATGCATAGTTTTCAAACAGTTTCTGTGTTTCCTCAATTTATGTTCCAAAATTGCTGTTTCAAGAGGCAACTGGACTTTCTGTTTTTCTTTGAAGACATTTCACTTCTCATCCAAGAAGCTTCTTCAGCTCTGACTGGATGGTGGGGAATGGGAGGATTTATACTCCTTGCAGATAGCCAGTCATTTATATTCTTTTAAAGCACGGGTTCAAACTTGACACATCACGTTGCCATAATGTGACATATTGTGACTTTTTCCCCTTCACGGAGCTGGGGTGGGTTTGTAATGCATCCGGTTCATGGGCCACCAGTTTGACACCCCTGAGTTGTTGAGGCCACCTGGAGGTTTTTCTGTGTCGTTAAGGTCACCTGAGTAGTGCAAAATTCCACACCCATTTGCATTACTCAGGTGACCCTGATGACACAGATGGCCTCAGCCACTCTCTAAAAGAATGCAAATGAACAACTGTCTGCAGGGAGTATAAATCCTTTCATTCCCCACCCAAAGGTCAGCACTGAAGAAGCTTCTTGGATGAGAAGTGAAATGTCTTCAGAGAAAAAAACGAAAGTCCAGTTGCCTCTTGAAAAAAGCACCATTGGGACAGCTATGACCTGGATAACTGAGAATCTCCATAGACATTCCCCAATTTATGTAAATCTATTATCAGATGCTGGAGAAAATTATCAGATACTGAAAATGATTCTCTAGAATTCTGAAATATTGATCTTGTTGAATAGAAAATAAGTGTAACTAAAGATGAGTGATATTAAATATACTTTGAACATCAATAATTGCAGAAGTCTTAACTAGATAAGCCAATTTATTTTGTTCTGTAATTTTCAATTCTAGAAGAAAATCCTAAAGTACAGTTACATCGTCCTAAATCCTGAAATACAGTATCACTGTCATCTGTTTTAAAATTATACTTGCTATTGTGAACTACGCATTTAAGCATGTAATGCTAAATC
The DNA here is from genome assembly GCF_028640845.1 of Ahaetulla prasina. NCBI lineage: Eukaryota > Metazoa > Chordata > Lepidosauria > Squamata > Colubridae > Ahaetulla > Ahaetulla prasina. The sequence goes on from NC_080539.1 coordinate 217,369,552, forward strand.
AAATATGGTTTAAAATGAACACTACTCCTTTCCCAACAAGCCAGCTTCAAGCAGTGCATTATAAACTTTAATTTAATTTAATTTAAAATTATAATTTAAAATTTAATCATAGATTATTTCAAACATCTCTGATTTAAAAGAAATTACAAATCTCCTGAAACAGAAAGAAGGGATTATCCAACCTAAATCTTTGTTTTCCGTGATTGAGGTGTTTATGTAAATAGTTCTGGACAAGTTTTATCTATTTCTTCCAAACTAACCTAATGAAATGGCATGTTTTAATGGTGTTTGTTGAAAAAAACAACACCAGCCATGGCATTCTGGTTGGTTTAGCCATAATTTCTAATTAAATAGCAATAGTTTGTTTCGGCTTGTTTAACCATTAGTCCTTGTGTGGAGGCAAGTGAAAACTTATTCATAGAATTCCTCCATACTTAGCTTAATTTTCCATGTTAATGGCCTCTTTATCTTCTTCACACGAAGGGAGAATATTGCATTTTCTCTCTACTTTCCACAGAAGAATGTCTTCAGGTACACTATTTTTGTTTGTAGTCTCATCCAAGTTAAACAAGTTCTGTGAGCTTAGCAGGACTGGGCTTGTCTGGCTCTTCTAGGCTTGGATTAAATATTTGTATATTATATAGTGCTGCTTCTTTCCAACTATGTCGTCCTTTTCACTGTAGCTTATTATCTACCCTAATCCATACTTCCATTCTTTCCCGCTATAGTTTCTTCGCTCCTGACAAAATTGGTAATATTCTATTACCAACAACCTTCCACATCTAAGAACACATAAAGTATTGTGAATGCTAAATTTGGAAATTTACTAGTCCAGAATGATCATAAACTAAAGTAAAGACAGGCTGATATCTGGAGTTGTGTTTACCACACACTTACATTATCCCATCTCAACAAGCAAAGTGTTATATGTATATTACAAGTGTGCAAATTGCTGAATAGTTGTCCTTACTGGATAGATTTTTGGAGCTGAGGAACTCTGAAGATAGTATTAGTACATATAAAAGGGAGCATGATACAGAACCTCTTAAGGAATCAAACCTTTCAGTTTTGGAAGAAATAAAGTAGTGGCCAAAATTGTGGAAACCTTTTAGGAAAAGTGCATTTTTGAGGTTTGATGGATAATAACACCACTTTTTTTATTGAAGTAGTACCATAAAATTATATATCAATGAAAAGATAATTTAATCAAGAATGTAATGCTTTTCAACCTTGTTTGAGAGATAAATTCCTGTAGTCTGCGCCAAACAGTCCTTGCACTCAAGTTCACATTGCATTGCGCCATTTCTATACACCCAGATGATTTTCTTCTGTCATGTAGGCACAGTCTCTTAATTCTTCTATCATCACTTGCTGTTGTGCACTTTTTCCTGCCTTTACCAGTGTGGTTTTGTAGTGATTGAGTCTCCTTATACCTCTTCAAAAACTTAGAAATACCACCTTTGGTTAAGTTTCCACCAATTTTTCTTCTAGGTTCTTTATAACTGTAGCCTTGTTCATGTAATAATACTATTTTACATGGCTTTCTGAGCGACTAGTTTTTTTTAAATTATTATTTATTAAATTTTTATACCGCCCTTCTCCCAAAGGACTCAGGGCGGTGTACAGCCTTATTTAAAACACATAAAAACACAAAAATCCCAGATTTAAAATACATTTAAAACGAAATATTTAACAGGCCAAATTTACTAAAACGGTCAAACCCGATATAAATCCTTAAAATTTAAAATTATAAATAGATTAATACATTAAAATTAAATTAAAATTAAGTTAAAATTAAATTAAAATACTTAGGCTAGTCCCACCCGATTAAATAATAGAGTCTTCAGTTCCCGTTTGAAGATTCGGAGGTCAGGAAGTTGACGCAGCCCTGGAGGTAACTCATTCCATAGGGTCGGTGCTGCCACAGAGAAGGCTCTCCCCCTGGGGGCCACCAGCCGACACTGCTTGGCTGATGGCACCCGGAGCAGGCCCACTCCGGATCGCACAGGTCGTTGGGAGGCTATTGGTGGCAGAAGGCGGTCTCGTAAATAGCCCGGTCCTAAGCCATGGAGCGCTTTAAAGGTGAGCACTAACACCTTGAATTGCACCCGGAAGGCTACCAGCAGCCAGTGCAGGCCACGCAGGATAGGTGTTATATGGGAGCAACATGGTGCTCCCACTATTACCCACGCAGCCGCATTCTGGACTAGCTGGAGCCTCCCGGTGCTCTTCAAGGGGAGCCCCATGTAGTGAGCATTGCAATAGTCCAAGCGAGAGGTAACAAGGGCATGAATGACCGTGCGTAGAGAGTCCCGGTCAAGAAAGGGGCGCAACTGGCGCATCAGGCGAACCTGATAAAATGCTCCCCTGGTGACGGCCGTCAGGTGCTCCTCTAGGGACAGCCGATCGTCCAGGAGAACGCCCAAGTTGCGCACCCTTCCCCTGGGAGTCAGAACTTCACCCCCCCACAGTCAGCGAAGGCGTAAGCTGACTGTACCGGGACGCCGGAACCCACAGCCACTCTGTCTTGGTGGGGTTGAGCTGGAGCCTGTTCCTTCCCCTCCAGACCCGCACGGCCTCTAGACACCGGTCCATCACCTCGACAGCTTCGCTGGGGTGGTTCGGGGTGGAAATGTACAGCTGAGTATCATCAGCGTACAGATGATAATCCACCCCGAAACCACGGATAACCTCACCAAGCGGCTTCATATAGATGTTGAACAGGAGAGGCGAGAGAACCGACCCCTGAGGCACCCCACAAGTGAGGCACCTAGAGGTCAATCTCCGCCCCCCTGCCAACACCGTCTGTGAACGGTCAGAGAGAGACGATGAGAACCACCGATAAACGGTACCTCCCACCCCCAATCCCCCCAACCGTCGCAGCAGGATACCATGGTCGATGGTATCAAAAGCCGCCGAGAGATCTAACAGGACCAGGACAGAGGAACAACCCCTATCCTGAGCCCTCCAGAGGTCATCCACCAACACGACCAAAGCCGTCTCGGTGCTGTAACCAGGTCTGAAGCCGGACTGGTCAACTCTTTGCACCATTACCGTATTTTTCAGAGTATTCCCCCCCCCCCCCCAAAAAAAAGAGGCTGAAAATTTGGCTGCATCTTATACTATGAATGTAGCTTCTATGAAACTTTTTTTTCCAGCCCTAACGAAGCGCTAGTGAGTGAAGTGTCTCTGTGCTTTGCGTGCTTTTCTCATTGCTGCTCCCTCTCAACTATGCTTTAGAAGCTGTTTTTTATCCCCAAGCAGGGGATAAAAAGCGCACATGCGCACTCAAAACCAGCAAACTAATGTGCTGAAGTTGACCAGACTAAGGACACTAGCCAGATGAATACCTGGTAGACAGATTCCCCCCCTCCTATTTTTCTCCCAAAAAAACTAAGCTGTGTCTTATACTCCGGTGCATCTTATACTCCGTAAAATATGGTACTTTAATTTTATTATGTTTTACAAGCTCATTAAATGAAAGAACAACAACAACAACAACAACAAAAACCCAACTTGATAGCAATCACATAATACACTGACAAATGTCCTCCTCTCAGCTTCAGTACATGACATCAATAACTGAATCCTACTGTGATCTGATCGGCTCATTGCCAAAACAAGATGACACCTGATTGGCTTTCTAAACACTCATGCTAATTGGCTACAATCAGATGAAGGAAAGCTACCTGATATCAACCTAAGCAAGTTGTGCTTCCTTTTTATGGTTATTTGGCTATAATTTTTCATAGAATACAGATAATCGAACAAACTTCATTGCATTACATTCTTGATTAAATTATCTTTCCATTGATAATATAATTTTATGGTACTACTCCAAAAAAAGGGGTGTTTTAACCATCAAACCTCAAAATACAGTTTTCCCAAAAGATTTCCACAATTTTGGCCACTACTGTAGGGTTTCTGAACAAAGAAAATGAGTTCTTAATCACTACAGCAGGTTTTCATGTAATAAAACAGTCTGCTGATGGAATACAGAGAGTTTTTGAAAAACAAAAACTTGAAAGATTTTACATTGATAATAAATACATTCAAAGAAAGCAAAATATAGTAAAGTATAGTAAATATGAAGACAGAAAAATCAACTATGAAAAAAAGGAGATAGGAGAAACAGAAAACATGAGAAGAAAATATAGATAAATGGCTTCCAATTTTCCTCTTGGAAGCTGTACTGCAATTCTAATCAAACCTATCTAAGATTCTATAACTTGTATCTCTTGCCTCTCAGCTGCTCAGCTAGCAAGCAAAATGCACAAATTGTTCCACTGATTACCTATGAGGAGTAGCTGTGAGATAACAAGTGGGTTATCTCACAATCTCTCCTTTATTCAGAGATATTTTATTGTTTAGTGTTGGCCTTCTTTGTGTCGATTTCTGCCACAATGCCATATCCACTCCTTTGAAGATTGGTTCACTATAAATCACACCAGAAACACACGCACACACCCCAAAAATTCTTCTTGTTTATATAGTATTCTAATCGGAATTTCCTTAAGTACATCTGTGTTATCATTCTCAATCTTCAATCGAGTATTACAATATTACTGCAAAACATGATCTCTAGTCGTCTTCATGACAACATATACATACCTTGGAACATTACTTAATTTTGCAAATCATATATTGATCCTGTAAACCTTATCAATCTCTGTTTCTGTGTCATCTGCATCCCAGTCTAAAAAGTCAGAAATGTAACAATTTCTTCCCTGATATCTTCTCCATGATCTTCTTGAATTACTGTGGGTCTCATAGAAACAAAAGACCAGATGTGGTCTGTGGGCCGTAGAATGCACAGGTCTGCTCTAAAGCTTAAACAAAAATACTTTTCTCTCAGTTCCAGTTATGCCAAGTTGGGCCAATCTTTCGCCAATCTTTCTCCACCTCTCTACTTATAACTTCTGTCTTACTTTCCAGAACTTCTACTTTGTCATTAATTTTTTTACATTTTCAGCCAGTTGTCCTACAGATTTTTCAGTTTAAGAAGACTTCTTCTTTCATATCCTTTTTCAATCCCTGAAAATCCTTCTTCCGCTACTATTTCAAAAGCATCCAAACTATTGACAATTTTTCTAAGCTTTTTGCTTTTAAGTCAAAATACTTTAAGGTGTTTTTAAATTACAAAAAGGTGGCTTATCAAGTGCCTGTGTTCTTTCCTGCCATTCCCAAGATCCCACTTAAGTTTACTTGTTTATTGCTTTATATACCCCCTTTATTATTTTTACAAGTAACTCAAGGTGGTGAACATATCCAGCACACCTTCCTTCTATCACCACATGAGCTTCCCGACAAGTGATGTCATGCTGGCCATGCCCACCGTGGCCCTCCAAAGTCAAACACAACCCTGATGTGGCCCTCAATGAAATTGAGTTTGACAGCCCTGGACTACAGGAAAGTCTGTTTCTGTGATCTATTTGTGAGGAGCAGTTACCCAGACTATAACTGGGTAATCTCCCAATATTTCCTCCTCCAGAGGGAATTTTGTTCATCAGAACTTGCTGTCAAGTTGACAAGCTTGGCCATAGTGCTGTCCTTGCTTATAGGGCTGTCTATTCCACCATAGGTCCTCACCCAGAAAACAATCATGTTTATTAACAGAAAAGGAAGAGCAGAGTTGTTTTGGCATCAAGTAGCCCCAACATCTAAATTAAATGTTATTTTCATCCATTCATTTTTTCTTTTGCATCTGCATATTTGTTTCCAGGGATTGGGAAATCTCTTCAGTCATCACAGGAAGGAGGTGAGGTTCCAGTGAGGACAGTGAATCAGCAAATTCACTTTTCTCCCTGGTATATTGATGGAAGCCCCTCCTGAATCAGAGAGATTTCTGTAAATTAGAATTCTAGTTAAATTTCTAATTTAGATGCACACTAATATACACATTTGTCCTACAATCTTTATTGCTATTCTGAATTTGCTATCTATATTTTTATTGAAGATTATTATATAAATGATAATTGGGAGAAGTAAGTAATTTCTGCCTTGTTGAGCATTATCTACATATTTCCAATGATTAAAACATTTAAAAGGAAAAAACAGGGAGAAAAGGCACAGAATTAAAAGTTTAAAAAAATTAATTGGCAATACAATATTATGTACATCAGTAACTGATTTTGATTTCCCATCCTTTTACAATGGTTTACTCTTAAATTAGAACTCAGTAGATTTTAGAACAATGTTATTCCCACTATTGTAATGTGGCTATTAAAAATACCTAATACAACATTGCTGAGCAATTCATTTATGGCCGGTTTGTATTTTCTTAATAACACTTTAGTGGGAAAATGTTATTTATAATTAGCATCTCTGATTACTTAACGTATTATAGTTGACTATAAATGAAATACAAGTTTTGAATTTGTTAGGAGGTGCTGAACAAATCTAGCCAAGTGTGGCTTGTTGAAAAAATCTGCTAAATTCAACGTAAACTGAAATTTGAATCGGAGATTTCAAATTTGATATTATGCTCCTTCAACACTTACATGAATGGGTTTCCATTAGAATAGTGGGATTTTCACCTACGTATTCTTCAAATTGAGGTCGCCAAGCCTGTAGGACACATTTGGGAGATGGAAGAAAAAAGGAGGAATGCATTCTGTTGGTTGACATTCCATCAGCAAACCGCATTTAATTCCACACCATGCTGTGTTTTCCCCCCTTCTAGGCTTTTATCAGGCGTTGCTTGGCATACCGTAAGGAGGATCGGTTTGATGTCCATCAGCTGGCTAATGATGCTTACCTACTTCCACACATGAGAAGATCAAACTCTTCAGGAAACTTGCATATGACTGGACTGGCAGCCTCTCCCACCCCACCTATATCAAGCATTATTCCTTACTGAAGCTTCTTCACCAAGATGATTCGCTTGACACCTTCATGATATTTAGCTGCAGTGGACTTTCATTTGAAAGCATCCTGTTCGCGTTGTTTACACAGCAGGACAAATTTAACGATGGTGTCTTTATACTGTGGCCCTTCAAAGAAAAGTCGTTTCTCTGAGGGGACTGGATCATGACCCGAGAAGGGTACCTTTACTTTAGATGTTCACTTTGAAAACTTGGAAGGATAGCATTGCCCGCTGCCTCCTAACCAGATGTACTGTGTTATTAAGACTGAAGAAAATGCGTGTTTGGACTTCTAGGGAGGGAATACTGTAAATAATCTTTTTACTTTAAAAAAAAAACCTTTTGGTTGATACTGGAGAGTTCTTATAAAGAGGGGTAGTTTTCATTATTTCAATAAAGAAGAAAATGGAGCACAGAACAACAACTCAGTGCCTGGACAAGATAAAGAAAAAAGCTAAATAAAAGAATCTTTCTTCCCAAGAAGTCAACATTTCAAAAACCAAAGTCAAGTTGAGTGACACATCTTTGTTTCTTAATTTCAGTGGATAGAAGGGATTTAATATCGGGGTGGGGCGGGGGTAGGGCTGGTGCGAAGTTTTTAAAAATGTGTTTGTTGATTGAATGACTGTATTTTCAAAGGGATAAAAATAACAGTTCCAGTGAGGGAGCAAAATCTAGTTTGAAACTAGCTCAACTATTTAAGTGGCATTTTGATACTTAGCAGAATTGTCAGCTGATTATCTGCTATCCAGGCTTTTTGTGGAGGATTTACAAGGCCGTGTATGTAACCAAAAGCAAATTGGTCGTGTTTAATGTTTCTATGCAGGATAATGACAAATTCCCTTCTAATTTTATTGTAAATGTATTGTACAGATGTCATATTTTCAGTTTAAAAAAAATTCAGCAACTTATTTCTGTACAAATGTTTAAAAGTATGGCTTTTTCTAATTGGATATTGTATTTTTTTTAAGTCTCATTGAAGGCGCTTTTAATTGCTGCTAAATGATGTTGCTTTTGCTTTTGCAAAAAACAAAAACAAAACAAAAAAAATCAAAACAACCTCCTTAAGGTGCAAGTCAGCTGAAAGTCCTAGAGAGACTGAAAGTAGATAATTCATTAACAATCAAGGCATGTCAAACCGATCTGTGTTGGAACTATACAGTACAGTTCAAGTCAGTTTCCTGAACTGGAGCACGTGGATACTAGATGTAGAAGTTGTTTATGGTTATTCTCGGTTTCTGGAAGTACTGTCTACAAGGTGGGAAGATGTTCCTCTAAAGAGATGTCTCTTGTGGCTTGTACAGATATTTTAAAATGTGAAACATTTTCTAACTGCCTTGTATGGTAAGGGTTTTTTTTTCTTTTTCCAAATGCAGTATCTCTCTTCCATACAAGATTCCTCTTGTCATATTCATAATGCTGAATACTTGTATGTAACTTTGTCCATGTCGCAGAAAGGGAGGCTGTATTACCACAGGTTTTTCATTTAATATTGTACAGTTAAAATGTGGCTCTTGTTTCTGATGTTGCAAGCCATTTTGTTTTTGTTGTACATAAGGATACATTAACTGTCTCTTCAAAATGCTGCTGAAATTGTAGAGAATGTAGCCAAAACAGTAATAAAATAATGAGAGTTGAAATTTAAGCTGATTTTCAAGGTCTTATTTTGGAATATAAAAGGCAGTTTACAATGTCTTTTATTTTTAATACAAGGAGTAGTTTCTCTAAGTCCCTCAGTATAAAACCAATTGTTTTCAGACCAATTGCATTTGATCAGACTACTACATTCTGTCTTGGAGCCGTTCCATCTATTATGTAGGATAATGCACCAAATTTAGAATTGCCTAATCACAAATTGAAGGATTCTTTCTGTTGCTGGAGAAAAAATAAATTAGTAAAAGCATTCCATTGGATGAGAAAACCATCTGGTATGTTTTGTGTATTTATTTCATTATCTCTGCAGCTCCACACCCTATTTTAGAGGTCCTGCAGTCTTCTCAATGCAGTTCTGTGAGGACTGGGGGATTTAAGAAAAAGCATCTGCTTTTGTCCTCCAGGATCATATGAAGATTTTAATTTACTGTGACACTATCTGTAGGAGATGATAAGGCTGATCCCGAGGGAGAGGGTAAATGCATCATAAGTCACGAGTCCCAAAGAGATCTAAATCCAGCCCACCTTGAATGCCTTTCTTATCTCCCGCTCATTTCTCTTGACTGGCAGTTGGTCAGATTCTTGTAGAGAACTTAAGCTTGCAATAAATCTTCATATTCATTTGAACTGCCTGAATCTCTTGATTCCCCCAGAACTTGACATTATCCAACCCAATCAGAGCAACAGTCCAGGTGACTATTAACTTTTGCAGTGGCACATGAAGGGAAGATTTTATATTTTTTTGCCACAAGTTCTAAACGCTTCAGCGTACAATAGGTGAAATGTATATGCACTTTATCATACAAGTCATACGTGTTACATCTCTGGTAAGTCTCTTGTGAAATGATTCCTGTTATTCAAGAACTTTGAAAACTGTCTGGTTTGTGACTGGAGTTCTGTTTTTCGGTGTTTGTATTATTGCTTCTTAACCTTTCTTGCTTTTCACAACTTGCTCCACATTTGCTCATTTTAATTTTTCTGTGGAAATTAAAATGAACATCGGCACAAAAGGGTGCAGTGCCTATGCTGAGGTATGTGGGAAGTATTAAGAAACAATAGTTAGGCTATTTGGCCAGCATAATAAACTGTAAATAGTATGTAACTAGCCATCATGACTTATAAAGCATGTTTTTCCGGCTTTTTAGTTTTAGTGTGAACCAGGCTACATTCAATTTCTTCAACAGCTCACAGCTAAAACATACCACAGTTTACTTTTTCAAGTTTTTCACACAAGCCTCATTTGTAACTGTATGGGTATCTTCATTATTTTAGCAAATTATTGAGAGAGAAAGCAACCTAGAGATAATATTTGCTCATCTCGAGTCATCTGGCACTTCATCTATTCTCAAAGACTTCTCAAAAATAACATGCAAGAGTACAGCTATACATCTACCTTCTAATTCCTTCAGTCCCTTAGGATGCAATTAATCTGCGCCTGGAGACATAAATTCCTTCTACTGTAAACAAATACCATAGTCCCTGATTGCATTTCTATAAATCTCCAGGTTCAATCAGTCATCCTATTCTTCTCTAGTTCCTTAAATAAAATGCCTGGTTTTTTTTTGTTGGAGGAAGCAACCGTAGCTCTACCGATGTAGCCTCTCAACATTTTGCTTGCTTCATGTAGCAGTTGATCTGCCAATACCTCAACTTATGACCACAGGTAGTCCTCAACTTATGACCACAACTGAGCCCAAATTTTCTGTTGCTAAGCAAGATAGTTGCTAAGTGAGTTTGCCCCATTTTCCTAATCTTTCTTGCCGCAGATGTTAAGTCAATGATTGCAGTTAAATTAGTGACACGGTTGTTAAATGAATCTGGTTTCTCCATTAACTGCTTGTCAGAAGATCACAAAAGGTGATTACATGATCCCGGGACACTGCAACTGTCATAAATATGAACCAATTGCCATGCATCCGAATTTTGACCACATGACCATGGGGAAGCTACAATGGTCATAAGTGTGAAAAACAGTCATAAGTCACTTTTTCAATGCTGTCGTAACCTTGAACAGTCACTAAATGAATGGCTGTAAATCAAGGACTACCTGTATATCTAAGGAAGTCCTTTTTATTATTCTCGGCATCCTTCACTCACTTTGGCTCATTCTGAGTGTCTTGTTTTCCTTCATCTGTTCTACAGTTGTGGAATATCTATTCTTCCTTTGTAACTCGTTTCTCGTTTGCTTTTGAGCAAGGTGTATTTTAAATTGCTATATTTTAGGCATGGAAGCCCTTCTGTATGGATTGATCAAGCACATCTTGCTTATTTCCCATATTCTGGGCATTAATGTATAGACAATGAGGGCTATAAACATAAATGGGCCTTTTTTTCTGATGTTCTGATTTCATTAACATCTTCATTTTTTGACTCTTACTGAAGTCTTTACTAAGAAGGAGACGGTGTTTCCAGTACCGTCTCCTTCTAATTTACCTCATTCTTTCTTGGGTCAGATGTATTTTTATCATTATTTGTGAGGTGAAATTCTATGTAAACAATCATGAGACCATTGTCTCAGAAATAAAATCTGTCACCATTCCTTGCAAAGACACCAGCTGGTTGTGGTATTCTTCCCTCTTCAATGAACTGGATTGTCAGCTCTGGAGGCCATCTTTCTCTTTGGATCTTCAGGGCTGCCACACTTAGTGCTGTAGGAAAGTAGGAGGGGGGTTGCATGGAGTGGGTATATAGCCACAACAACATTATTTTCTCTGGGAGTCAAGGATGTTCAGCCTGCACCTGGAGAGGCATGACTAGGAAACATCTCCAGTTGAGACGGGACAGATTGGACCGTGTGTTGGACATGTGGGGGCAGAGAAAGGGACTTTTGACTTTTCTTCGGGATTTCCCATATCATGCCAATATGACATCTCTAATAAAGTGGAACTTTGAGGGAATGTCTGCCTCAGAGTCTTGGTTGGGGTGTTACTTGGAACTCTGACCTGGATGGGTAGATAAGAAAAGCAGCTGAATCTCCAACATTTTGAGCTTCAGAGTTTGTAGTGATACTATGAAAGCTATTCTTTGTTGGCATTGTTTGCCCCTACAAACATCAGCAGTAAGAAATAATTGTCAGTGGACATGATAGATAATTGGAGGTTGTACTCTTATATCATTGTTTGGTGCCGTCGACCAAACAATGTCGGTTGGTGGCCCCCAGGGGGAGAGCCTTCTCTGTGGCAGCACCGGCCCTTTGGAATGAGCTGCCTCCGGGGTTACGCCAACTCCCCGACCTCCGGACCTTCAAACGTGAACTGAAGACCTTATTATTTCATCGTGCGGGACTAGCCTGAGTGTAATTTTTTAATTGTAATTTTAATATGGGTTTTATGTCGGTCTATGACCGTTTTAATTGATTCGGCCTACTAAATATTTGTTTTTAATTCTTTTTTAAATTTGTTATTTGTATTTTGTGTTTTAATATGGCTGTAAACCGCCCTGAGTCCTTCGGGAGAAGGGCGGTATAGAAATTAAATTATAAATAAATTAAATAAATTAAAACTTGTTCCTGGCAGAAAACACACTTCCTAAGCTGAGGGGGCTTGTTCATTACCTTTTAGCAGTGTGTCATCAACTACCAGGACTTTTCTCTTTGTCTTTTGCTATCAAGAACAGTTGCCGTTCTGTCTCATCTTTAGGAATCTGTCATCTCTCCAATTCAGCAGCGTGTCTTTCCCCAAACACTCAGGCCAGATGGGACGTTAGACATTTTGATTATATCACCTTTTTTAACACTAACAGTTGGAAGGGACCTTGGAGGTTATCTAGTCCAACCCCCCGCTCACGCAGGAGTCCCATACTAAGGATTTGAACCGCCAAACTGCTGACCTTTATGATCGACAAGCTCAGCGTCTTAGCCACTGAACCACCTAGCAAGGATAACGTTCTTAGAGTGTGATTTTTCTATACATTATGTGATTTTGTTTATTGTCATATGTGTGCGTGTTTTTGTTGCGTAATGTGCGTTTTTGAACATTGCATACCCCAGACAATATTTAGAAGTTTTAACTTCGATGACAGAAACTTCTCACTCTATATACTTTCTTTCGACTCTAGTCACTGCACCAATGAGAAACCATGAAAAAAAAATCTCTAAACGGATTGGTTTTGATTGCTTTTCTACTGTTGCACCTATGCAACTTTTCTGTCTATATTTGTCATTCCTTTTGTTCCATAATTTCTGGTAGATCCACCCTGTCCAATGGCCTAAATCAGCAAGATCTCATGAGACTTGGCTCTTCTGCAAGATTTTGGTTATTCAGTTGGGGTTATTTGGCTGAAAGTGATGCCCAGTGTATAAGGTAAAGGTAAAGGTTCCACTCGCACATATGTGCTAGTCATTGCCGACTCTAGGGGGCAGTGCTCATCTCTGTTTCAAAGCCAAAGAGCCAGCGCTGTCCGAAGACATCTCTGTCGTGTCCCACTCCTCCGCTGACGGCCGGGTCAGGGAAATCTGAATCAGGCGTGCCTCTGCAGCTCTGCCAAAGTCCTAGCAAAGTCCTCAGGGCAGGCAGGAGACCAGAAAGTGACTTCAGCAAGATATGTTTAGACTTTGCCTGACTCAGAGAATGCCAGAAAGCAGATCCTTTATATAGGCCATGGGGTGTGGCTCCATGACTCAGCACTTATCCAGGCCTGCCCCTCCCTTCCTTCTGTTGCCTCCGCCTATCAAGTCTTCTGACGCGAGGGTCACTCCAGTCGTCAGCTGTTGGTAATTGACCTCCCTCAGGCTCACATGCTGTGGAGGAGGGGGAGGGGTCTAGTTGCTCCGTTTGCCTGGGCATGGAGCCAGAGCTGGGGGCTGGAGGTATTTCTTCCTCTTCAGCCTGTCTGGGCATGGAGCCAGGGCTGGGGCCGGGAGGCATACTAGAACATTCCTCCGTGTTCGGAAGCAGATAAGAAGACCCCGGCTGAGGTGAGATTGGACGAGACACAACAATCTCAGTGGCCAGCATGACTCAACGCCAAAGGCGCATGGAATGCTGTTACCTTCCCACCAAGGTGGTCCCTATTTTTTCTACTTGCATTTTTAGGTGCTTTCGAAACTGCTAGGTTGGCAGAAGCTGGTACAAGTAACGGGAGCTCACTCTGTTACACCGCAGCACTAGGGATTTGAACCGCTGAGCTGCCGACCTTTCGATCGACAAGCTCAACATCCTAGCCCCTGAGCCACCGTGTCCCCAGTGTATATGAAGTTGCAAATTTTTGCCTTAAGTGTTATGGTCCCACAATCTATAGGTGTCCCCACTGTTGGTCTTGCAGGATACTTTGCTGTTATTTCCATGCACAGTCATCGCTTTATGAAAGTAACCAAAGCATATTTTGCACTGAGAACAGGTTCTGCAGGTGGCCAATATTGCAGCAAAAAAAAAAAAAAAGTTTCCACAGAGGTAAACATGCAGGTCCAAGACTCCTGGTGTTCTTTAATTGGTCCAGACACTCCATGCAAGTAATGCTACCTCAGCCATACTCTTCCAATGTTTTCTCCCCTTTAATACAATCACCAACTGGATACTATCCAGTGTGGCATTTATGCTGTAATAATACATTGTCACCCTTCAGTGTCTTTAGCTTGGGATCTAGTGAGGGCATAGTGAGAGTTGCAATGTATCTTCAGCCTCCACATTTTACGAAATAGTATGTTTTGTTGGGAAGACACAAGATGGCAAAGATAGAGTTCCAAGGAATCTGCAGGACGAGCATGGAGATCTATCATGATGGATAGGAATACATACCTATCTTACTAACAAGGACATCATTTGAAGAACACCCTTCCCAATTTTGATGAGGCAGACATGTTTAGAACCAAGGACAATTACAGAATTTAAAATATTTTATGCTTATGGCCTGATAGTTGAGAGTAGGTATCCAACAACTCCCTCGTTTTTCTCTTAACAGAGATTATCCTAGCATCCAGTTTCAAAGCTGAATATCCTTTTTAGAAGGATCTAAGTGCTCATTTCCCTAACCAGTTTGGCTTCTCTGTTGCCATAAGATTATTGACAAAGTCAGACATACAATATGTAATTGACAACATGCATTTTGTTTTTACTTATTCTTTACCTTTAATTTTTTTACTTTGATCAGCACAGGATGAGGGAATTCTGTCCACTAAATGACACTTTAGGCCTATAGTTTCAAGTAGCCTAGTGTTCTGCTGATCTTATTTTCTACCTGTAACCAGTGAGAAAAATTAGGACACAAAACAGTTTGGAAGAGAAACTAATTTTTATTTTTGGTTGACCTGATTTAACAGTATGCAGGCAAGCTTAATCTTATTGCATTCCTTGTATGATAGACTAGAAAAATCTAGCAGACAAATTTAGCTTAATCGTGTCAACCTTGGAATAATTCATATTTCACCATGTTTTGATAACATCACTTCTTTTGCAAGTGACAGAAACTAAGGACAGATTATGCTGGAGGAGAAAGAAATGCTATCCACTTAGGTCTTGTTCGTATGAGCTGTAGAATGAGACCAAACCAAATGCAAGCATATGAAAGTTGGATCCAAGGTAAATACTAAATGAATTGCAGAAGGAGAGAAAGCATTTTTATATGATATGATGAATGTTATGTATTCATGTTTGTACCTTTAAATATTTGAGCGGGAAATCAGCACGTTGCTGATTGGACGAAGCCTCCAGCAGAACTGTATAAAAGGAGAGGTTTTTCCCCCAGCCTGTTGCTGGGTTCACCCTATATTAAAGAGCTGTTGTCACTACCCTGGTCTCCAGCCTCGTTACTTCCAGAACTTAACATTGGCGACGAGGATGGGATCTCGAGGCTGAGGAGAACCAGAACCGAGCTGAAGCACGATAGACCCGAACCCAGCAAATCCAGGGCAGAAAAGCGGAGATGGCCAGTTACACTCCGCCCGCACCGTTCGACCCGGCTAAGGAGAAATGGGGAACGTATATGACCCGTTTCGAAAGTTTCCTAGAAGCCAACGAACTGCACGGAGTTCCAGACAACCGAAAAAGGGCTTATTTCTTAAGCCACTGCGGTCCGGAGGTCATCGACATCGCGGAAGCCCTGGCAGAGCCAACGCCGTTGCAGTCGGTGTCGTGGCCAACTTTACAGACTTTACTAAGAAACCACTTCGCACCAACGCCGTCCAAATACGTGCGGCGGTTTGAATTCGGAGAGCGAAGGCAGATGGAGGGCGAATCCATCGGTGACTACATGGCCGCCCTAAGAAGAGCGTCCAAGGACTGCGGATACCGTGACCTAGACGAGGTGCTCCTCGAGCAACTCATCCGGGGGGTCAAAGACATCCGTTTGCGGCGACGGCTGCTAGCAAAGAGCAACCTAACGCTAGCCAACGCTCTGGACGAAGCCAGAGCACATGAAATGTCCTCCCAAGCGGCAGAGACACTGCAGAGGCCGGTCCCACAAAAGGCGAGCGCGAAGGCAACTCCGGTGCACCAGGAGGAGGTTCAGACCGAATCCGACGGTGAAGACGAGGAAGGGGTCTGCCGCACCGAGAAACGCGACAAAGGGGACCGAGACGAATGCGGAAGCTGCGGGGGTCAACACCAGCGCCAACGCTGCAAGTTTAAAGACGCAACATGTCGGCGGTGTGGGAAGAAAGGGCACCTAGCTCAAGTTTGTCGAGCGGCCCAACCTTCCCGCCGAAAATTCAAATCGGCCAATCAGAGCGCGGAATCGGCAAGGCGACCCGCGATTGGCTCAAACAAAAAAGGCGCGGATTCCAACCAAACAACTGTGGTCATAGGCCGCGCCTCGACCAAGGTGGAGAAGAAGATCTTCACCAAGCCAAAAATAGAGGGAGTACGGTGCCGGCTTGAAGTAGACACGGGATCAGCGATCACCATCATGTCCTGGGACACTTTGGCGAAGTCGCTGCCGTCCGTCGCGAAGCGCCACCTGCAAGCACAACGGCTACGAGTCCACGACTACCAGGGGAATCGCATCCCTGTTCGAGGGACCACCTCCGTCCGAGTCGAGTACGGTCCATACAAGAAGACCCTGCCCATCACGATCGTCGAAGGAACTCTGCCCAGTCTGTTGGGACTAGACTGGTTTCGTGCCCTGGGCATGGGAGTGACTGGCATCTACAAAAGTGACTGTAACCTGAAAGACATTCTCTTTAACGAGTTCGAAGATGTCTTCAAGGACTGCCTGGGCAAGTACAAGGGGACCCCTATTTCCTTCAACTTAGACCCCCAGGTAGCCCCCATTAGGCTTAAGGCGAGGAGAGTCCCTTTTGCCCTAAAACCAAAAATCGATAAGGAGCTGGACAAGCTCATAAACCAGGGGATTTTGGTGCCAGTCGATCATGCAAAGTGGGAGACGCCAATCGTCACCCCAATAAAGTCGGACGGGTCAATTAGAATTTGCGCTGACTACAAGGCGACGCTTAACAAAGCCTTACAGAAAAGCGCTTACCCGGTTCCCGTGGTGCAACACTTATTGCACTCTTTGGGGCAAGGGCAAGTCTTTGCGAAGTTAGACTTGGCCCAAGCCTACCAGCAACTGCCCGTAGACGCCCGCACAGCCGAAGCCCAAACGATTGTAACGCACAGGGGGGCATTCAAGTGCACCCGATTGCAATTTGGGGTCAGTGTGGCACCAGGGTTGTTCCAAAACCTAATGGAACGACTACTGCAGGGGCTCCCAGGGGTAGTCCCCTACTTTGATGACGTCCTAATTTCAGGGGAAAACATGGAGGAATTGGGGGAGCGTTTAAGAAAGGTTTTGGGGATTTTCCGGACAGCGGATTAAAAGTCAAGGCAAACAAATGCCAGTTAGGGGTCGAATCCGTCGATTTCTTGGGCTACCGGATAGACCAGAAAGGAATTCACCCTACTGAGAGCAAGGTTAAGGCAATTAGGAAGGCTCCAGCGCCCAAAAACAAAGCAGAGCTGCAGGCATTCCTGGGGTTGGTGAATTTCTATGCGGTCTTTTAAAGAACAAAGCAACTGCTATGGAACCGCTGCATAGGCTCTTAGGGAAAAATACTGTTTGGTCTTGGGGAAAGACAGAAAATAGGGCTTTCGAAGCAGTAAAGAACCTGCTCTCAAGTGATAGCCTGCTCATCCAATATCACAACTCACTACCACTAGTGTTGGTTTGCGATGCCTCCCCTTATGGGGTGGGGGCTGTGCTCAGCCATAGACTTCCAAACGGCACAGAAGCCCCTATAGCTTTTTATTCTAGAACGATGTCCTCCCCAGAGAGAAACTACAGCCAATTAGACAAAGAAGCACTAGCCATTGTGTCAGGGGTTAAAAAATTCCACGAGTATGTCTTTGGGCGGAATTTTGAAATCGTGACTGACCACAGACCGCTACTGGGGATACTGGCTGGCGACCGCCCAACGCCTGTGGCACTTTCGCCACGCTTGACCCGATGGACTATATTCTTAGCCGCTTACTCGTACAAGCTGCAGCATCGACCAGGAAAAGAAGTGGGGCATGCAGACGCGTTAAGCCGATGCCCACTACCAGGGGCGACCGAAGACCCCACTCCGGGGACGCCCATCCTACTTATTGACTCTTTGGACTCTGGCCCAGTCACATCTAAGGAAGTGGCTCGGGCATCATACCGGGACATTGTGTTAAGGACTGTACTCGGTTGGGTACAGAGAGGGTGGCCCGCTGCGCCGGGCGAACGGTTCAAAGAATTTGTTAAAAAACGAGATGAGCTCTCGGCTCAAGGGGGGTGCCTGTTATGGGGTGATCGTGTAATAATTCCTGATAAATTAAGGGGAAAGGTATTGGACCTCCTCCACGAGGGTCACCCAGGGATCGTAAGGATGAAGGGTTAGCTAGAAGCTATGTGTGGTGGCCACTCATGGACGCAGAGATTGCTGAGAGGGTAGGGAAATGCCAGGCTTGCCAAGAGTCCAGACCTCTACCCCAACGGCCCCAGTCAGGAATGGGAAAAGCCCCAAGGGCCCTGGTCAAGAATCCACATTGATTTTGCTGGCCCTTTCCACGGCCAAACGTTCCTAGTGGTGGTTGATGCATTCTCTAAATGGTTGGAGATCATACTCATGAAATCCACTACGGCCGAAGCAGTAATCGCAACCCTGCGCCACCTATTCGCAACTCACGGGTTGCCGGACACTCTGGTGTCCGACAATGGGCCTCAATTCACGGCAGCCCAGTTTGAAGAATACCTGGCAGAGGAGGGCATCCGACATGCCCTCTCTGCGCCTTTCCACCCTGCGTCGAATGGCCTTGCAGAGCGTTCCGTCCGGAGCGCTAAGGAGGCATTGTCCAGGCTCAAGCCAGGTGACTGGCAAACAAAGATAGACTTTTTCCTAGCCGTCCAGCACAGAACCCCAAGCACGGCCACCGGGAAAAGCCCAGCCGAATTACTAATGGGACGGAAACTCCGGTGCCCACTTGACCGTTTGAATCCCCATTACACACCAGAGGGTTACAAGGGGGAACTAGAAAAGACAAGGGAAATGAGCATAGGCGACCGGGTGTGGGCCCGTAACTATGGGGACGGCCCTAGTTGGTTCGCAGGCCAAATAATAAAGATAACCGGGCCAAAATCGTACGTGGTAGAGCTACCAGACAACCGAGTGTGGAGGCGCCACATAGATCAGTTAAGGAAACGAATAACTGATCAAACCGAACCAAATGAAACAAATCATGACCAATACCAATTTGAATTCACAGCTGACAATGACCCGGGGGAGGCGCAAGACTTAGCTGAGGTCCCAGAGTTCCAGCGACGCCATCAGGTTCCCGAGGGAAACAGCTGGGAAAGTCTCAGAAGTAATCCAAGGCCGGATGGCCAAGAAAAAGAGTCAGCCCATAATCCAGAGCCCGTTGGCTCAGAGAAAGAGCTGGGAGGAGAAAACAGCCCCTCCGACCAGCTCAAAACACCACCCAGAACTGAACCGCGCAGGTCAGAAAGAACTAGGAGACGCCCAGGTTATTTGCGTGACTACGTCGAAAAATAACATGTAAATAAATATGTAAATAGAGACAAAGTGTTTTCTGGGAGGGAAGGAGTGTTATGTATTCATGTTTGTACCTTTAAATATTTGAGCGGGAAATCAGCACGTTGCTGATTGGACGAAGCCTCCAGCAGAACTGTATAAAAGGAGAGGTTTTTCCCCCAGCCTGTTGCTGGGTTCACCCTATATTAAAGAGCTGTTGTCACTACCCTGGTCTCCAGCCTCGTTACTTCCAGAACTTAACAATGAAGTTAGGGTGCAAGTTGTTGAGGACTTCCTGTTTGCATGCCCTAACTTTGTGCACCTCTAAAAATATTGATAACTAAGGGAAATAGATGTGCAGTTAGTTAGCAGAAGAACTTTGCATTTTTTATTTAAAAGACTTACTTTGTAATTCTTCACATCGCATACTCCATGCTGGTTATTTAATATTTTCTGTGCTTCCATTGCTTCTTTCTTTCTTCTCACTTATCTTTTTTCTTCTGACTCTGATCTCAGATATTTACCTGACTTCTCTTTTTCCACACAGGAAGAGATCACAAAACAGGCTTTTAAATAATTTAGCTTACATTAACTAAATTAGGCTTTTCTATCAACAGGACATGTCCTAAATTAAACCTTCTTTTCTTTCACGCCTTCATCATTCTCCAATAATTTTTCATGCAAAAATTATATTCCTAACTTGAATGTTTTCCTCTAAAAGCCTATTTTATGCTGTACAAAGCTACTGGCTGTCCAACAAAAAAACTCATCAAACTAAACGCACACCAAAAAAAGATTTACGATACCTTCATTTAAGAATAATAGATTTCTACTCTACATGAGGTAGGTCTTTTTTTTTTTTTTTTGAAGAGCTATCCAGTCCCAAACTGATTTTTAAGATAAATGATCTTAGGAAAGGACTTTAAAGTTGTCTATTAATGGTTTGCACCTGGACAATATGCTCAATAAATATAGATGTCCTTGTCACAGGCTGGCTGCTATGGTGAGAGGCATTGTATTTCTTTTTCAATTATGGTACTGCATTTCAGCATTTGTACCCTGATATATATGGTAGCTTATCCTTAATTTACATCAATCACCATCCTCCTTAATCTTTCTTTTTTTTTTTTTTTGTAGCATTTCCTATTTTTGTCCTTAAGGAGAGGTGCAAAAGAAAGCAAATATGAAAGGCTTAGATTTTTGTTCAAAAGCCAATTTATTGTATGAAATACAATAAACAGCATTTGAGGCCAGAGCATATTAAAAAAAAATGTGGATATTAGGAGAACTTTCCCATAAAACCAATGGCATTGAAAGAATTCCGTAAATGACCGATGTAAGCAATGTTAACAATTGCATCAATTTTCTCTTTAACAGATGGAATCTACCTGGAAAAAGACTATTTAGAGATTGTATTTAGAACGCTCCCTTAGCACCATGGCTGTACACATGCAGACAGCAACTAAAGATCTTTCTGCTGCCCCAGGCTTTTCAAATGTAAAATATTGGATTTTATCTCTTATTTTAATTTGCCCTAATTCCATAAAATTAGAGTCGTTTTCTTCCAGGACTCCATCATGTTAAAATGATACTAGTAAGCTTTTGTATTCTCTACAGCCACTCTATAGGCAAATGTCAAATAAACAAAGTGCAAGCAGGAACAGCAGAGGACTGGGAATAAAAAAGGTGAGAAGGTGAGCCTTGTGTTGTTGTTGTTGTTTTGTTTTCCACCAACACTTGATGCTAGAAAGGTTGGCACCAAGTGTTTTGGCAAAGCTGGCTTCCTGTTCAAATGCTGTAGTGAGTGCACTTTATGGGTATAAGTGAACTGCATCATAAATTGAACTTTAGAACTATCCAGGACTTCCCGGTTTCATTAATTATGCAACTTATCTGCTCTGCAATTAAACCCTGATACTATGGGAGCACCAAGGATCCCACACTTCAACCCTGAGCTGCAAATATTCCCTCCTATTGGCATATCTGATACGATAAAGTTTCCTTTGACTAAAATTGAGGGTTTTGATAAATTAGTGAGTGAGGGTGATCAGTTTGTCAACGAAGAACTTTTAAAAATTCAGTGCTAAATACATCATCATTAGTCAGTTCTGTACGGGTTCAGGTTAATGTCAGGGTTCCAAGTAACACTCCCAACGAAAGAAAACTCCGAATCTTGAGCTTCCTCAAAGTTCCATTTTATTAGAGATGTCATATTGGCACATCTGGGAAAACCCGAATCAGAAAGCTTCCAGGTTTTCCCCACCCAAAAGAAAGTTCAAGTCCCTGCCCAACACTCCACATGTCCATCACATGATCCAATCAGGCACCATTCAAAACGTGGAGATAACTCCCAGTCACCTCATCACAGCTGCAGGGCCAAGGCGGCCTTGACTCTCTGAGAAAGAATGTTATTTTGACCATATATCCTCCACACTCCATACAATCCTCCCTCCCAGTTTCCCACCACAGAAAATGTGGCAGGCCTGAAGTAAAAGATGTAAGAGATGACTTCCAGGTCTGACAGGAGGTCACACAGAGTTTGGGAAACATAGCCTCTAATTTTAACATTCCATAATGTTAAAATATTGAACTGATAAGTTTCTTTCCAAGTTAAACATTCACTATCTCTGAGAATTAGCCAAGATATAGGATGCCCTCCCTATGTTGTTCCCATAACACTATTATTATCTGTTCACAACAATGTGAAGTCTGCCAGTTGCCAGTTCATTAGCTGGTGTTAGCCTTCATACACATTAAATTCTTTCCAAGAACTTAGGATGTGATAATGTATCAGCATAATATATCTGTGAATCCAAGTAGTTTGGCTTTTTATAATTGACAACTAGAAATTAAATCAATGTGCAGATTTTCTAAGTGCCATCCAAGATTTTTTTGTATGTCACTCAGTGTGCCAATATCTTTCAAAAATTTTGATTTTCAGATCTTGAGACTTCGTGAACTCCAATGCTTTGCTTTCTATTCTACTGTCCCCTGATATTGCCGCATCAAATAACCACAATTTCTTATTTTCAATCCAGTTACACCTGGTATATTATGAGCCAAGACTTTAACAGTTTGTGCTTGAAAATCACACACTATTTTAACCAATTTTTCAACTCTGTGTTTCCACTATTAATTTATTAGAGGCACATAATTTTTACACATGTTCCAGAGAATTGTTTTGGTGACTGTGTTACATCATTGTTTATATCCAGTTTGCATTATTTTCTTGTAAGAGCTAATATTTACTATTCCTTCTGCTTCTTTGCACAATATACACTTTGAATCATTTGATATCCCTCCGCTCCAATTCTGGTCTTGATTCTGGCATTAGTTTGAATAGCTTGCTCTTGAGCAGCCAAAATTAAGCCTTTAGTTTCCTAAAACAACCCTAACCCAGGAGTGGGTTGCCCCCGATTCGGACCGGTTCTACAGAACCAGTAGTAAAACTGGCGGGAGACGCTGCCAACTGACCAGAAGGTCATCAAAAGCAATCTGTGCATACGAATCAGGCACGATGCGAATCGGTAGTAAAGGTAAGTAGAACTCACCCCTGCCCTAACCCTAACCCTAACCCTAACCCTAACCCTAACCCTAACCCTAACCCTAACCATAACCATAACACTAACCCTGACCCTAACCCTAACCATAACACTAACCCTGACCCAACCCAAAGTCAAAATCTAAACCCAAACCCTCACCCTAACCCTAACTCTATCCCTATCCCAAGCCCAAAGCCTAACCCTTAACCCTAACTCTAACCCTAATTTATCCTTAGCCCTAGCCCTAAGCGTAACCCTACTCTAACCCTAACCTTAACACTAATACAACACAAATCTAACACTAACCCTAACCCTAACCCATACCCTAACCCTAACCTTAACCCTAACCCTAACCCTAACCCTAACCCTAACCCTAACCCTAACCCGAACGCAAACATTTCTATCTGCAACCATAACCCTAACCAAGCATTAACCCTAACACTAACCCTAACTCTAACCCTGACCCAACCCAAAATCAAACCCTAAACCCAAACCCTACCTCTAACCCTATCCCAAGCCCAAAGCCTAACCCTTAACCCTAACCCTTAACCCTTAACCCTAACCCTTAACCCTTATCCCTAACCCTAACCCTAATTCATCCTTACCTCTAGCCCTAAGCGTAACCCTACTCTAACCCTAACCTTAACCCTAATGCAACCCAAATCTAACCCTAACCCTAACCCTAACCCTAACCTTAACCCTAACCCTAACCCTAACCCCAACCCTAACCCTAACCCTAACCATAACATTAACCCTGATCCAACCCAGGCTCAGGCCCTGGGCCCAAAGCCTGGCCTAACCTGGCCTGGCCTAACCCTAACCTAACCTGGCCTAACCCTAACCTGGCCTTGGCCTGGCCTGGCGTGGTTGTCCTTGCCTGGCCTAAGCGTGGCCTAATCTAACCTGGCCTTGGCCTAACACTAACACTAACCCTAACCCTAACCTTAATCCTAATACTAACCCTAAACTTAACCGTAACCCTAACCCTAACATAACCCTAACACAAACATTTCTATCTGCAACCCTAACTGGCCTGGCCTAACCTGGCCTAACCTGGCCTGGCCTAACCCTAACCTGGCCTGGCCTGGCTCTAAAGCTGGCCTGGCCTAATCCTAATGCAACCCTAATCTAACCTGGCCTTGGCCTAACCCCAACCCTAACCTTAACCCTGGCCTGGCCTAACCTGGCCCTGGCCCTAACCCAAACCCTATCCCTATCCCAAGCCCAAAGCCTAACCCTTAACCCTAACCTGGCCTTGGCCCTAACCTAACCTGGCCCTAACCCTAACCTGGCCTAACCCTAATTTATTATTAGGATAATAATAATAATAATAAATTAGCACTAACAGTAACCCCTAACCTGGCCTGGCACTGGCCTGGCCCTGGCCTGGCCTAACCTGGCCTAACCTGGCCCTGGCCTGGCCTAACCTGGCCCTGGCCCTGGCCTAACCCTAATCCTAATACTGGCCTAACCTGGCCTAACCTGGCCTGGCCTAACCTGGCACAAACATTTCTGTCTGCAACCTAACCTGGCCTAACCTAACCTGGCCTGGCCTGGCCTAACCTGGCCTGGCCCTGGCCTGGCCTTGGCCTGGCCTAACCTGGCCTGGCCTGGCCTTAACCCTAACCTTGGCCTGGCCTGGCCTCACTGGCACTGGCCTGGCCCTGGGCCCAGGCCCAGGCCTGGCCCTGTCCCAGGCCCAAGGCCTGGCCTTGGCCTGGCCTGGCCTGGCCTTGGCCTGGCCTGGCCTGGCCTAATCCTGTCCCAGGCCCAAAGCCTAACCCTAACCTGGCCTAACCTCAATCCAACCCTAACTCTAACCCTAACACTAACCCAAAGCCTTACCCTTAACCCTAACCCTAACCCTAACCCTAACCCTAACCCTAACCCTAATTTGTCCTTGCCCCTGGCCTGGCGTAACCCTACTCTAACCCTGGCCTTAACCCTAATGCAATCCTAATCTAACCTAACCTGGCCTAACCCTAACCTTAACCTTAACCCTAACCCTAACCTGGCCTGGCCTAACTAACCCTAACCCTGCCTAACCCTAATTTATCTTACCCTAACCTGGCCCTAAGCGTGACCCTACTCTAACCCTAACCTTAACCCTAATGCAACCCTAATCTAACCCTAACCGTAACCCTATCCCTAACACAAACATTTCTATCTGCAACCCTAACCCTAACCTAGCACTAACAGTAATCCTAAACCTAACCATAACACTAACCCTGATCCAAGCCCAGGCTCAGGCCTAAACCCAGGCCTGGCCTGGCCTGGCCTAACCCTATCCTGTCCCAGGCCCAAGCCTGGCCTAACCTGGCCTGGCCTGGCCTGGCCTGGCCTGGCCTGGCCTGGCCTAACCTAACCTGGCCTAACTGGCCCTGGCCTAACCCTAACCCTAATTTATGCTTGCTCCTGGCCCTAAGAGTAACCCTGCTCTAACCCTAACCTTAACCCTAATGCAACCCTAATCTGGCCTAACTCTAATCCTAACCCTAACCCAAGTCCAACTCTAACCCTAATGCAATCCTAATCTAACCCTAACCCTAACCCTAACCCTAACCCTAACCCTAACCCTAACCCTAACCCTAACCCTAACCCTAACCCTAACCCTAACCCTAATTTATCTTTACCCCTAGCCCTAAGCGTAACCCTACTCTAACCCTAACCTTAACCCTAATGCAACCCTAATCTAACCCTAACCGTAACCCTATCCCTAACACAAACATTTCTATCTGCAACCCTTACCCTAACCTAGCACTAACAGTAATCCTAACCTAACCTGGCCTAATCTAACACTAACCTGATCCAAGCCCAGGCTCAGGCCCTAAACCCAGGCCTGGCCTGGCCTGGCCTAACCCTATCCTGTCCCAGGCCCAAGCCTGGCCTAACCTGGCCTGGCCTGGCCTGGCCTGGCCCTGGCCTGGCCTGGCCTAACCTAACCTGGCCTAACTGGCCCCTGGCCTAACCCTAACCCTAATTTATACTTACTCCTAGCCCTAAGAGTAACCCTACTCTAACCCTAACCTTAACCCTAATGCAACCCTAATCTAACACTAACCTTAACCCTAACCCTAATCCTAACCCTAACCCAAGTCCAACTCTAACCCTAATCCAACCCTAATCTTACCCTAACCCTAACCCTAACCCTAACCCTAACCCAAGCCCAACCCTAACCCTAACCCTAACCCAAACCCAACCCTAATTCTAATTTATCCTTACCCCTAGCCCTAAGCGTAACCCTACTCTAACCCTAACCTTAACCCTAATGCAACCTTAATCTAACACTAACCTTAACTCTAACCCTAACTCTAACCCTAACCTTTATCCTAGCCCTAACGCAAACATTTCTATCTGCAACCCTAACCCTAACCTAGCGCTAACAGTAACCCTAACCCTAATCCTAAATGTAATCCTAACCCTAAATGTAACCCAATCCTAATTAAACCCCAACCCCAACCCTAAACTCCACCCCAACCCCAACCCTTATTCTAACCTTAATCTTTTTCTCTTACCCTGATCTTTTTATTTCAGTTGTAAGCCACTAATCGGTATCTATGGTTTGTTGGTTCTGATTTATAATAGCAGGTCATAATGATGTGATTTTCAAACGTAGTATATTCATGTCTTTTCTATCATTTTTGTTCTTCCTTTAATCTTACAGAGCTAAACCCTGGTTGCCCAGCCATACCTCGAATCCCATTACCTATTTTTTGAGAGATTCCTAAGAATTCTAACATTTGATATGGTCCTTTTGATCAATCCAGTATAGGATTTTTTTTCTGTTTTCTTACCATAATAAATGGGTTGATTATTCTGATTCTTCTGCTAAATCCTGGGTGGTGTGGGTGACCTTTCTGGTAGACATGCCACCAACCTCAAGAGAGCATCACAAGCCTCTCCCCCATGACAAGAGGGCATCCATGGATGGATTGTTAATTGTTGTTGTTGTTTATTCAATTCGTAAAGCCACCCATCTCATCTAAGCAACTCTGACAGGCTCACAAAATAAAATTTTAATTGAAAACAAATTGGAAATCAATATGGAAACATATGAAAATATCCATAATCAGATTATCAAACTATATTTGATAATCAAATACCAAATCATAGCTGTTCTGCTTCTTAAAGCTATATTTATTATTTTGAGAACTTTCTAGTCTTAACTGTTTTTAATGTTTCATTTTAATCAGAGTTATTTTTACTCCATGCTTCTGCTAAAACATCATCTTTAAAAACCTCTCAGTAAATAAATTTAACTCTGAGTACAAGTAAATTAATTATTATAGTATATTATAGTTCTTAGTCAGGAAAGAATTCCAACTGTGAAATATCCCTTTGGGGGGAGGGTGTGTGTGAAACAAGATATGTTCTTAAGTTAACCCTGTAGTAAGCTTGCTTTTTTTTAAAAAAAAAATCAGGTTCTATTTTACTGATTAATTTTCTAACTATGATTCAGAAAGAAATCTAATCTTTTTTAAAAAATGTCTCCGTTCATGTCAGTTTTTGTTTATTATTCAGGTCCTATAATCTCGTCTATAATCATTGAAAGTTTCACGACTATTTACTGAAATTCAGCAACTAGGCAACATTTAGGACTACCATAATTTGCTACAAAGATTGCAATGACTGCTGAGTGATGCGGATAATTGAGTTTCTTCTGACTCTTCCAATTGCTATCATCTTCCAGTCATTCACAATTTTGCAACCCAGATTTGGTAGCCTTACTTAGTACTCTGCCAGAGGTGGGTTTCTGCAGGTTCTGACCAGTTCTAGAGAACTGGTAGCGGAAATTTTGATAGAACTGGTAAATACCACCTCTGGCTGTCCCCGCCCCTATCTATTCTCTGCCTCCCGAATCCCAGCTGATCGGGAGGAAATGGAGATTTTGCAGTAAGCTTCCCCTGGAGTGGGGTGGGAATGGAGATGTTACAGTATCCTTCCTCTGCCACATCACCAAACCACGCCCACCAAGCCATGCCCACAGAACCGGTAGTAAAAATTTTTGAAACCCACCACTGTACTCTGCCATACTGATTCAGAAGACACAGATCAGCATTAGACAGGTCAACTGAGAATTCGGCTTCTGCTTTCAATGGATTAAGTCCCTTCTCCACAAGTAGCAATAGCATTTAGCAATGGCAGTTAGACCTATATTTTTATTTTTTATTTATTTTTATTTGTCAAACACAACAGTATATATAAGTATACGCATGAAATAATCATATAAATTGGATACAATCAAAGGGAACATTAGGACAGGAACGGTAGGCACACTGGTGCTCTTATGCACGCCCCTTACTGACCTCTTAGAAATGGGGTGAGGTCAACAGTAGATAGTCTTTGGTTAAAGCTTTGGGGATTTTGGGAAGAAACCACAGAGTCAGGTAGTACATTCCAGGCATTAACAACTCTGTTACTGAAGTCATATTTTCTACAATCAAGATTGGAGCGGTTCGCATTAAGCTTAAATCTATTGTGTGCTCGTGTATTGTTGCGATTGAAGCTGAAGTAGTCTTCGACAGGAAGGACATTGTAATAGATGATTCTATGAGTTAAATTCAGGTCATGTCGCAGGCGGCAGAGTTCTAAATTTTCTAAACCTAGGATTTCAAGTCTGGTGGCATAAGGTATTTTGTTGTATTCAGAGGAGTGGAGAACTCTTCTTGTAAAATATTTCTGGATACGCTTCATAGTGCTGCATAGTGCTTTACAGCCCTTTCTAAGCCGTTTACAGAGTCCGCATACTGCCCCCCAACAATCTGGGTCTTCATTTTGCTGACCTTGGAAGGATTAAAATTTGAGTCAACCTTGAGCCAGTGAGAATCAAACTGCTGAACTGCTGGCAGTCAGCAGAATTAGCCTGCAATGCTGCATTCTAATCACTGTGCCATAGTTTTTATAATTTAATAATTATAATTATAATAATTATAATTTCAGGGCATCATAGCTTGGATATTCCAATAGAATGACTAGGAATAGAAATAGGTTAAAGTATACACATTGCCATAAATAATTTGCAGATGGGATGTTTCATCAGAAGTGATATTTACACAGCGCCAACATTTTTCTGATAGTTTTATTTATTTATTAAACTTATATGCCACCCATCTTACTACCGGAAAACTCTGGGCAGCTAACAACATAATAAAGGCACAATATTAAACCATGAAAACATTAAAAAATGGTCAGGAATAAGAATTAAAACATTAAACTTGATGATTGTGAAATGTTTAACAATACATAGAGAATATCATCCTACCCAGTAGTGCAATTTTCCTTTTAAGGTAAATGGACTTGAGCAACTTAGGCTTCATGAATGGGGCAATAATCCGCTTGAATGGCAGGACAATTAATCAGCAGAATTGGTTGTGAAATCTCTGATAATTAAATGCTTAACAAATTTAATACTGAAACGATGCCTTTTAAACTAATGCTTTCCCACTCAGCGGGTCTTGGTTTGTAATTAGACTTGTCTTAATATAATTGGAAATGAAAAGCTGCTATTGAATTTATCTTTGTGGAAAATATGGTAATAACTGAAAGTCAAAGCTCTGATTTGCAAAGATTTTTTTTTTTGTCCAAATATCTTTCAGATGAGACTTTTTTCTTTTCTTTCTGCAGGTCGGATGGAGAGCAAGGACCATAACCATGGCCTGATCCCCTTTTTCCTCATCACTTAATTTTCAATCCATCAGCCCAAAAGTAAAAGGAATGGCTTTAAAAAAGTGATTTCCAGCCAATGTAAGCCCCAGAACCTTTTCCTGTATAGAGCCAATTCTGCACCGACAGCTGTACTCGAAATCTCCACAGAAATTTTTATTTTATTTTATCTTATTTACAGGTAGTCCTCAACTTACAACAGTTCATTTAGTGACTGATCAAAGTTACCTCACTGAAAATAAGTGACTTATGAACATTTTTTCACAATTATGACCATTGCAGCATCCCCTTGGTCACATGATCAAAATTCAGACATTTGGCGACTGATTCATATTTATGACGGTTGCATGTGTTCAGTCACCTTTTCCGACTTTCTGACAAGCAAAGTCAGTGGGAAAACCAGATTCACTTAGCAACCATGTTACTAGTTTAACAACTGCAATGATTCACTTAACAACTGTGGCAAGAAAGGTTGTAAAATGGGGCAAAACTCACTTAACAAATGTCTTGCTAAGCAACGTAAAATTGGGCTCAATTGTGATCGTAAGTCAAGGACTACCTGCATTAAATTTATATGCCACCCCTCTCACTGAATAAGACAAGATATCTATTTACAGAATTCATCTAAAGAAAATCGCTGGCTTCTGTACAAAGATTAAGACCCTGAACTATTCCACTGGTTATTTCTGGCTGAGTGGTTGGGTGCAGCGGTAAAATCCACGTATCTTCATTACCGGTTCGGGAACGAGAACTGCATGTGCAGAGGGTCAAAAACGGGACATAATGACATCCCGGCGGGTGGGTGGAGCCTCCCGCTGCCGGTGCTACCGGTTCGCAC
Source organism: Ahaetulla prasina (assembly GCF_028640845.1). Lineage (NCBI taxonomy): Eukaryota > Metazoa > Chordata > Lepidosauria > Squamata > Colubridae > Ahaetulla > Ahaetulla prasina. The sequence goes on from NC_080539.1 coordinate 217,400,035, forward strand.
GAGTTTAGTTCCGGTCAGATTTCACTGCTGGTTGGGTGGGAAGGAAGCTCGAGGTCTGCAAAGACTCGGTGTCATGGTTCTGAGTAATGGTTCCAATCAATTCAGGACTCTGAGGCTCTAGCTTTTCTCAAAGATCCATTTTAATGGGTGCATCATATTGGCACGTTCAAACGTGAAACCAACTCTAAATATTTCCCGCGTTTCGTTAAGAATAAAAGAAATAGTCACTCCCCCATCTCTCCTAGTGTCACAGGTCATGTTAGCCAATCAGGTAGATGGCAGTCTGATCAGCTACTCCCTCTGGCCGTTATGAGCTCTCGTTGAGGCGCCTTGATTCCCATGGGCCTTATCGCTGTTATGTCTGGCACATGGGAGGAAAATATCCCACACCCTGTAGTCCCGCCCCCCCCCCCACATAATATGTGCGGCAACCTAAAAATGAAATTAAAAAAAATCGGCTTCAGTTAAAGTCGTTCTGAGAGTCAACACCCTGTGGAATGGGAAGCAGAGCATGGGAGGCCTCAGGGGGTGAGAGAAGCCTTGGGGTGCCCTGGACAGCTTAACCTGGGCCTACGCTAGGCTTCCCAGGCCTTCTCTTAACCCTGAATACTCCATGCCCCACATAGTGTCCCAATTACTTAAAAAACGCATCTGGGGAGAGAAGGAGTGGGGGTCATTAAGCACAGCAAACAAGTGGGTGCCTCACTTAACAACCATTATGAGTTGTAACTATAATAGACAGGCTCCATTACGGTCATAACTCGAGGACTACCTGTAATATGTTTTTCTAACGTGTCTCTAATCTTTCGTTCTTGCCCTCACCCACAAGCGAGCCAGGCCTACATTTTCCTTAATTATACCAGCTTCTAACAATTTCCATGCTGTGTAAAACCTCGGTTATCCATTACTTGGGGAGCAGTTTTGGGACAGCATTGACTTGAAATAGAGGCAATAGACATCAACTCAGCGGGACCTTCAGGCTATTCATTATCTAATCTCTACCAAGGTGTTGAGCCACACACGTTCTTTGGCTTTCTCTAATTTCTTCCATTTTTTTGCAACAATAATGCAAGCAAAAATAGCTAATAATTGCTTTGTTAAAGACATCTGGGCATTCAGTTCTCCCTTCTCTCTTCTCTTGCATCTTGTGATGATCTTGAAATTAGGGCATGGATTCCTGTGGCTTATTTCCAGGACTTGTTGCATGTTTCTCTTTTTTGCTTTTCTTATACTTTCAGGGATAAACAGCATGTATGTATATGTATGTATGGATGGATGGATTGATTGTATGGCACATTCATATCACATTTTGATTAAAAAAACACAAGGGACAAAAAATATAAACTATTAAATATGAAACCTAAAATATTATAAATGTACGTTTAGGTTACAGATATAATTTTTTTTTTTGCTTCATTTGTCACAGCAAGAATATCAGCAAAGCCTAGATTATAGGCTCTGTTTTGGCCCTTGTTTTGTACCATATAAGGAGTGTGCTATAGGTTTCACTCCGGTCCTCCAAAATGGCGGGAAAGTACTTGAATCTCATTGGTTAAAATGTCTGGCAGCCCTCTATAAAAGAAGACATTACCAGACTAGCATTCTGTTGGGTTGTACTGGCCTACTAATAAGAAGCTGTTGTTACTGAAAGAGCTGTGTCCGTCTCTTCCATCATCGGATCTAACAGCACTCTATCACTATATGTTGGATAGTTTGTTTTTGGGCCCCACTGTCACAATTCAATGATGGTGCTTTGCGCCACTTACAGAGGGTGTCAGCACATATACCGTGGCCAGTAGTTAATAAAAGCACTCAAGTAGATTTTAACTTTTACAAAATGTATTATATTACTTCTCGTATGGTGAGCTGGAGAAGCATCACAAATTAGATACGTTTGGGTTTCATTCCTATTACTTAAGAGATATTTCTCCTTTTAATGAATGTGTCTTCTTTTAGATTTCCTTGAATTCCATCCCCCTTGTCAAATCCCCCTCATAATAAACAGGGGATGCTGTATAGAGTTTCAATTTCCAATTGCCTTCTCTAAAGTTCCCTCTGATCAGACAGTCTTAGTCAGGTTATGCAAAGGCCTTTCTTGGTAAGCTTAAAAAGTTGGGGGAAATGGGAGGAAGGAGAAAACAAAGACGACTAGCAGCAAAGTGGATAGATTCAGGGGTTGCATTCTTTGAAGACCAGAAGGGCCAGGTCAGGGACAGATCATCCATTAGAAGCTCTATCTATATGATTGCTGAGAACAACTCAGAGAACAACAACTGGTGCCACGTAATCAACCACAATCAGTCTGTTTCTTAGCAAAATGTTTGCTGTTTAGGAAAGTTATCTCTCACCCTGTGTCCTTCATCCATGGGCATACTGAGATTTCAAAGCCATCTTTTTAATTTCCTCTCTCAATACTCCTGCTAGAAAGCCAAACTGTTTTGTTTCTTCTCAGAAGTAAAAGATCACTGCTAGAGAACAAAGCATATTCTCATAAAAGCAAAATACATTGTTTCTGCAAAATATACACAGGTTGCTAGCTGTAGATTTATGCCAGCTGATTTTTAAACTACAGACATACATTTTGTTAAGTTCGGGAAGTAACGAGGCTGGAGACCAGGGTAGTGACAACAGCTCTTTAATATAGGGTGAACCCAGCAGCGTGGCTGGGGAAAAACCTCTCCTTATATACTGTTTAACCGGCGGCTTCAACCAATCAGCAACGTGCTTGTTTCCCGCCAAAACATTTAAAGATACATAACACTCCTCCCCTCCCAGAAAACACTTTACCTATATTTACATATATTTACATGTTATTTTTCGACGTAGTCACGCAAATAACCTGGGCGTCTCCTGATTCTTTCGGACCTGCGCGGTTCAGTCCTTGGGAGTGGGTTGAGCTGGTCGGAGGGGCTGTTTGCTCCTCCCAGCTCTTTTGCTAGGCTATCCGGCCCTGGATTACTTGCAGACTCTTTTTCTAGGCCATCCGGCCTTGGATTAATTTCAGAGTCGTCCCTGCTGTTTCCAAGGGGAACCTGATGGCGTCGCTGGACCTCCTGGGACTCAGCTAAGTCTTGCGCATCTTCCGGGTTGCGGTCAGCTGTGGGGTCAAATAATGTGGGGTCATGGTCTGTTTCATTTAGCTCGGATTGTTCGGCTATTTGTTTTCTTATCTGATCTATGTGGCGCCTCCATACCCGGTTGTCTTGTAACTCAACTAAGTATGACTTTGGACCGGTTGCTTTTATGATTTGCCCTGCTAGCCAACTTGGGCCGTCCCCATAGTTTCGGGCCCACACTCGGTCGCCTATGCCCATTTCTCTGGTTTTCTCCAGTTCCCCCTTGTAACCCTCTGGTGTGTAGTGGGGGTTCAAACGGTCGAGTGGGCACCGGAGCTTCCGTCCCATCAATAATTCGGCTGGGCTTCTGCCTGTTGCAGTGCTGGGGATTCTATGCTGAACGGCCAGAAAGAAGTCTATCTTTGTTTGCCAGTCGCCTGGCTTGAGTCTGGACAATGCCTCTTTAGCGCTCCGGACGGAACGCTCTGCAAGGCCATTCGACGCAGGGTGGAAGGGCGCAGAGAGGGCATGTCGGATGCCCTCGTCTGCCAAGTATTCCTCAAACTGGGTTGCCGTGAATTGCGGGCCGTTATCGGATACTAGCGTGTCGGGCAGCCCGTGGGTTGCAAATAGGTGCCGTAGGGCTGCGATTACCGCCTCGGCTGTCATGGATCTCATGAGAATGATTTCCAACCATTTAGAGAAGGCGTCGACCACCACTAGGAAGGTTTGGCCGTGGAAGGGGCCAGCAAAATCAATGTGGATTCTCGACCAGGGCCCTTGGGGTTTTTCCCATTCCCTGACTGGGGCCGTTGGGGGTAGGGGTCTGGATTCCTGACAGGCCAGGCATTTCCCTACCTTCTCAGCAATTTCTGAGTCCATTAGGGGCCACCACACATAGCTTCTCGCTACCCCTTCATCCTTACGATCCCTGGGTGACCCTCGTGGAGAAGGTCCAAGACCTTTTCCCTCAATTTCTCCGGGATCACCACTCGATCTCCCCATAGCAGGCACCCCCCTTGAGCCGACAGTTCCCCACGTTTTTTTACAAATTCCTTAAAACGCTCGCCCGGCGCAGCGGGCCACCCTCTTTGTACCCAACCGAGTACAGTCCTCACAATAATGTCCCGGTATGATGCCCGAGCCACCTCCTTAGATGTGATTGGGCCAGAGTCCAAAGAGTCAATTAGCAGGATGGGTGTCCCCGGAGTGGGGTCTTCGATCGCCCCTGGTAGTGGGCATCTGCTTAAAGCGTCCGCATGCCCCACTTCTTTTCCGGGTCGATGCTGCAGCTTGTAGGAATAAGCGGCTAAGAAGATAGTCCATCGGGTCAATCGTGGCGAAAGTGCCACAGGCGTTGGGCGGTCGCCCGCCAGTATCCCTAACAGCGGTCTATGGTCAGTAACAATTTCAAAGTCTCTACCAAAAACGTATTCATGAAACTTTTTTACCCCTGACACAATTGCTAGCGCTTCCTTATCCAACTGGCTATAGTTCCTCTCTGTCGAGGACATCGTTCTGGAGTAGAAGGCTATTGGGGCTTCTGTGCCGTTTGGAAGTCTGTGGCTGGGCACAGCCCCACCCGTGGGGAGGCATCGCAAACCAGTAATAAAGGCAATGAGCTATGATACTGGATCAGTAGGCTATCGCCGAGAGTAGGTTTTTACTGCTCAAAGCCCTAGCTTCCGACTTTCCCCAAGACCAAACAGTATTCTTTCCCAGAAGCTTATGCAGCGGCTCAGCAACGGTCGCCTTGTTTTTTAAAAAGACCGCGTAAAAATTCACTAGCCCCAGGAATGCCTGTAGCTCTGTTTTGTTTTTGGGCGCTGGGGCCTTTCTTATTGCCTTGACTTTGCTCTCAGTGGGGTGAATCCCTTTCTTGTCTATTCTGTAGCCCAAGAACTCGACGGATTCTACCCCTATCTGGCATTTGTTCACTTTAACCTTTAGTCCGGCTGACCGGAAAATGCCCAGAACTTTTCTCAAACGCTCCCCCAATTCCTCTAAATTTTCGCTGATATCAATACATCATCAGTAGGGACTACCCTGGGAGCCCTTGCAGAAGTCGTTCCATTAAATTTTGGAACAGTCCCGGTGCCACACTCACCCCAAATTGTAATCTGGTACACTTGAAAGCACCTCTGTGAGTTACAATCGTTTGGGCTTCGGCTGTGTTGGCGCTCACGGGCAGTTGTTGATAGGCTTGAGCCAAGTCTAACTTTGCAAAGACTTGCCCTTGCCCCAACGAGTGCAGCAAGTGTTGCACCACGGGAACTGGGTAAGCGCTTTTCTGTAAGGCTTTGTTTAACGTCGCCTTGTAGTCAGCGCAGATTCTAACTGACCCATCTGGTTTGACTGGGGTGACGATTGGTGTCTCCCACTTTGCGTGATCGACTGGCACCAGAATCCCCTGATTTATGAGCTTATCTAACTCCTTGTCAATCTTAGGTTTCAGGGCAAAAGGGACTCTCCTTGCCTTTAACCTAATGGGGCTACCTGGGGTCTAAGTTGAAGGAAATAGGGGTCCCCTTGTACTTGCCCAGGCAGTCCTTGAAGACATCTTCGAACTCGTTCATGAGTATGTCTTTTAGGTTGCAGTCACTTCTGTAGATGCCAGTCACTCCCATGCCCAATGCACGGAACCAGTCTAGTCCCAACAAACTAGGCAGGGTCCCTTCGACGATCGTGATGGGCAGGGTCTTCTTGTGTGGTCCGTACTCGACTCGGACAGAGGTGGTCCCTCGAACAGGGATGCGATTCCCTTGGTAGTCGTGGACTCGTAGCCGTTGTGTTTGCAGGTGGCGCTTTGCGACTGATGGCAACGCTTTCGCCAAAGTGTCCCAGGACATGATGGTGATTGCTGACCCGGTGTCCACTTCTAGTCGGCACGGCACTCCTTCTATTTTTGGCTTGGTGAAGATCTTCTTCTCCACCCGGGTTGTTGCGCGGCCTATTATCACCGTGGTTTGATTCGAGTTCGCGCCTTTTTTGTTTGAGCCAATCACGGGTCGCCTTGCCGATCCCGCACTCTGATTGGTCGATTTGAATTTTCGGCGGGAAGGTTGGGGAGCTCGACAGACTTGAGCTAGGTGCCCCTTCTTCTCACACCGCCGACATGTAGCGTCCTTGAACTTGCAGTGTTGGCGTTGGTGTTGACCTCCGCAACTTCCGCATTCGTCCCGGTCTTCTTTGCCGCGTTTCTCGGTTCGACAAACCCCTTCCTCATCCTCACCGTCGGATTCGGTCTGGATCTCTTCTTGGTGCACCGGGGTTGATTTTGTGCTCGCCTTCGGTGTGAGTGGCTGTTGCAGGGTCTCCGCCGCTTGGGTGGACATTTCATGTGCTCTGGCTTCGTCCAGGGCGTTTGCCAGCATTAGATTGCTTTTCGATAGCAGTCGCCTCTGCAAACGCATGTCTCTGACCCCACGGATGAGTTGCTCCAGCAGCGCCTCGTCTAGGTCTCGGTACCCACAGTCTTTGGAGGCTTTCCGCAGGGCGGCCATGTAGTCGCCGATGGTTTCGCCCTCTCGCTGTCGGTGCTCTCCAAATTCAAAACGCCGCACGTATTTGGACGGCGTTGGCGCGAAATGGTTTTTTAGCAGGGTTTGCAGAGTTTGCCACGATACCGATTGTACCGGCGTTGGCTCTGCCAGGGCTTCCGCGATGTCGATGACCTCGGGACCGCAGTGGCTCAAGAAGTATGCCCTTTTGCGGTTGTCTGGAACTCCTTGCAGTTCGTTTGCTTCTAGGAAGCTTTCGAAACGGGTCATGTACGTTCCCCATTTCTCTCTGGCTGGGTCAAACGGCGCGGGCGGAGTGTAACTGGCCATCTCCGCGTTTCTGCCCTGGGTTTGCTGGGTTCGGTTCTTCCGTGCTTCAGCTCGGTTCTGGTGCTCCTTAGCCTCGAAATCCCACCTTCGTCGCCAGTGTTAAGTTCGGGAAGTAACGAGGCTGGAGACCAGGGTAGTGACAACAGCTCTTTAATATAGGGTGAACCCAGCAGCGTGGCTGGGGAAAAACCTCTCCTTATATACTGTTTAACCGGCGGCTTCAACCAATCAGCAACGTGCTTGTTTCCCGCCAAAACATTTAAAGATACATAACACATTTCATCCCATTAGTAGCTATGACCCTAAAAGCCTGTTCTTACGTTGCAATACCTGACCTGTGCTATGCACCATCTTGGCTTTGTTGTGTCCTGAAAAAGCCTAACTCATTAATTCCTTTCTTATCCTATGTTCTAAAACTGGAGTGGGGGTGGGGGAGACTTCCTATTTTCTCTTTGAGTTGGGACTTTATTTTTGCATAGAACTGAAAGGACGTTATGATAACTCTATTCATGCCAGGGTTGTCAAACTGGCGGCCCGCGGACTGGATGCGTCACACGCAGGACACGCCTGTCCCAGGTTCAGAAGAGGAAAAAAACTTCATGATATGGCAACGAGATGCGGAGAGTTTGATACCCGTGATGTAGATTCTTCATGTGTTTAAAAATTCTAGATTTTAATTAGGTAAGATTTCCTGGATTCTCAGTGTGTGGACAGTGCAAAGGGACCGAGATGAATGTGCTGTACCACACCATATCCCGTGAATGGCTATATAGCCTCAATACCTCTTGTAGTGCCAATAAAGTTTTTATTGTTGAACCCTTAACAGCATGCTTAAACTGGACAAAAAAGCAATCACACAACCCTGCTCTCTTGCATACTGACAATTATTTTTCTCCCGAAGTTGTTGTTTCCATTCATCTCTATTTTATTAATATGAAGCCAATTTCTCTTCTCTTATATTGTCTATCCCAAATAGCTTATAGCTTATGTATTCGGGATTTCATATTTTCAGAGTGCAAAGGGCATGTTAGCCTTTTTATTTATCGCAGCTACCCCAGCTATAACTTGACTTTCACATCATAATTAAGAACATAATCATCAGTGGTGGGTTGCTACCAGTTCGCCCCAGTTCGGGCTAACTGGTAACGGCGGCAGCGGGAGACTCCGCCCACCTGCCCAGACTCTTCTGCGCATGCACAGAAGCTTCTGCACATGTGCAGAACCGTCATGTGCGTGCACATATGCAGAAATTTTGCGTGCGTGCACAAGAGCATGTACGAGCAAACCAGTAGCAAATTAAATTGAAGCCCACTACTGATAATGGTGCATAATAGTGCATTTTCCTCTTTCAGTGTCAAATTAGCTTTATGTTGTTACCCATTTGGTTTACCATCTCGCCTGAGTAAGAGTTCTTAAGAATTTGTTCACTATTTGGAGAAATTTGAATGGTCCTAAAAGAAAATATTGCCTAATTGGGAGCTTTATTTTCCCTGGCAGCATGTTAAAATTATAAAGATTGTTCATTATAATATTTTCCATTTTGCTATTCTTCTGTTGCCAAGTTTATTTTGATTTGTTTCTATATTATTCCTTATAATTCTATATTATTCCTATATTATTCCTTATAACAATTTCACATCAATTACTCCTATGACTTTTGTTAATACCGGTGAAGGAGACTTCACATTTTTTGTGTGTCTGCCTTCATCTAATATGAATATTTTTTTTGTTTACTACTTTTCATTTATTAAATTTATATGTCACTCATCTTGCTGTCTGAGGTGACTCTGGAGAATGGCATTAGAGAGTGTTTGTTCTTTGCTTTAATTTTAGTTTACATTCATATGAAAACAGCATAAATTTCACCCTATCTCTGTCTGTTCCTTTTATGTCAGTTATGGGTAATAATTTTTCAATCCTGGAGGGCAAATCAAACATCTGACAAGTCATCTGACATAATCCTAGGAGTAGAAGATTTGGAACAAATCCGAGACACTGATTGATTTACCCAGTTGAACAAGAAGCATCTCAACAGGCATGTGCATAGAAACCTTGTGATGTGATGTCATTATTGGAATCTCAGGGAAGAGAGACTCCCCAAATTTAAGCTTGGTGGCGAGAGAATGGTCCTTTTAGTGTAAGTCTGATGGACAGTGCACTCCTTTGATCAAGGAAGCCACAGATGAGATGTGGTAGTGGGCCAGTCTCTAAGAAAGTTGCTTTACAAAATTGGCCAAGATACTTAAGAAAAATGGTTCCTGGTCTCTCAAGACAAAATATATGGAGCCAAAATGTATGGCGCCATTGGTATATAAATAAGAACATTGCTCAATTTCTTCTTCCATGTTCGGATGGAAATTGTTCACACACACACACACACACACACACACACACACACACACACACACACACACACACACACACCAGAGGGGGTTTCAGCAGGTTCTGACCAGTTCTGGAGAACCAGTAGTGGAAATTTTGAGGAGTTCGGAGAACCGGTAGTAAAAATTCTGACTGGCCCCACCCCCATCTATTCTCTGCCTCCAGAGTCCCAGCTGATCGGGAGGAAATGGGGATTTTGCAGTAACTTTCCTCTGGAGTGGGGAGGGAATGGAGATTTTACAGGATCCTTCCCCTGCCATGCCCATCAAGCCACAGCCACAGAACCGGTAGTAAAAAATTTTGAAACCCACCACTGACACATACACACACACTGCTTAATAATGCTACTCTGACCAATAACCTTAGGCCTACCCAGCACCTAATAATATAATTGGCCCTTTGCTCTGAACTTGCTAGGACTCATCTCCAGCTCTAAGAAATAAATAAATAAATCTCGTCTGTTCAATCCATATTGTTTCCCACAGGCTCTTTTCTACATTTTGACCTACTATAAACATTGAAAAGAAGTGTTGCCCATTTGGGCTCTTTTTTTTAACCTCATCCAACCAATGTATGCATTGCTTTCTGCCCTCTAAGGCAGAAGAACAAAAATCTGCATGGGTACATTACCCTACAAAGATCATGTGAGAAAGACACAGAAATTGTGGTATTAAATTCCACAAACCTCACTGAGTTGTAACAATAGCAAGCTGCTTTGAATGAACTGACCAGACTAACATGGTTTCTTCCAGCAGACCAGACTTCTTTCCCCATGGTTTTGCAAAGGACCACAACTCTAGACTTCCAAGTAAGGAAGGCCTGGCCTAAGAGCAAGATGGTAGCAAAGGATAGGAATAAATCTGTCAAAGTCATTTTATCCCTCTTCAACTTCAGTTTCAGTTTCCATTTATTCTGTTTCTGAATTAATGAAGGTCTTAAAAAGAGTTTGTAGTAAAATCTGAACGGGGGAGTGAGTTGTGTACACATTTCCCTCAGGAAAGATAAACCTTAAAATGAAGTTCAGTAACATAGTATGGGTTGGGCAATTTCCTTTGTTGTTATACTTCTGGAAGGAAAGTATTAATAGGGCTGATGGGAACTGATTTGTGACAATATCTTTAACCCCTGAAAACAACCTATTCCAGGTCCTTGGGAAGCTTGATAGGCGGATCTAAACTTCTGGTTGGCAACCAGCCATAATACACTGAAAAGATGGCAATGGTGACAGAGTCCCATATTCGAGATGAACAGTTATAAAAATTAAATAAATAAATAATGGCTTGAAGCTATCCTGGGAAGTCATAGGCCAGCAGTGTATATAACCCAAATGGGAAAAAAAAAGTTTGATAAACTTCATGGCTTCCTTGTATAAAGAATTTTTTAAAGAGTAGATCTATTATATAAACTGCAAAAACTGAGGCAACCTATCACTTAGTGACAACAATGAGAGTTTTCTTTTCTTGTCTTTTTTTCTTCTCTTCTCTTCTCCCCTCCCCTCCCCTCTTTTCTTTCTGTTTTTTCTATTGATCATCTAGCTTTTTTGCAGCCCAGTTTTGGATATCTGAATCAGGATCCTTCTCAGCTGGCCAAAAAAGGAGATTTGGTCCATCTTTACACATTAATGCTGATTGAACATTTTTCAGATGTTCGGTAAATCCTTTGCTCCCTTTAAAAGGAGAATGGCAGGTCATTAAGAGAGATTTTTCTCTTTCTCACACCATTTATCGAAGTGCTGTCCCGGTGTTTGGAGGCCATACGGGTCTGGATGGGGAGAAACAGGCTCAGGCTCAATCCCTCCAAGACAGAGTGGCTGTGGATGCCGGCATCCCGGTACAGTCAGCTGAGTCCACGGCTGACTGTTGGGGGCGAGTCATTGGCCCCAATGGAGAGGGTGCGCAACTTGGGCGTCCTCCTGGATGAACGGCTGTCTTTTGAAGATCATTTGACGGCCGTCTCCAGGAGAGCTTTCTACCAGGTTCGCCTGGTGCGCCAGCTGCGCCCCTTTCTAGACCGGGATGCCCTATGCACGGTCACTCACGCCCTCGTGACGTCTCGCCTGGATTACTGCAATGCTCTCTACATGGGGCTCCCCTTGAAGGGCATCCGGAGACTGCAGTTAGTTCAGAATGCGGCTGCGCGGGTTATAGAGGGAGCCCCTCGTGGCTCCCGTATGACACCTATCCTGCGCAGACTGCACTGGCTACCTGTGGCCTTCCGGGTGCGCTTCAAGGTTTTGGTAACCACCTTTAAAGCGCTCCATGGCATAGGGCCGGGTTACTTACGGGACCGCCTACTGCTACCGAATACCTCTCACCGACCCGTGCGCTCTCACAGAGAGGGACTCCTCAGGGTGCCGTCAGCTAGGCAATGTCGTCTGGCGACGCCCAGGGGACGGGCCTTCTCTGTGGGGGCTCCCACCCTCTGGAACGAACTCCCCCCAGGACTCCGTCAACTTCCGGACCTCCGAACCTTCCGTCGCGAGCTTAAGACACATTTATTCATCTGTGCAGGACTGGACTAGATTTTAAATTTATAGGGGTTTTAATTAGTTTTAATATTTATATTATTTTTTAAGAATCTGGCTTTAGAATAAGTTTTTTAATGGTTATTTTAATTTGTATATTACTGTTTTTATTTGCCTGTGAACCGCCCTGAGTCCTTCGGGAGATAGGGCGGTATACAAATATGAATAATAAATAAATAAAATAAATAAATTTAGCTTGATGCTTCATTTAAAAGTAACATGACAATGTTACTTTACTTAATGGGAGGAATGTTTCAGAGGTGTGACTCTGGATCTGCAATCACATTCCGATCAACAAGATCCCATAAAGCAGCTGTATCAGATGTTTAGGCCTCTTCCCTGTTAGACCTCTCGGCGGCTTTCGATACCATCGACCATGGTATCCTGCTGCGCTGGTTAGGGGGGGTTGGGAGTGGGAGGCACCGTTTATCGGTGGTTCTCCTCCTACCTCTCTGACCGGTCGCAGACAGTGTTGACAGGGGGGCAGAGGTCGACCGCGAGGCACCTTACCTGTGGGGTGCCGCAGGGGTTGATTTTCTCACCCCTCCTGTTCAACATCTATATGAAGCCGTTGGGTGAGATCATCAGTGGCTTCGGGGTGAGATATCAGCTGTACGCTGATGACACTCAGCTGTACTTTTCCACCCCAAGCCACCCCAACGAAGCTGTCAAAGTGCTGTCCCGGTGTTTGGAGGCCGTACGGGTCTGGATGGGGAGGAACAGGCTCAAGCTCAATCCCTCCAAGACGGAGTGGCTGTGGATGCCGGCACCCCGATACAGTCAGCTGCAGCCGCAGCTGGCTGTTGGGGGCGAGTTATTGGCCCCAAGGGAAAGGGTGCGCAACTTGGGTGTTCTCCTGGATGCACGGCTGTCGTTTGAAGATCATTTGACAGCCGTCTCCAGGAGAGCCTTTCACCAGGTTCTCCTGGTTCACCAGTTGCGCCCCTTCCTTGATCGGGATGCCTTGTGGACAGTCACTCATGCTCTCGTTACCTCTCGCCTGGATTATTGCAATGCTCTCTACATGGGGCTCCCCTTGAGATGCACTCGGACGCTTCAGTTGGTCCAGAACGCAGCTGCGCGGGTGATAGAGGGAGTTCCACGTAACTCCCATGTAACACCTCTCCTGCACAGACTGCACTGGCTACCTGTTGCCTTTCGGGTGCATTTCAAGGTTCTGGTTACCACCTTTAAAGCACTCCATGGCTTGGGGCCTGGATACTTACGGGACCGCCTGCTGTTACCTCATGCCTCCCACCGTCCCATACGCTCTCACAGAGAGGGACTTCTCAGGGTGCCGTCCGCCAAACAATGTCGGCTGGCGACCCCCCAGGGGAAGATCCTTCTCTGTGGGGGCTCCTACTCTTTGGAATGAACTTCCCCCTGGTTTACGCCAAATACCTGACCTTCGGACCTTTCGCCGCAAATTGAAAACGTATTTGTTTATTCGCGCGGGGCTAGCTTAAACTTTTAACTGTTTAGTTTTTCAATTTTAAATTCTATTTATGTTTTAAATTGGGGTTTTTAGATTTTAATATTTTAATTTTTCGGCCAATTGTGTAATAAGTTTCTTAATTTAGTTTTTAAATTGTATATTGTGTATGTTTTTTAGCCTGGCTGTACACCGCCCTGAGTCCTTCAGGAGAAGGGCGGTCTAGAAATTCAATAAATAATAATAATAATAATTCCCATTCAGCCTAAACACTCTGATATCTCAATTTTGCAATGCAGTGCAAAGCAAGGAGCCATCAACCAACCACATCAAACATGTCTTGCACTTAGCAAATGCCTTCCTCCAATGATAACAATTCACAAGGAGCCAGTTGTGTTCTATTACTTTCTGAATAAAAGGACTGCAATGTCATTAGAAAGAAAAAGCCACTTTCCTCATGGGTTAAGGATGAAGATGGGAGCCGAATCTATCTAGGGAGCTCTCTTAAGATTCCCATCTCCTCCTGTCCTTGTAGAATATTAAATGATAAGGTAGGCAATATTAGCCAACCATAAGAAAGGGTTGGACCCCCTGGCCCAGTATGGTTCTAGCTCCTTTGTTCTCTGTTTTGAAATGTGATGCATTTTGATTTCTTGATGCATTTGAATGTTGATCTTTATGTCATGTCAATGCTTTAAACATAATTTCAATTTTGCTCTATATTTAAACCCACCAGAGATCCTCTGTTACTAGGCTACTAAAGAGTAGGTTGCATAGATTAATCGGATTTAAGAAACCATTGACTCAAGATGCCCTGCTATAAAAATATTTTAAATTGACTAACAGGGAGCATTAAAAAAAAACTTAATCACTGTCTGGCATGGGGTTTGGGTCCATTTTCTGTGGGTTCTTGGAGCAGAAGAAACAACTGGGATCACTGGCCACCCTCCAGTCTTATAATTAAAAAACAAGATAACATCTCTATCTGCCTTTTGATGAAAATATCCCAAAGGTGCTTTTTTTCAAGAGGCAACTGGCTCTTGATGACTGCGAGTCTCCATAGACATTTGAAAGAATACTTTTGCTAATGTTTCTAATTTTTTTCAGGATATGGAGTGATCTAAAACAGGCAAGAAAAGCTGGTGGCCTCCAGGACTGGTGGGGCAGAGGCAGCTGCCAAAGACGAATGGTCACGGTAAGCAAAGGGCTCAGGGGCTAGGATGTTGAGCTTGTCGATCAAAAGGTCGGCAGCTCAGTGGTTCGAATCCCTAGTGCTGCCGTGTAATGGGGTGAGCTCCTGTTACTTGTCCCAGCTTCTGCCAACCTAGCAGTTTAGAAAGCACATAAAAATGCAAGTAGAAAAAACAGGGACCACCTTTGGTGGGAAGGTAACAGCGTTCCATGCACCTTTGGCATTGAGTCATGCCGGCCACATGACCACAGAGACATCTTCGGACAGCGCTGGCTCTTCGGCTTTGAAACGGAGATGAGCATCGCCCCCTAGAGTCGGCAACGACTAGCACGTATGTGCGAGGGGAACCTTTACCTTTTTAAGCAAAGGCTACTAAATGCTGATGTTTTTCTGAGGAGTCCTTGGGGTTCTCTTGGTTGTTTTCTTGCAGACGTTTTATTATCCAAAATAAGTAACATCATCAGTTCTAGATCTTTTTCTCTTTCCCACTCTTGAAATAACCTATCAAGAGAAGTAGAGCAAACTGCAGTTATCACTGTTGCACAACTGAGAAGAACGCTGAAGAAATGGAAAATATATTCTAAAACAGGGTCTCCAACCTTGGCAACTTTTAAGACTTGTGGACTTCAACTCCAAGAGTTCCTCAGCCAGCAAAGCTGGCTAAGGAACTCTGGGAGTTGAAGTCCATAAGTCTTAAAGTTGCCAAGGTTGGAGACCCCTGTTCTAAAAGAATACAGTGGCAAACTATTTCTGCATGGCTGCTGCAAAAACCAATGTAGTCATTAGAAAGAAAGTTTGAGCTTAAGAAAGGTTTAGAGTTTAGAAAACTTATGTAACAAGAAGCTTGGGATGGGATTTGTCAGTGAAACAATTTCCCTCCTCCGTTACACTGGTACCTTGGTACTCGTCATTAATTGGTACTGCATGAGTACCAAACAAATTTTTCCCATAAGGAATAATATAGCGAGTAATAAGGGAGCTGAAACTGACAAGCTCTAGCTTGTGCATTAATACCAAAGAAACGATGAGTACTGGGACATGACATGTTCATGTCAAAATGCATTGAGTACCAAATTTGATGAGTTTCAAAGCAGTTGAGTATGAAGGTACCACTGTATTATTTCTTTGGGTGATATTTTTACAGTTGTAGATGTGTAGCTTTTCATACAACCAACATACAACTGATTTAAAAAATTTTTTGAGAAGCATAAGCTAAAGACAATATATGAACGGAATTCTGGCCTATAATGAGGGGTTAAAAAGCAAAATCCACTTAAAAACTTATTAGCAGTTATCAATTGCACACAAAAAACAGGGATATTCCCCACTTAAACATCTATCCTTGGAAACTTTCCCAGTTTCTCTGATCAAGAAACCTGACTGATACAAATCCTGGTCCTGAACAGTCAAGAAAAACATCTGTGAAATTCTGAATGCAATATGTTTGGTGTACCCATCTGCACTCACACCTACCTATTTTCTTTCTTCCTTTCCTAATTTCATTCTAGTGGCAAATTAGACCCATGCGTCCAGGAAGCCATTTAAATGATTCCACTTGC
Source organism: Ahaetulla prasina (assembly GCF_028640845.1). Taxonomy (NCBI): domain Eukaryota; kingdom Metazoa; phylum Chordata; class Lepidosauria; order Squamata; family Colubridae; genus Ahaetulla; species Ahaetulla prasina. The sequence continues at coordinate 217,416,010 of NC_080539.1, forward strand.
TTTTTCTTTTTTTTTAATATAGCATAATGCTAGATAAGAATTGCCTTTGTGTATGTTTTGGTAGACATAGCCATAATAATACGGTAGTACAGCAATTGCATTTTAAAAATTAATATCTATTATTTACTTATTTATATATATATTGGATTGATTACCCACTGCTTTCTCAAGACTCTTGGCGGTTTCTCATAATGAGAACATAAAAAAATAAAATACCCATGGTAAAGATAAAAAGTACAGATTTGTAAAATCATAAAAACCATAGTTACAATTATCCATTGTCGATGCTATGCTTCACCATAATCTCCCAGAACGATTCTTTTTTTAGTAGTTCCTGGAATGCTAAAACGGTAGGGAAAATATCCCTTCCAGAAACTTCAAAGCAGAGACACTGTCACAGAAATGTAGCAGCAGCTTATTGAAATGGTGACTGGTAGCAGTTTCAATTGTGTTGTAAGTGTTGTACCTTGATGAACGTGTCTTTTCTTTTATGTACACTGAGAGCATATGCACCAAGACAAATTCCTTGTGTGTCCAATCACACTTGGCCAATAAAATTCTATTCTATTCTATTCTATTCTAGCAGTTTCTCCTGGAATGAATACATCAGGTTGGTTTTATTGGAGCAGATGGTTCTGGAGATACTTTGGGATTAAGCCATAGAGGCTTTAACAACTAACACTCTGAATTAGATTCAGAAGAAGAAGAAGAAGTAAGGGGCGTGCATAAGAGCACAAACGTGCCTACCGTTCCTGTCCTATTGTTTCCTTTCGTTATATCCAATTATTATAGTTATTACATACTCATACTCATATATATGCTTATACATTGTATAATTATTTCATGCTTATGCTTATATATATACTGTGTGACAAAATCAATCAATCAATCAATCAATCAATCAATCAATCTAGCTGAAAAGCGGGGCAGGATTCAAAACACTGATATATTTTCATGGTGACAAGTGCCAGCTACCATTCTATAGGAGCCATTATATTTTAGATTAATTAAAACTTCCAAGTGGCCCTCTAGGACAGATCCATGGGTAGCACATAGCAGTAGTCCAGCCACAATATGTAAAAACATCAACTACTATTGTGGGATCCTACCACCACAAGTAAAATTACAACTATTGTACCAGATAGAGCTGGGGGAAGGCATTCTGACCATATGCTCCACATGCCCATAGAGTGATAGCTGTTAGCCCAGGAGAATCCCAAAGCATGGACCATGTCAACCATTCAAGATCCAATAGACAAACAGCAGCTCTATTTTGCTGAGGTTCAACTCTCCAATAAACAATTTGGTTTCAGGAAAAAATTATCATGTAACTTACAACTTCTCCACTGTAAAAACATATGGACTACAAATCTTGATCAAGGCAAATCAATAGATGCAATCTACATAGACTTCTGCAAAGCTTTTGACTCAGTAGTACACGATAAACTTCTCCTAAAACTAATATCCTATGGCATCTCAGGACCCCTTCACAAATGGATATCTGCTTTTCTGTCTAACAGACAACAAGTGGTCAAAATTGGCAATGCTTTATCAAATCCTGTTCCTGTCAAGAGTGGCGTTCCTCAAGGCAGCGTCCTTGGACCAACACTCTTTATACTATACATTAATGATCTTTGTGACCATATCTCAAGTAATTGTGTTCTCTTTGCTGACGATGTCAAACTATTTAACACCACAGACAATACTTCTATCATTCAAAACGACCTTGACCATCTAACCGCTTGGTCTAAAAATTGGCAGCTCCAAATTTCAACCAGCAAATGCTCAGTCTTACATATAGGAAAAAAGAACCCAAACACTAAGTACATACTAGATGGACATTACCTTACAGACGACCCCCATCCCATTAAAGACCTTGGAGTTTTCATGTCAAATGATCTAAGTGCCAAAGCCCACTGCAACTACATAGCAAAAAAAGCTCTAAGAGTTGTAAACCTAATCTTGCGTAGCTTCTTTTCCAAAAACACCACACTACTAACCAGAGCATATAAAACATTTGCTAGACCAATTCTAGAATACAGCTCACCTGTTTGGAACCCTCACCACATCTCTGACATCAATACAATTGAACGTGTCCAGAAATATTTTACAAGAAGAGTTCTCCATTCCTCTGAAAACAATAAAATACCTTATCCCACCAGACTTGAAATCCTAGGCTTAGAAAACTTGGAACTCCGTCGCCTTCGACAAGACCTTAGTTTAACTCACAGAATCATCTATTGTAATGTCCTTCCTGTTAAAGACTACTTCAGCTTTAATTGCAATAATACTAGAGCAACTAATAGATTTAAACTTAATGTCAACTGTTTTAATCTAGATTGCAGAAAATATGACTTCTGTAACAGAATCATCAGTGCTTGGAATGCTTTACCTGACTCTGTGGTCTCTTCTCATAATCCTAAAAGCTTTAACCAAAAACTTTCTACTATTGACCTCACCCCATTCCTAAGAGGACCATAAGGGGCGTGCATAAGAGCACAAACGTGCCTACCGTTCCTGTCCTATTGTTTTTCTTTTCTTCTTCCTATATATATATATATGCTTATACCTCCTTATATTTACTCATATATGTGTTTATATACTATATAATCTTTTTGTATGATACCTACATATATTGTTGTGAGAAAAATAAATAAATAAAATAAATAAATAAATAAATTCCCACTGAATCCTTGTGAGAGGAAATCTCTGACACTGGATGTAAAACTAGAACCGAGGGATATTTTATGGGATCAAAAAAGCAATCCTTTCTTACTATCTACCACTCAATAAGAAAGAAGATGAAAAGCAACAGGGAAGCTCTACCTGAATGCGGTCATTATTAAATGAGAGGGAAGAGAAATATATCCAGTTTTCCAAATTCCATAACCTGGCCCCTTTGTTAATAAAATAACCTGCCTACTCTGAACCTGTGAAAACCATGCGGTCTTTGTGTGAGGTGTGTGAAGGGTCTGACATTTAGTAGCCTCCAGGCACTAAGACAATATGTGGGCAGCATATTCACCTGACCTGGTCTGGGGGCATAAAGTTGAGTAACATCAGCTGCCCCTCAAACTGAGAGATGACCTCTACTATGGGCTTTGTGTAGATATTAGATAGCAAGATGGATGGAAGCAAACCTGTGGCATCCCATGTAGTAGTAACTGACTAGTTAACATCTCTAGTCCAACAATCCTGAATTTCTCTGTCCACTAAAGAAGGAACAGAACTATTGTAGAACAGTGTCTATAATCTCCACGTCCAAAAAGAGTCCATGATCATGGAAACGAAGGGGTGCCTAGCAGAGGTGAAATGTAAAATTTGTTGCTACTGGTTCTGTGGGCGTGGCTTGGTGGGGGGGGCAGTAATGTGACTGGGTGGGCTTGGTCAACTTTTTTTTTTTTACTTTTAAAAGCAATTTTTTTTTGCCTTTAAAAGAAAAAAAGCCTCTGATGATCAGGCAACTCAGATTTCTCAAATTTCTACACCTCTTCAGCCAAAGAGGTTTTAAAAGCCTCTGAGGATTCCAGCTGAGCCGCATGATCATCAGAGGCTTTTTTTTTTTTTACTTTTAAAATAATTTTTTCGGCTGAAGAAAAAATGCTTTTAAAAGTTAAAAAAAAGCCTCTGATGATCATGCGGCTCAGCTGGGCATGGGGGTGGGGGGGAAAGAATTTTTGCTACCGGTTCTCTGAACCACCCGCCACCATCGCTACCAGATTGGGCGATCTGGTCTGAACCGGGAGCATTTGACCCCTGCTGCTGGGACAAGGAAAAGATGGAATACACTACCTCCATTCAGGTCCTAACAAAGCTAACGAATAATGCTCAGACTTGAACTCTGACTGAAATATTTTTTTTTCTAAGTTGCTCTATAACTGCCCAGTTACCAGAATTTCAATAATACTTTTCTTTAAAAAAAAAAAGGTTAGAGATGGAATAAGTTTCTTAAGTGGGGATGATACCACAGGACCTCCACTCCTGAGGTGTGGATTAATGCTCTCCTGAAAGTAGTCCAACAAACAATACCCTGAGGATGGAGATTTGTTCTCTGAGCTTGTGGGTTGATTTCTGAATGTTTCATTACCAGGCTAGGTAATATCTTCAGTGAAATTTAGGGCATGTCAGTGTGGGCGTTTAGACCGTCATCTGATGTGACTCACATCTGACCCCTCACAACACCATCACCTGACATATCTGACCCATTACAACACCATCACCTGATGTGACCCTCCCATCACAAGAACTACTCACCACACAAAGCCCTTAAAAGCAGAAGAGCACCAACAATGACATTCCCCAAATTCCATTGAAGATGTTACCTGGGAGGAGCCGGAAGCATTGCAGTGGGACTGGCTGGAAAATAGCGAAGCACCAATGAGCTTCGCGAAAATCCAGCCAGACAAACTGCTGTGGGGGGGCGGTCTTCAGACCTGAACCATCTTGGTGGGATGATGAAGAAAGAGAGGCACCTCAGAAGACCAAGAGGTACGGGCAAGTTCCTCACAGGGTCGGAGGCAGCTCTTTTATCCAGAGGCAGGGATGGTGGCCATTAAAACAACCACTCTAATTTGGGGCAACCAGATTAAGATTTGTGCAGGAGTGGTGTTGGATTGGAGTATTGTTACTGGCTGAGCGATTTGGCCAACTTAAAGGTAAAAATAAATTCTTTGAAAAAAGCTTAAAAGAGGTCCCAATGTGAAATGAGCGGCTAATTGGCACTTTGGAATGTTAATTGGAGGGAAAAGAACAAAGAGGAAGTTAAAAGAGTAAAGCCCAAAAAAGAAAACTTTCTACCTGGACTTAAAATTGAATTTGGAGAAATTAGAAATAATACAAGGAAAAGAAAACTGAGAGAAAGCATTTTTTTTAATAATAAAAGGAAAACAAATTAAAGAGACAGTGATATTTTGTTGCCTGGGGATTTGTGGACTGGACAGAGACATCTGCTGGTGGAAAGAAAGCACTGCAACGAATGCTTTAAACAATGAAGGTACTGCAAGAATTTTGACTATGTAAGAAATTTTAAGGAGTACTTGTTTAAACAGCTGGGCCCCAACTTTGAAAAGAAGTGAAAAAGAACAAAACCTTAAACTGGAATGGTCTAGATAAATATTTGAATTGGATACTATTTGGAAATTAAAAAAGAGAGAGAGAGAGAGAGAGAGAGAGAGAGAGAGAGAGAGAGACTACATGGACTTGAATTTTAACTACATATAAATTAAAATTTAAAAAAATTGACAATATGAAACATTGGGAATATGAGGAACTAATGGAAATGTTTAAGAAGGTGCGTGAAGCGTTTAAGGGTGATAAAGAAGCAGAAATTTGGTTAGAATACAAAAAAAAAAGGAAAAAGAGAAAATAAATGTGAAGCAAGGACATAATGTTGAAATGAAAATAATTGAAGATGAAAAAATAGATGATTACACTGGGATTGACAGTGAAAAACAAAATGTTGATGGGGGGAATATCACCCCAAAAAGAAAGGAAGAGAAGGAAATGGGAAAAGACTGAGGGGGAGAATTAAAAGGGTAACAATTTTAAAAATAAGAGAAAGGATTCAGGGAAAAAGACACAATAAATATAAAAAGAAAAAGAAAAAAAAGAAAATAAGAGAAAGGGAGAAAAATATTAAGAAGTGGAATTTTGGAGAGATCAAAAGAAAATGGTAAAAGGGGAAGAATAAAGGAGAGAAGGAAGGGAAATAAAGCCTTTATTAGCTGATTTAAGGGAAATGTATTGATAGTAGAAATTGGATGTAAGAAGTAAACAAGAAGAAATTTATTGTAAAATGGATTAGCAGATGCAATATGAAATGAAGATTGGTTTAAATGTGAAAATAACTGAAATTAATATATAAAATTGAAAGGCTAGTAAATGAGGAAAATAATTAATTGATGTTGGAATAACAAATTAGGAACTAAGGAAAATAAGAGGTGGAAGGTTAATTAAATTAAAAGGTTTCAGTGTAAAAATGGAATGAGTTGAAATACATTGTTAATAATTTAAAAATATGAAAAATATAGTTAATAAGTGGAGAAAAAATCGGGGTTGCCCAGATACCATTTGTTAGGTTCGGGAAGTAACGAGGCTGGAGACCAGGGTAGTGACAACAGCTCTTTAATATATGGTGAACCCAGCAACAGGCTGGGGGAAAAACCTCTCCTTTTATACAGTTCTACTGGCGGCTTCGTCCAATCAGCAACGTGCTGATTTCCCGCCCAAATATTTAAAGGTACATACAAGAATACATAACACTCCTCCCCTCCCAGAAAACACTTTGCCTCTATTTGCATTTTATTTACATGTTATTTTTCGACGTAGTCACGCAAATAACCTGGGCGTCTCCTAGTTCTTTCAGACCTGCGCGGTTCAGTCCTGGGTGGTGTTTTGAGCTGTTCGGAGGGTCTGTTTTCTCCTCCCAGCTCTTTCTCTAGGCCATCGGGCCCTGGATTATTTGCAGATTCTTTTTCTTGGCCATCCGGCCCTGGATTACTTTTGTAATTTTCCCTGTCGTTTCCCTCGAACCTGATGGCGTCGCTGGACCTCCGGGACCTCAGCTAAGTCTTGCGCCTCCCCCGGGTCATGGTCAGCTGTGGGTTCAAATAAGGAGGGGTCATAATTTGTTTCCTGTGGCTTAGTTTGTTCAGTTATTCGTCTCCTTATCTGATCTATGTGGCGCCTCCATACTCGGTTGTCTTGTAATTCGACCAAGTATGACTTTGGGCCGGTTGCTTTTATTATTTGCCCTGCGAGCCAACTTGGGCCGTCCCCGTAGTTGCGGGCCCACACTCGGTCGCCTATGTCCAATTCCCTTGTTTTGTCTATTTCCCCCTTGTAACCCTCTGGTGTGTAATGGGGACTCAAACGGTCAAGTGGGCACCGGAGTTTCCGTCCCATCAATAATTCGGCTGGGCTTCTGCCTGTAGCAGTGCTTGGGGTTCTGTGCTGAACGGCCAGAAAGAAGTCTATCTTTGTTTGCCAGTCACCTGGCTTGAGCCTGGACAATGCCTCCTTAGCGCGCCGGACGGAACGCTCTGCAAGGCCATTCGACGCAGGGTGGAAAGGCGCAGAGAGGGCATGTCGGATGCCCTCCTCTGCCAAGTATTCTTCGAACTGGGCTGCCGTGAATTGCGGCCCGTTGTCGGACACCAGAGTGTCAGGCAACCCGTGGGTTGCGAATAAGTGGCGCAGGGCTGCGATTACTGCCTCGGCCGTAGTGGATTTCATGAGTATGATCTCCAACCATTTAGAGAATGCGCCGACAACCACTAGGAAAGTTTGGCCATGGAAAGGGCCAGCAAAATCAATGTGGATTCTTGACCAGGGCCCTTGGGGTTTTTCCCATTCCCTGACTGGGGCTGTTGGGGTAGGGGTCTGGACTCTGGCAAGCCTGGCATTTCCCACCCTCTCAGCAGTCTCTGAGTCCATGAGTGGCCACCACACATAGCTTCTCGCTAGCCCCTTCATCCGGATGATCCCTGGGTGGCCCTCGTGGAGGAGGTCCAGTACCTTTCCCCTTAGTTTATCGGGGATTACCACACGATCACCCCATAACAGGCACCCCCCTTGAGCCGAGAGCTCATCCCGTTTTTTAACAAATTCCTTAAAGCATTCGCCCGGCGCAGCGGGCCACCCTCTTTGTACCCAACCGAGTACAGTCCTTAACATAATGTCCCGGTATGATGCCCGAGCCACTTCCTTAGATGTGACTGGGCCAGAGTCCAAAGAGTCAATAAGCAGGATGGGCGTCCCCGGCGTAGGGTCTTCGATGGCCCCTGGTAGTGGGCATCTGCTTAACGCGTCTGCATGCCCCACTTCTTTTCCTGGTCGATGCTGCAGCTTGTACGAATAAGCGGCTAAGAAAATAGTCCATCGGGTCAAGCGTGGCGAAAGTGCCACAGGCGTTGGGCGGTCGCCAGCCAGTATCCCTAGTAGCGGTCTGTGGTCAGTCACGATTTCAAAATCCCGCCCAAAAACATATTCGTGGAATTTTTTCACCCCTGACACAATGGCTAGTGCTTCTTTATCTAATTGGCTGTAGTTCCTCTCTGGGGAGGACATCGTTCTAGAGTAAAAAGCTATAGGGGCTTCTGTGCCGTTTGGAAGTCTATGGCTGAGTACAGCCCCCACCCCGTAAGGGGAGGCATCGCAAACCAGCACTAGGGGCAATGAGTTATGATATTGGATGAGCAGGCTGTCACTTGAGAGCAGGTTTTTTACTGCTTCGAAAGCCCTATTTTCCGACTTTCCCCAAGACCAAACAGTATTTTTTCCTAAAAGCCTATGCAGCGGTTCAGCAACGGTCGCTTTGTTTTTTAAAAAGACCGCGTAAAAATTCACTAGCCCCAGGAATGCCTGTAGCTCTGCTTTGTTTTTGGGCGCTGGAGCCTTTCTAATTGCCTTGACCTTGCTCTCAGTGGGGTGAATTCCTTTCTTGTCTATCCGGTAGCCCAAGAATTCGACGGATTCGACCCCTATCTGGCATTTGTTTACCTTGACTTTTAATCCGGCTGTCCGGAAAATGCCCAGAACCTTTCTCAAACGCTCCCCCAATTCCTCTACGTTTTCCCCTGAAATCAGGACATCATCGAAGTAGGGAACTACCCCTGGGAGCCCTTGCAGAAGTCGTTCCATTAGGTTTTGGAACAGCCCTGGTGCCACACTCACCCCAAATTGCAATCGGGTGCACTTGAAGGCCCCCCTGTGCGTTACAATCGTTTGGGCTTCGGCTGTGCGGGCGTCACGGGCAGTTGTTGGTAGGCTTGGGCCAAGTCTAACTTTGCAAAGACTTGCCCTTGCCCCAAAGAGTGCAGCAAGTGTTGCACCACGGGAACCGGGTAAGCGCTTTTCTGTAAGGCTTTGTTAAGCGTCGCCTTGTAGTCAGCGCAAATTCTAATTGACCCGTCTGGTTTTATTGGGGTGACGATTGGCGTCTCCCACTTTGCGTGATCGACTGGCACCAAAATCCCCTGATTTATGAGCTTATCTAGCTCCTTGTCAATTTTTGGTTTTAGGGCAAAAGGGACTCTCCTCGCCTTAAGCCTAATGGGAGCTACCTGGGGGTCTAAGTTGAAGGAAATAGGGGTCCCCTTGTACTTGCCCAGGCAGTCCTTGAAGACATCTTCGAACTCGTTAAAGAGAATGTCTTTCAGGTTACAGTCACTTCTGTAGATGCCAGTCACTCCCATGCCCAGGGCACGAAACCAGTCTAGTCCCAACAGACTGGGCAGGGTCCTTCGACGATCGTGATGGGCAGGGTCTTCTTGTGTGGTCCGTACTCGACTCGGACGGAGGTGGTCCTCGAACAGGGATGCGATTCCCTTGGTAGTCGTGGACTCGTAGCCGTTGTGCTTGCAGGTGGCGCTTCGCGACTGACGGCAGTGACTTCGCCAAAGTGTCCCAGGACATGATGGTGATCGCTGATCCCGTGTCTACTTCGAGCCGGCACCGTACTCCCTCTATTTTTGGTTTGGTGAAGATCTTCTTCTCCACTTGGGTGAGGCGCGCCTATGACCACAGTCGTTTGGTTTGAATCGCGCCTTTTTGTTTGAGCCAATCGCGGTCGCCTTGCCGATTCCGCGCTCTGATTGGCCGATTTGAATTTTCGGCGGGAAGGTTGGGCCGCTCGACAAACTTGAGCTAGGTGCCCTTTCTTCCCGCACCGCCGACATGTCGCGTCCTTAAACTTGCAGCGTTGGCGCTGGTGTTGGCCACCGCAGCTTCCGCATTCGTCTCGGTCCCCTTTGTCGCGCTTCTCGGTTCGGCAGACCCCTTCCTCATCTTCACCGTCGGATTCGGTCTGAACCTCCTCCTGGTGCACTGGGGTTGGCTTCGCGCTCGCCTTTGGTGGGACAGGCTTTTGCAGTGTCTCCGCCGCTTGGGTGGACATTTCATGTGCTCTGGCTTCGTCCAGAGCGTTGGCCAGCGTTAGGTTGCTCTTTGCTAGCAGCCGCCGCCGCAAACGGATGTCTCTGACCTCGTATGAGTTGCTCGAGGAGCACCTCGCCCAGGTCGCGGTATCCGCAGTCCTTGGACGCTTTCCTTAGGGCGGCCATGTAGTCACCGATGGATTCGCCTCCATCTGCCTTCGCCTCCGAATTCAAACCGCCGCACGTATTTGGACGGCGTTGGTGCGAAGTGGTTTTTTAGTAAAGTCTGTAGAGTTGGCCACGACACCGATTGTAACGGCGTTGGCTCTGCCAGGGCTTCCGCGATATCAATGACCTCAGGACCACAGTGGCTTAAGAAATAAGCCCTTTTGCGGTTATCTGGAACTCCTTGCAGTTCGTTGGCTTCTAGAAAGCTTTCGAAACGGGTCATATACGTTCCCCATTTCTCTTTAGCCGGGTCAAACGGTGCGGGCGGAGTGTAACTGGCCATCTCCGCTTTTCTGCCCTGTGTTTGCTGGGTTCGGGTCTATCGTGCTTCAGCTCGGTTCTGGTTCTCCTTAGCCTCGAGATCCCATCCTCGTCGCCAGTGTTAGGTTCGGGAAGTAACGAGGCTGGAGACCAGGGTAGTGACAACAGCTCTTTAATATATGGTGAACCCAGCAACAGGCTGGGGGAAAAACCTCTCCTTTTATACAGTTCTACTGGCGGCTTCGTCCAATCAGCATCGTGCTGATTTCCCGCCCAAATATTTAAAGGTACATACAAGAATACATAACACCATTGTAAACAATATTGACTTGAAAATGAATACAATAATGAAAAGAGAATGGAAGAAGGAGAAGGAGAAGGAGAAGGAGAAGGAGAAGGAGAAGGAGAAGGAGAAGGAGAAGGAGAAGGAGAAGGAGAAGGAGAAGGAGAAGGAGAAGGAGGAGGAGAAGAAGAAGGAGAAGGAGAAGGAGAAGGAGAAGGAGAAGGAGAAGGAGAAGGAGAAGGAGAAGGAGAAGGAGAAGGAGAAGGAGAAGGAGAAGGAGAAGGAGAAGGAGAAGGAGAAGGAGAAGGAGAAGGAGAAGAGAGGAAGGAGAGAGAGGAGGAGAATTGTTGTAAAACAAGGGAGTTGAAATGGTAGAAAGGCAACCATGAGAATGTTCAAATTTATTAGATTGAAGAATAAATTAATATGAAAGTTAAAAGGTAATATATATGATTAACAATGGATAAGATAAGACAACTAATTGAAATAATGTTAAGAAACCAGGATTTGAGGGCGGAGGGTGATGCTGTTAATATAATAAGCATAGAAATATTAAGATAAGATAAAAAAGTATGGGAAAAGAATATTTTGGCAAAAATGTTAACTATGTAAAATGAAATTGGATATGATAAGTTGTATAAGATATGATACGGTCAATACTCTGTTCATAAAATATGTGTATGTCTGTGAAAGAAAAAAAATCAATAAAACTTAATTTTAAAAAAAGAAGAAGATGTTACCTAGTCTGGCAACGAAACATCCAGAAACTAATCCACAAGAGTTATTTATTTATTTATTTATTTTGTCAAATACATATTAAATAATATATATAAGTGTAAGCACGAATTGAATACATAAAATGAATACAAACTAAAGGGAACATTAGGACAGGGACGGTAGGCATGCTGGTGCTCTTGTGCACGTCCTTTATTAGTGTTGTGAGAACGCACCTCTACTTTCATCTTACACCTAAGCTACAGATATTCGGCACTATTGCAAACAATACCCTCTTCACGAAGAAGCCAGGATCAGTAGAAATCCAAATTCGAGGTATCTGTATATATAGTAGGGAGGTTCCCATCTACTTCTCCAGATCCATACATTTCAGAGAGGGAGACACTTCTACCCTTGCCAACCAGGTCTCTGTAATACACAATTACTAAGCACAAGAATATTTTAAAATAGTTCTATAGAATATGTGGTTTCATTTAACAGTAGATTCTATCCCTTCCTGTTATTGTAGATCTGCAGGAAAATATTTCACATTTCTAATAAAATGTTCAACGAGCAGACTGATTAATTGGGTCTTAGGAATAAATTAATTGAGTTACTAATTTATGTAAAGCATTTGGCTTGGCATATATTTAATGTACAATTAATTTTATTCCTAAACTTTTCTAATTCATTACTAAGGGTTTTTATTGCTTTTTAAAAATTAATAATATTAAATGTTGTGGGGCACATCATAAGTTACACAAAAGGAAAGTAATTCTTGTTCATGTTTTTCAGAAAATCGTTGTTGCTTAGAAATAGTTAAGGGATGTGGCAAGTCCAGCAAAATGCCCTTTGAAAGCAATATCAGGGATCAGATTGAGTTATGTTGTATGACATTTTCATTGTGAATTAGATATTTGCCATTATAATAGTTGTTAAGGTGGACATGGTTATTAGAGAGCTTAATTATGGATGTTTGCTTTTTTAAAATGTATATTTTTAATTCTAACATTTATTTAGTGCAGCTACATTTTAACCTGCCCATAATTATTAATGCAAGCTCTTACCACGATGCTTACCTCTTATATAAATAATGAAATCTTACCATTCCTTGTAGAACAATAATTTATTTCCTTGGTTTGTATTCTAGTGGATTTATTCGAGAGTTTTTACCATGTCATCTCTCTACTGAGATTTTATCAAATTATTTCCATTAAGTAATAATTAATTTGAGTGCAAAAAATATAAAATTATTATTTTTATCATTTTGCAAATAATTGTTCTAACTGGAAAAATATGTAGAGTAAGTCTAATTTTGGAGATAGTTCAATCTTCTATCTAATTTTATGTGGTTTAATACCTCCTTCCAAGAAACTAAACTTTATCACATTCCCATTAGAGATGAACGTTCCCCTTCAACTTGCTGGCTTGCCAGACAATTTAATATTTAGAAGATACATATGAGATTCTTACCAGGATTTTATGCTACCAGTATACAATAATTAAGATGTATTTGCTGGATAGATGCTAATAAAAATGCTCCTGCTGCCATAGAGATTGCCTAGTATTATAACCAAATTCTTTTTTATCTGAATCTTAAGTTCAGAACTTCTTTTAGCTCTGAGATAGATTCATCATAATGTATTGCAAATAGTATCTTTTTTGGAAGCAAAACTATACATATAAGTAAAGTCATTAATTTTTCAAAAAGAGAGAGAGAGGTCTATTTGTAAGCTCTATCACCTTTTGATTTTGTGATACTGCGCTCTGGCACCATAAAAACCACAGTTTTGTTCAACTTGCTCTAAGTTGCAAGATGTTGAGTTTTTCTTAAAGAATCTTTTTTATTCTGTAAAGATATTTCTTTCTCTATGGCTTGAATTCTATGGTTTTAACCTTTACTGAAATCTGGATGTGTTGTCAATGGAGTTAAAGCAGAAATGTATGGAATAAATCTTGAATACTTTTTCTCCATATTTGGCATATTACTTTTTTTTTAAATTTGCATTTATATCCCGCCCTTCTCCGAAGACTTAGGGTGGCTTACACTATGTCAAGCAATAGTCTTCATCCATTTGTATATTATATACAAAGTCAACTTATTGCCCCCAACAATCTGGGTCCTCATTTTACCTACCTTATAAAGGATGGAAGGCTGAGTCAACCTTGGGCCTGGTGGGACTTGAACCTGCAGTAATTGCAAGCAGCTGTGTTAATAACAGACTGTCTTAGCAGTCTGAGCCACCAGAGGCCCATTACTTATGGGCAATAGCTATCATGATCATTTGTATGAAGGTCTGCTTGGGAGAGAAAGGATAAGTTTAAATTCTTACCAGAATCTGAATATTTTTCAGCTCAATCTACTGTTTTCTTGAGTCTTCTATTATAAAAGGAATAATATAAAGGGGAGACATGATAGCAGTGTTCCAATATCTCAGGGGTTGCCACAAAGAAGAGGGAGCCAAACTATTCTCCAAAGCATCTGAGGATAGAACAAGAAGCAATGGGTGGAAACTAATCAAGGAGAGAAGCAACTTAGAACTAAGGAGAAATTTCCTAACAGTTAGAACAATCAATAACTGGAACAACTTGCCTGCAGAAGTTGTGAATGCTCCAACATTGGAAGTTTTTAAGAAGATGTTGGATAACCATTTATCTGAAGTGGTGTAGGGTTTCTTGCCTAACTAGGGGGTTGGACTAGAGGACCTCCAAGATCCCTTCCAACTCTTCTCTTCTCTTCTCTTCTCTTCTCTTCTCTTCTCTTCTCTTCTCTTCTCTTCTCTTCTCTTCTCTTCTATGTATGCTGACTGAATTACTTGATATATTTTTAAGCATGATACACACTATCCTCCTTTATTTTGTAGCAAATATAGAATATTTGTTTTATTCTATTGTATGTTGAATAAAAACAATAAAATTTGCTTTGGCCAATTTTATCAAGACTTTTAAATAAAATTTGCACTATTATAAAGGACATGAAGTTATGTCAAAAGAAAAACACAATGGATTTGCTCAGTGGTGGGATTCAAATTTTTTTACTACCAGTTCTGTGGGCATGGCTTGGTGAGCGTGGCATGGCTTGGTGGGTGTGGCAGGGGAAGGACACTGTAAAAACTCCATTTCCTCCCCACTCCAGGGGAAGGATACTGCAAAATCCCCATTCTTCCCAATCAGCTGGGACTTGGGAGAGAGAGAATAGATGGGGGCGGGGCCAATCAGAGGTGGTATTTACCAGTTCTCTGAACTACTCAAAATATCTGCTACCAGTTCTCCAGAACTGGTTAGAACCTGCTGAATACCATCTCTGGGTTTGCTGGAACATAGTAACCTAGAGCAAACAGAGCAGTAACATGCACATGTAATGATCCTCCTTTGAGGAGGGTGAATGCTGTGCCAGTGGTTCAACAATCCTGGACATGTCATTTCAAAGTAGCCAAAGAGTTTTTCTCTCATAAACAATATGATGAAATGTATCTTATGAAAATCTATACCAGATCAGCCATTACTCAGGTCAACAAGGACTAGATGTTGGAGTTCTTGGACAAGTAGGTTACAAGACTATGGACTGTTGGCTGAGCAACCCAGGCCAGCAACTGCAAAACTACTGGAAGAATAATTGTTTACCATTGCAAATACGCCAAGACTGAAAACAAAGAAATAATGATCTATTATTACAAATCCAATCCAATGAGAAGAGGATATCTAAACAGAATGCTCCATCTCTAGAAAAAGCAACATCCCGAATGAGAAATAACAGAACAGAGACTAGCAGCTCAACACTGATTTATGATATGAAATAAAGTATTTGTATTCCAATAAAGAATTGGATGAATTGTAAAGGTTTATCCAGGGGAAAGACGTTGAAGCCTTGCCAGAAGTAGCTCAGACTGCAGAGACAAACAGGGGGGAGCCAACGTAAGTATTGAATTGCTTTCATTCCCAAACCAGGCACTCTCTCCTCTGCCTTCTCAAAAGGGGCAAAGTACTCTAACTTAAAAACAAGAGGAAATGAAACAAAGAATAACTGAGCATCTAGAGCAGCACAAAAACAACAGAATAAGATTGTTTGCATTGAAACTTGTTCCAAAGAATCAGCTAGCACAAGTATTAAAAGGTGGTGAAACGGTATATCAAATATAAGCATCAGCTAACGAACAGCACAGTTACAGTTATAACTGAATACCTGGGATGCAAAATGAACAACAAGAAAAAAAAAGCCAAAATGGAAGACCAATTTGGAAAATAAGATCAGCATGCTCAAATCAAATGGGGAGGAGGAAAAAAAACAAGAAAAGATAAAAAAAAAGAAGTCAAAGAACAAGAAAACCAAAGAATCTTCATTTTCAGTCAAATCAGAAACATTTCCACTAATTCACCAATAAAAAGACTGTAGTGAATCAGTTAATGCTGGACAAAGAAGACACAGTGCAATTCTGGGTGCAGGTATGGAGCAACCCAAAGAAATAAAACAAGAATGCAGCTTGGATCAAGGAGGTGGCTAAGAATAAAAGAAACCGAAATGGAATAGAGTAACAGTAGAAATGGTGGCGAAAAAGACAAGGAAGATCAAGACTTGGTCAGCAACAGGTAAGCTGAACTACCATATTTTTCGGAGTATAAGACGCACTCCCCCCCCCCAAAAGAGGGTGGAAATGTTGGTGCGTCTTATACACTGAATACAGCCATTTTTGGCCTTCCGAAGCCCTGCCCCTTGAAGGGCATCCGGAGGCTGCAGTTAGTCCAGAATGCAGCTGCGCGGGTGATAGATGGAGCCCCTCGTGGCTCCCGTATAACACCCATCCTGCGCAGACTGCACTGGCTACCTGTGGCCTTCCGGGTGCGCTTCAAGGTTTTGGTGACCACCTTTAAAGCGCTCCATGGCATTGGGCCGGGTTATTTACGGGACCGCCTACTGCTACCGAATACCTCTCACCGACCCGTGCGCTCTCACAGAGAGGGTCTCCTCAGGGTGCCGTCAGCGAGGCAATGTCGTTTGGCGATGCCCAGGGGAAGGGCCTTCTCTGTGGGGGCTCCCACCCTTTGGAACGAACTACCCCCCGGACTCCGTCAGCTTCCGGACCTTCGGACCTTCCGCCGCGGGCTTAAAACATACTTATTTAATTGTGCAGGACTGAGCTAGATTTTAAATTTCTGGGTTTTAATTGGGTTTTATCTGTATATTTTAATTAACGGGCTTTAAAATAAGTTTTTTAATTGTTTTTATTCTGTATTTATATGTTTTTAAGCGCCTGTGAACCGCCCTGAGTCCTTCGGGAGATAGGGCGGTATATAAATATGATTAATAAATAAATAAAATAATAAATAAATAAATAGTATAATAAAAAATAAATCTAGTAAAATAATTAAAACACAAAGGAAGGCGTCATCAGCCACTCACACCAAACAAGCCTTTCATATGGTTCACTGAGCAAGTGGCTTCCTCCAATGATGACATTCACAGGGAGAATCATTCAACAGGAGTCAGTTGTGTTTTGTTACTTTCTGAATTGATGGACAGCAATGTCAGCAGAAAAATAATCCACTTTCCCCATGGGTAAGGCTGAAGAT